>NW_023270374.1:14899602-14917534 GCF_011800145.1 Mirounga leonina | reverse complement strand
GAAGGAAGGAAGGAAGGAAGGAAGGAAGGAAGGAAGGAAGGAAGGAAAGAAGGAAGGAAAGAAGGAAGGAAAGAAGGAAGGAAAGAAGGAAGGAAGAAGAAAGAAAGATCTCAGACCCCTCCCCAGACCTTCTGAATCAGGATCTCTGAGAGTCAGCAATATATATTTTCATAGTTCTTCCAGATAATTAAGATGCTCCCTAAAATTTGAGCACTGCTGCTGTAAACAATTGAACATAACCATAAGAAAGTGCTTTGAGTAAAGGGAAAATCACATTTGTTTTGGAAGTTGGACTTCCTTCTAGGAGTGATATTATTTTCATGAAGCTTTCAAAGTTAGCTAAAATATTGAACTGTAGGGAGTGGAGTAATAAGAGGACACTCTGGGTGAGTGAAACGTGAGCTAAGCAACAGAATTAAGGAAACAGAAGGCAAATCAAAGAGTCTAGATGGCTTGATGGGTATGGAAGGACATGGAGATGAGGATCAGAAGATACAGGTTGGGGTCTCAAACACCAAGTTGAAGAACATGTTGTCTAACTCTGTGGGCAGTGAAAAGCCACTAAGGTTTTTATTTTTTTTTAAGAATTTATTTATTTATGTGACAGAGAGAGACACAGTGAGAGAGGGAACACAAGCAGGGGGAGAGGAAGAGGGAGAAACAGGCTTCCCGCTGAGCAGGCAGCCCGATGCGGGGCTCGATCCCAGGACCCTGGGATCATGACATGAACCGAAGGTAGAGGCTTAATGACTTAGCCACCCAGGCGCCCCGCCACTAAGGTTTTTAATCAGAGGAATAATGAAATTAGAGCAGTGCTTTTGGAAGACTTATCTCAGGGTTTCAGTAGGATAACTTGAAGTAGGAAGATATATAGGAAGTGGGGAACCAATTGAGTTGATGACTGCAATAGTTTGGGTAGGTAGTAATGAAAATTTCAACTAGGGAGTTTACAGGGAAAATATGAGGGAATTAATTGGAGAAAGTTTGAAGGACTAGATCAATAGCATTCAGCAACTGATTCAATATTTGGAGCAAAAAAAAATTAGAATCAAGACCTTGATTAATAAGAGATTAGTCATGTCATAAACCAAAGAATAAGACAATCAGAGGGAGAGTTAGTTTTGGGAGGGATTTGTTTTGAGCATAGTTGACATTCTGTGATATGATGCACCATGAAGTTGGGAATGCAAGCATAGAGTTTATAATAATATCTATAATATTTGACCACAGAGGCTATACCTTGCTAGGGACATGAGCTAGGCACATGACTTATAATCATGTGAAGCTTATACTACCTTTATGAGATGGCATTGTTATAGCCATTTCTATTATTTAAATTAGATTCTGTTACATATAATAGAAAATCCAAAATAACAATGGCTTAAACCCACAGGGTTTATTCTAGCATGTAGAAGAAATCAGGAAGTAGGCAGGGCAGAATAGATTCAGTGGTTTCAGCAAAATCATCAGGGAGCCAAGTCCCTTCTAATGTCCTGTTTAGCATCCTCCCCTGGGGAATTCCATCTTCCAGGTACTTCATCAGTCAAGATTGCTGCTGAAGCTCCAGCCATCAAGGAGGTGATGGCTGAAAGTATGGGAATGGATGCTTGTTGAGAGAGTAAATATAAAGAATAGGAGGCTGGAAGAAAGAACCTTGGAGAAATATCACAAGGAAGGGCCAGGAGGAGGCATAGGGAACAGGGAAGGACCATGTCAACAAAAGGCAAGGAAGCACAAGGCTTGGAATGGAAGGAGAGGTGGATAGGCAGTGTCCGTCCAATGGTTCAGTCCATGAGGACTGAAACACGCTCTTGGGGTTGGAGAAGGTGAAGTCCTTGGTGACCTTTGAAAGAAGAGCATCATGCAAGAGTTCTATGGCAGCAGCTAATCTTAGAGTTAAGAAAATAATAGATGGTGAAGTAATAGAGCAATAATTTCTCTCCCATGAAGTTTGGTGATATGGGGAGGGAAACAGTGGTAGTGACAGAAATCAAGCAGCGTTGAGGTAATGTTTCATAGATTCGAAGGCCAGAACACAATTTCCCTTTATGATGTCAGGTCTCCTGGAGACCAGATTTGAATCGCTCGAGTGTGTGAGCTGAGACAACAAAGTGCCTCTTCCATGATCACCAGCCCCAATCCAATTTCTCCTGGGAAAAATGAAGCAAGTGGTGGCTGATACTGTATCATAATAAAGGGCGGATACTACATTTGCTAAAGGCCGTCTGATAAGCTTAATTCATTCATTTTGGTTTTTCCCTCCAAAAGCTGGAGAGAAACTCCTCTAACTCTGCCTTGGGTTCTTGAGGAAAAATCCAAGTGCAAAAGTGAGGATGTTTCATTATGCTGCACTCCCCCAGGGTCAGCAAAGGCTCTCTGGATGCTTTGCAAGGCTGAAGGATCTAGAATAGCAGAGCTGCAGCTCCATTTCAGCAAAAATAAATAGCCGATTACAACCCATTGTTTTTGCAGCTGACAGAGGATTTGGTGTAGTGGCTATTTCCTTCTGCAACTGCAAATAAAGAGCGCAGTGTTTGTATCCTTTCTTTATGAAGCTGTTTTCCCCCCTCAAGGAGTGTGCAGCCCCAGAGGACTTTTTTCCCCCAACAAATGTCTGGTGCTTCTGTAGTGTTCATCATGCAGGACTTGCTTTGAAGGTGGTTAAAAAGACAGATGGTTAGATCAGTTCTCTTGGTACCTTTCACTCCTTCCTCCCTACCTTTCCACCCCACCCTTCTCTCCCTCCCTGGAAAAGTCCTCCTGCTGCAAAATTATGAACGAATGGCAGAGACAGACCACAGCATGCCTTTGCAACGCGAATTTTCTAACCTGGAACTCGTGAGCCATAAAACTCTAGAAGCTAAAAGCTGCCTGAGGCAAATCCAAATCTGGCTTTAAAATAGCAACACATCTTTTACCATTTTAGCTATTTTGAGGTAGATTTTCATGCACGGGCATGCTTGTTGAAATTAAATGTGTTTCCTTTGTATCTTTTTTTTTCCCCTTCTGGAGAGATAGCAGGCTTGAGAGCACTTGCTTTCTGCATTTTAAATTAAAGACTAAATTTGTGTGCCAGGAGTAGGTATTAAGTTACCTATCTGTGAGTTTTCTATCTAGATCGGATAAGCCTGGTACTTCTTTGGAACCTGGGTACATTTAGGAAATGGGAGTTGTCCTACTTGAGCCGGCCTTTTTATATTCCTGTGTTGTCACAGCTGTTAGTTTGGGTCCCCCAGAAGCAAACCCTAAGATGAGATTTTGAGGGAAAGTAATTCTTTCGGTAAGTGATTACAGGAAACACTGGTAATGTAACGGAACCAAGTGAGTTCGTCCCTTGGTGAGTCGCGGAAACTGCACCAGGTGAAGTTGCACAAAGAAAACTTTATTTGCAGCAAATAAGGAGATCTTGGAAAATGGCTTCCAAAGCCATGACTCCCCAAGAGAGGGTAAATGGGTTCCTTTTGTTTAGGGTTATGATGAATATTCAGAGAGGGAAGCTATGTCATCATCTGGAGAGGTGGGCATAACGTCGCACATTTGCCTTAGGGAAACCTCCTATACATAAATTGTATGTTATGTGAATGAGGCTTAGGCTCCTCTTTGGGTGGAGATTTTAGTATTATAATGAGGTAAAGGCAATTACCAGGTGTTCCAGGGGGTCACACCATGGTCCATTTGCGCAGGTGCGAGTCTTTTATCTCAAATGGTCTGGGTGGTCTGGGCCAGTGGGAGGTCTTGTCAGGGCTGTGGCCATCACCTGAGGGGTAGTTTCGGGTTTCATTTGCTTTAGTTAAAAGGTAATCCCCCAGAAAGAAGAGCTTAAGGAAAAATGTAAGGCAAAGGTTAGTGGGAGTACAAGCAGGTGGGCAGTTAAGGTCAGGTCTTAGGGTCTAGCTGGTGACAGTAAAATGATGGGGAAGTGAGAAGAGGAGAGAAAATAGCCCATAAAAGGTGTTCTAATGAGAAGTTGCCACCGTGGGCAACTGGTGCTTGATTCTGCTGAGGACTCTGGGAAACACTGCAGAACATGCACAGACATGCCTACCTGAGGGTTGGGAAAGCTTGAGTATTTATCAACCAACTCCCATCTGTCATTGCTTGACAATCCTGACGAGACATGTCAGTTCTTTCCAACTTCCTCTATAGACTCAAAGCAATCCCAATCAAAATCCCACCAATTATTTTGTAGATATCAACAAACTGATTCTAATGTGTATATCAAAAAGCAAAAGACCTAGAATAACTAGCACAATATTAAAAAGAAGAACAGAGTTGGGGGACTTATACTACCCAATGTCAAGATTTATTATAAAGCTGCAATAATCAAGACAGCATAGAATCGGGGTGGGAGGGAAGAGCAGTAGAACAGAATAGAGAGCCTAGAAATAGACCCACTCAAATATAATCAATTTATCTTTGACAAAGACTCAAAGGCAATTCAGTGGAGAAAAGACAGTTTTTTCAATAAATGGTACTGGACTCTGGGTACATAACTTACACTTTTCACAAAAATTAACCCAAAATGAATCATAGACCTAAATGTATATGTGCTGCCTAAGCGAGCACTCATAGACCTGAATGTAAAGTACAAAACTATAAAAGCTGTAGAAGAAAATATAGGAGAAAATCTATATAACCTTGGACTGAGAGATGAATTTTTAGATGCAATACCAAAAGTACAATCTATAAAAGGAAAAATTGATATATTGGGTTTTATTAAAATTTCAAACTTCTGCCCTGCAGAGGACAGTTAAGAAAATGAAAGAACAGGAGGAACTAATTGCAAAACACATATCTGATAAAGGACTTGTATCCAGAATATAAAAAGAATTCTTTAAAATAATAAGAAAATTGAGCTAAAAAACTATAAAGATTGTCAGATAAAAACAGCAGGTAGAATGTGATTTTGATTTGGTAAGCAATAATCACAATAAATAATAAATAAATAAATAAATAAATAAATAAATAAATAAATAAATCCTCAATAGTCACATCTTTTATTCTCCCTTTCTTGGAAAGGAAGTTCTTAACTATAAACATTTCCCTTCTCAGCTCTTAGTTTTTTAAATTGAATGAAAGGGATTATACAGTGGGAGAAGGAATTGCAGGAGAGTCCGACAGGCAGATAGAAAGAAGGGAGCATTCTTTAAAGCTCAGGAGGAGGACACAGTCGCTGGAGGCCCCAGGCCCCATGCCTCACAGTACCCTTAGGTGGTGGTGAGGCTTGAGAGGGAAACTCAGTCTGCTGCTTAGCCTCTGCCTCCGATCCAGGGCAAGACTCTGCTCCTTTGGGCCCTGAAGCAATGGCATCCCTTACCTCCTGAACCGCTGGATAGTAGACAGTGATAAAGGCTGCCACATTAGGTTGAAGATCAAGGGCATTGCCCCACTTTCCTAGCAGAGCATAGGCCTCCCATTTTTCTCTTTGACCCCAAGAAAGATCAGAAGCCCCAGTACTTATAAGGATCTTCTGACAACCTAGTGGGACAAAGGTCAGAGACAGATTTAATTTGATTTGAAGAAAATGTAGAAGTGTGACATTCTTTAGAAAATTGAGTTTATGTGTAGGAAGTCATACACGTTTTTGATACATACAAATGAGAAAACAACTGAATAGTAAATGCCAAAATAATGATAGGTGGTGAATTCTGAGTAATGGGATTATAAGTGATTCTTATTTTCTTTTTATTTACCTGTGCTAATTTCCATGCAATGCGAAGGTATTACCTATGGAAAAATGGGGAAGGAGAGGTGAGGTGGTATCTTGTATAGGGCCTGGGTTTTAGACTCACATTGACTTGGGTTTGAATTACTAGCACTTCTACTTATTCACTGGGTGAATTTGAGAAAGTTATTTCCATTTCTAAGCCTTATGTCTTCATCTATAAATGCCAATGGTGTCATCTATGTAGAGTTATCATAGAGATTATAATCTACATAAAGAGTGCAGAGTAGTTTGCCATATAATCGCATTGTACACTTTATTTTTTTTTTATTTTTATTTATTTTCGGTGCAAAGAAACAAAAAGGTGGTTTTATTAAAGCACAGGGACAGGACCCATAGGCAGAAAGAACTGCTGATAATTATACACTTTAGACTAGTGAACTTCATGGTATGTAAATCTCAATAACGTGGAAAAAACACACAAAAAATACTTATGATGCTTTTGTATGAATATTTTAACTATGGAAATGTTAACCTAGATACCCTGATGAATATTTATAAGGTTGGCATATGTCCATCATTTGTATCTTTAAACACAAAAATAAAAGCTTTACTATCGGAGTGCTTGGGTGGCTCAGTTGGTTAGGCATCTGCCATCGGCTCAGGTCATGATCTCAGGGTCCTGGGATCAAGCCCTATGTTGGGCTCCTTGCTCAGCAGGAATTCTGCTGTTCCCTCTGCCCCTCACCCTGCTCTCATGCTCTTTCTCTCTTTCAAATAAATAAATAAAATCTTTAAAAAAGAAAGCTTTACTTTCTTCAAGCTTGTTCCATAATGCCAACTGAAACTCCAAGAAGAGCTGCATTCTTTTTTTTTTTTTTTTGGTCAGAGAGAGAAAGAGAGTGAGAGAGGGGCAGGCAGAAGGAGATTCAGGCTCCCTGTTGAGCAAGGAGCCTGACGCACGGCTCGATCCCAGGACCCTGAGATCATGACCTGAGCCGAAGGCAGACGCTTAACTGACTGAGCCACCCAGGCATCCCAAGAGCTGCATTCTAACAATTCTTTCTTCTCAGAGTGACTTAAGGAAATCAATAGTGCAGGCTATCAATTACAGGTGCTGGCTGTGTTCCTTGATGGATTGTTCAGAGATCACTTAATCCTGAACACCTGACATTTTTCTGCTCCTAAAATGAAAAGAATGGCCCTTGCTATGAGATGAATTATATCCGCCCCCCAAATTTATATGTTGAAATCTTAACCCCCAGTACCTCAGAATGTGACTGTATTTAGAGATACGGTCTTTAAAGAGGTAATTAAGTTAAAATGAGGTCATTAGAGTGGACCCTAATCCAGTGTGACTGGTGTCCTTATTTAAAAAAGAAAAAAAAAGGAGACTAGGACATAACATACACAAAGGGAAGACCATGGGAGTCACAGGGAGAAGATGGCCACCTGCAAGTCCAAGAGAGAATCTTTAGGAAAAACCAATCCTACTTATACCTTGATCTTGGACTCCAGCCTCCAGAACGCTGAGAAAATAAATTCCTGTTGTTTAAGCTATCAGATCTAGAGTGTTCTGTTATGGCAGCCTTAGCAAACTAATATGGTCTTTTTACCTGTCTGAATTTGATGTGTTGGAAGGAAACTGAATGACATTTAAGAAAAGCTTTGAAATCCTTTTTTACAAAAGTCTGATAAAAGTATTATCATTTACGGTGTACCTACAGTTAAAATTATGATGTGGCGGCTACTTATATTCCAAGATATATAGCAAAGATGTTTTCCCTTTAGTTTTAAATAAACTGTGGCATGAAGGAATGTATCAAATCATGCTTTTGTGATCGCTCTCTCCACTCCCTTCAAAGGATAAAGGACATAGTTTTTGCTTGAGTTATCAGGACTTTATGCTGAGAGGTGGAAGGAGAGAAGACCTAAAGAGTTGAGATGATGAAATTATTTTTCATAAAAACCAAAAAAGAGAAGATACAGGAAGTAGGGAGAAAACCTAGCACAACTGGAGACTCTGGAAGAGTAAGTGAGAAAGAGAGTCAGGAGCTTTGGGTGGGAGAAGAGCTGCATAAGAAGTGTTCTTAGGAAGGTAGGCTGGTCAGAATGCAAATTCTGGTCATTCTTCAAAGAACAATTGTCATAAGACTTTCACATTATTCTCCAGGGCTTTTGATTCAAGGCCCCAAAATTCATGGTGCTTTTCCTGACATTCCAAAATGTTGAAAAGATTGTGAAATGAAAAGAGGTAGCTTAAAAGATAGCTCATCCTTTTAGTATGTTTCTCTTAAAATTTTCCCCAACATGAAATGCAAAATAATGTGCTGTAAAGACAATGATTAAGCAAAGGGTATTTTACTTTTCTTTCCATTTGATTTCTCCAGCTTTCAAGTATTTGCTACTCAGCCCATCTGTTGTCCTATTTTGATTGTTTCTGGCAAACAGATGCAGGAGGAGAACACTATTGCCTTTTCTGTTTTATATAACCCTAGCAATAAAAAACATAATGTTAGTCAGGTTTTCTTTTGTAGGGAAAAATTAAGAAATACTGAAATACATTTAAAAAAAAATTACTGGAGAACTAGGCATTGTCTAATATCCCCCTCCAGGTTATCTGGTTTTATGGCATCTTTACAACTTTCATTATATTGATGTTTTTCACAAATCCGTAAGTTTTAGATAACTGAAAGAGATACAAATGATTCTTGTCCAAAAATATGCAAATGAATTTGGAGGAGGTTTAATTTCCCTCCCTCTCTATGGAAGAAGCCATTATGGCACAAATTAAGCAAATTCAAATTCATTGCAACATTCCTAATATGTGTTTTCTGAGTTAAGTAAAATCTTTGACATGTGCCCATTCTATATATGTATGAGAGATGTGAATTTATCTTTTCTAAAAAATTATCCTTTAATACTTTCATAAATTGACTGTCTTTCAGCCTCTAGGAGCCCAGCTGAATATTAGTCTTACCTGAGCTTTAACTGGACACAATATTGAATTACTCTTTTGGAGTGAGGAATAGCGGGGGATGGCTGGGGTACAGCATAGCTGAACTAACCTCTCTATGCCTCTGTCAAAAGTCTCAATTGCATACATCTCCAGTGAACCCAGGGGAACTGAGCCATGATCTGCATGACATTTTTATCTCTGACATTCAGTTTGACTTTCAAGTATCACAGAGTAGCAAAAAAAAACAAACATGAATCCAAAATGAAACAGAATATTTTTCAGCTTGTCACTACACCATCTAGTCTAATGTGAAAGAAAATCCATTTCATTTTGCCACTGCCTGCTGATTGGCATGAACTCAGCTGCCCTTCAAAGTTTCAGCCTCTTGAACACACATTCAGTCATTGCTGTGAGCCAAAGGGAGAACAGGAGTTAAAATTCTCAGATTCCCCTGAGGAATGTTTTTGGGTGGGTAGAGGAGAATGTATTTGGTGAGTGGTTTTAGCTTACACTGAAGCGTTACTTTAATTTTGCTTCATTTTTATGTATGAAAGTAAAAGTAATATCAGAGAAGTGTGCTGACAACTTCCAGGGGTAAAATATCTGCCATCTTGAGATAAGTGTTGTGAGCGAAAATGATGAAAGATGTCTACCCTGTGCACATTATCCTATCAGAATTAGAAGCACATGCCATACTTTTGTGGTGGGGAGGGGGATCGTTTCCTTCTACTCTTCTAGGTTCTCCACTGGGGTCCCTGTAACAACAGAAAATAACAAGAGAAACAGAAGTTTATTAAAATGTATATCTCCCATATACTTTGGAGAAACTCAGGGATGAGGAACTCAAAGAGGTGGCTAGACCTTGAGCCTAAATACTGTCTTCAGCTAAAATAAAGGAAGAAGGGAGGCACCCTCTTCCACTCCCCCTGCTTGTGTTCCCTCTCTCGCTGTGTCTCTCTCTGTCAAATAAATAAATAAAATCTTTAAAAAAAAATAAAATAAAATAAAGGAAGAAGGTTGGGAAGGTGAGCAGAAAAAGTACAGTAAAAAAGGGTAAGGTTTGTTATGCAGATTTTAGTCTGTGCCTTCTCTACTGATAAGAGACTCTTGGGATTTAGAGTCATACTTCATTTTCTGGTACAAAAAGGGAGACATCTTTACAAATGAAGATTTCCTTTATAAATGCAATTTCTCTTACAAAAGAGTCACTTCTACTCTGTTTTCAGAACTTCTCCTGCATTTGCTGTTTCTTAAAATAATCATCTCTAAATAACAACAACAACAACCAGTTCTAAATAGTTCTTATATACCAAAAAGGCATTTTTTAGGGGGTGACATTCTGGTCTCCTACAGTCATACTTTGGGGTGGTACATTCTGGTCTCCTGCACTTTCTGTTGCAAAGCCTGAAGCCACATCCTGGCATTTAGGTTGAATGGTTGCTCTGTCCAGGGCAACCATGGCTTCTTAATCATATTCAGATAATTTTTACTTGTCTTCCGCTCTTGGTTTGATTCTTTGGAGTCTCAAGTTAGTTTTTGAAGTCAAAAGCAACACTTTTTCCTTTCTCTCCCTGTTTATAAAGTTAAAGGACAAGAACACGAGGTGTATTCTAGGTAAATATCTTAACAGAATGACATCCAAAGTATCATTTTCAAAATGTTTAGCATCATGCAATTCTCATATAAAATCATAATGAGTAGAAACCAAAGTTTTATTAAACTCATCAATGAAGGAAGTTAGTTCAAGAAATAATACATGTAATTAATGATTATATTGTGAGTGAAAGAAAAGAAGAATGAAGCAATAAGTCACAAGGTTAGATGCAAAACTGGTTATTGTCCTATTGTTCTATCAGTAATACAACCATAGCCTTTGGGGTTAACTTTTCGACATAAGAAAAATCATTGTGTTCCTATCAGACAAAAATAATTTTTACTGCTCCCAGACACAAATTATTTGCATAATATTGGGCAAAAATAATTTAGATCTTATCAGTTTATAATAAAGGAACATCCAGCTTTACAGAGTTGAAAATTGTGTGAGCCCTAATCAATAGTGATGGTAAATCAAACAAATTTGTATATCATGTGACTCTAGAGCAGGAGTCAACAAATTATAGCTGGGCTTAGCTTACCACATGTTTTTGTAAATAAAGTTATAAAGGAACACTGCCATAGCCATTTACTTATGTATTGTAGATGGTTTCTTTTGCTGCAGAGTTGAATAGTTGCAAAAGACACTAGATGGTCAGACGATCTAAAATATTTACCATCGAGCCCTTTGCAGAAAACAAAACAAAACAACTTGCCTAACCTTTGATCTAGGAACACTAGGAACTGGGCATTGTCTAACAACAGAAACAAGAGTGGCACCATCTTTTATCCCCCTTTTAAGTTTTGGATGATATTTTTCTTTGCAACAGTATTAATAAGAAAGCATGAGAGTGAAATCAGAAGAACTTCTTTGGGGCAAAGGCACATCAGAAGTATGTGCCTTCTGATCACATACATATGACTGAAAATTGCATGCTTTGCAGCTATGCTGCACAATGAATTCTGCTTGACAGCATTATAGATTCTCAGAAACTCCTTCAGAATCAATTACACACATTGAAAGCAGAGAAATACCAAGTTCTTTATTCCTAAGAAGAAAACCATGACCCATTTAAGTCCTCAGCATTTCGATTTACTCACTTCTCTTTGATTAAAAAAATCAACCTAGATCTTACTATTAAGTTCATTCATATCCTTGTTTTCCTTCAGGAATTTGTTATATGTGGCCCACATCAGGGGACTGCACTTGCAAAAAAAGTAGCTTCTGACTTTACCTTGGTAACCTTATTTACAAAAATAAATAAACTCACATAATTGATTATTGTTTGGAAATGGCATTGGAACAAAGATTTTAAGGTATGTGTCTAGACTAATCAAGTTCATGTCACCTCTTTAGAGGTCTTCCTACATCACTAGACCACAACCATTGTGAATTACAGACATTTGGGAGATTTTATAGACTCCCTGGTCCCCATCTGCAAAACAGGTTAGGGAAAAATGCCATCTTAACTCTAACTCAAAAAAAGTAAATATTGACAAGGTTTTACATAGATTGCATTTAGGGCTGAGTTTCAACCAGTACCCTTAGGTAATCCCCTGGTTATCTCAGTCATCCCAGCCTTTCTGCCTTGAAATCCTAGAATCAGCCGGCTACTGAAGTGTTAACTCTGGCAAAGAGTTGAGAGCCAACATTCAGTCAAGAGTTTGACCTTTGGCTGGTGTCCTCACCATGTTGTATGCTAAAAATTTTACATTTCACCCGCATGTAATGTTTTCCGTCTTACCAAGTTGTTTACAATCCCTTTCCAGTTGTTACCAGTACCCACCAGCCACCACACAAAATCAGTGCAAATCTCTTTAAAAACAGCAGGGGCAAACTACAAGGAAAAACAGGAGGAACAAACCTAGAATGGGACATCAATGTTACCTGAATGAGGAAAATTTGTGCAAACCATTCTAACAATGGGCTCTAGGCATAACCAAGACAAGATTGAGTATGGAAGAACTGTACAGCTTAGCCTAGTGGAAAGAATTGGGGCATTCATACACCCATTGGCAAGGGGATCTTGTAGGGGAAAGAACAAAGAAAATAGAAAAACAATACAAGGGAGCTTTAGAAAAAACTCTGATTTCATACTTCTGCTCAGTCTAATTTTGTGCCCAGAAAAACTCATCCATTTTGGTTTTAGCTCTCCCCGATTATTAAAAGTGCTTGCACACTGAAGATCAGATGCTGCTGATCTGCACCCCTCCACTCCTCTTTATAGTTCAGTGTACACTGGCCCAACTTTCAGCAGGCAGCCTCTGTGTGTTTTCCCCTAAGGGCTTTACACCCTCTGCAAGTTGGTGTAAAATGTCCCAGTTCCTTTGATCCTCAGGTAGGATAAGCCTGACATGTTCTACACTAACTTTCAGAGTTTCCCAGCAAAATTGGGCTCCAGTCATCCATAACGGTACCTGGCTCAATAAGGCACATTATCACTGGCTCCTTACCCTTTCCCTGTCTCACTTAGTGAATCCCCACTGCATATGTTTCCTGCACCTCCCAAATTACACTCAAATCATTGTCTCGGGATCTGTTTCTTAGGAGTACCCCGCCAAAACACAATAGGTGTTCAAGAAACATTCATTAACTCATCCAAACTTTTAAGTATTTCTACTTTTTAAATTTATTGAGGCTTTTTGGTGCCCTAATTTTTTCAGTGTGGCCAATTTTCATGAGTATTTCATGGGCAGTTGGAAAGAATGCATATACTCTATTTTCAGGGTGCAGTTGGATATATATTGATCAGTTCTACTTTTATATTATTAAGACCTTTCATATGCTTTCTGACCTTTCATCCACTCAAACTATCCCAGACTAAAAAAGCTGATTTGAAGTCCTCTATTACCAGAGTGCTTCTCTTTGTCTTTTTATCTTCTGTAATTTCTGCTTTCTGATTGTTATTGCTATGTAATTTGATACATAGATATTCATAAAGGATATATTTTTGCATGCATTGCACCCTTAAAAAACACAAAGTGCCGACTGCTCTTTGGGCTGAATTATATCTTTTTGGATAGTATGTTCATAATTCCTGGTTGTTTAAAAATGTACCTTTTCCACAGCGCCTGGCTGGCTCAGTTGGAGGAGAATGCGACTCTAATTAATCTTGGGATTATAAATTCGAGCCCCACATTGCAAGTAAAGATCACTTAAAAAGAAAAATCTAAAGAATTTTTTTCAAAATGTACTTTTTCCTAATAGACTTTGTCCATCTTTCTATTTTTTACTATTCTCAATCACTTTGGTGTGATTCTTAGATATGGCATAGTTTCATTTTCTTTATAATCCAGTCTAATCTAAAATCCTTCTTTTAATATGTAGCTTAAACCCATTTGTATTTACTAAAATGACATATATGTTTGGTCTTGGTTCTGTCATATTGTTGCACATTTTCTGTCTATATATTTTAAGGCCTTTTTCTATGTGGTCTGTTTCCTTTGGTTTGCTTTTTATATTTTGCTCTGAGTTTTAGGAAGCTTTGTAGTTCTGTCCTGGTGATTAACCTTATTAATGCATTTAGTCAGTGCATTATAGTCCTCCACTATGAGAAATAATAAAAATAATGTTTCCTTTTTCTTCCCCATTCCTTTTTTCTCTACCACCCAACTTAAATCATTATTACCTTTCTTAATGTTATCTTTATACTATTCAGAATTATGTACATGTTTATTACTTGATTAGTCAGGGTTTTTAAAAAAGATTTTATTTATTTGACAGAGAGACACAACAAGAGAGGGAACACCAGCGGGGAGAGTGGGAGAGGGAGAAGCAGGCTTCCCGCGGAGCAGGGAGCCTGATGCGAGGCTTGATCCCAGGACCCTGAGATCCTGACCTGAACCGAAGTCAGACACCTAACGACTGAGCCACCCAGGCGCCCAGGATTAGTTAGCTTTTAATGATGTCATTTAAATCAGAGTTGTTGTAGAGATAATCAACATATCTTTTCTAACTCCTATCTCCTTCACTCCAGTGTGTAAGCTGTAACATTTCTATATTGTCCATGGTCACTTCAAGGCCAGCCTGTCACCTTCAGCAAGTGCGTTCTTACAGTGCTTTCTGAGATCTGTTTTTCTCCTGGGTTCTTTCACGAATTTCTTGCTTTTTTCGTTCCCTTTCTTTTTGTAGCTTCTGCCCTGCTTCACTGCTTTATTTATTTTATAGTCTATGGATCATATTTGCCTCCTTCTTTCATATAGATGGAATCTGTGGGAAGGTGCTTTGTCATTCTCCTTGAAAATTTGGAATAGTTTTCAGGAATTGAGGAAGAGAGGCTGATTTATACAGGTTTGTTTATACTGGAGGTCCCTGGGTCTAGGTTTTGTTGTTGTTTTGTTTTCTGATCCTGTAACCCTTACCCATGCACATTTATTATGTTTCGCAGAAACACAAAAGGAGTGCTGCTAACCATAGGAATTGTAGGTGTTTTAACCAAACGATGAAGGAATCACTGGCAGGGTTACATTTTCATCACCTCTCCAGATATAGAGGTAGATGGCTCTCCACTTTGGCTAGACAATTATCGGGGCCAACTTCTAACCATGCCTCATTTAGTAATAACCATTTTCATTGCAGCTCAGTCTTACAAATCTGATTTCACAGAATTACAGATCATTAGCAGTAAGAATGATCTTGAGGTTTATATTCTCAAAGAAATTTCAGCCATCAGTATGGTTTTCTTGGGAGAGAAACGTCTTGTGCTTATTCTTGATTACTCAAGACTTTAAAAATTTAGACATAATCATTGCTCTCAAGGTAAAGATGACATTCGGTGAACATTTCCATTTGAAGTATTTTGGGAAAGTAGTGGGGCACCTGGGTGGCTCTCAGGGTCCTGGGATCAAGCCCTGCATTGGGCTCCCCACTCAGCAGGGAGTCTGCTTCTCTCTCTGTCCCTCCCCCCCAACTCATGCTCTCTTTCTCTCTCAAATAAATAAAATCTTTTTTTTTTTCCATTTGAGAGTAGTCATTTATTAACTGACCAGATTACAAAAATAATCATGGTAGATACCTTAGTTCATCCTTCTAATAAGCCTATTGATCTGGTCTTCCCTGTTACCAGCATCTCCACCTTCTACAAAATGGGTGGTCTTTTTCTTCATTCCCCCTCGTGGAGAAGATAATTTGAAGGGCCATAAAAAGTTGTTTGCTTCTTTGAAACGTTTTCCAACAGTATAGATCTCGTGAATCAGATCCTCCATGCAGATGATGCCATATTTACCAAGAGATCGGGCAATCAATGTGTTATCTGTCAGGGCAATTCGCTTCTTGTTGATTTTGCCATAACCACGCTTGCAGATCAATTCATTCACCGACTTCAGGTTTGGGTACCCCCATGCTATATAAGGTTCCACAATCCTTAGCATGTTAACTGAAGCCTTGTTGAGCTTAACAAAGGTGCCATTGAAGATCTGGAGAAGGGGAAGAAGCTGCAACACCTTTCGAACCTTTGGGCTAACACCATTGATACCTCTGATCCTAATGACAAATGCCAATTTGGGTTCCGCAGGTACATAGAAGTTGCCAGCTTTTCTTGCCATCCTTGCCATTCGAATCTCAGTTCTGTACATCTGCCTATATTCCTTGTGGTAATGCTTAGCTTTTTCATAGATAAGCTTCCTTCTTGCCTTTCTAAGCATCTTCTGAGTGAACTTCTTCCTCAGACGCTTGATCTTCAACTCTGCGAAATTCCTTCGCTTCTTCTTAAGGGTTTCTGGCACAGCAGGAACCTTCTTTTTCTTCTCTTCTGCACCCTCCATGGTTCCAGCCAGAAAAAGAGCTCAAATAAATAAAATCTTTAAAAAAAGATTAGAAAATAGTATTTGTCTATAAAGTTAGGGAACTAAGGAGAAGATAATCTATTTTAGGTTAGGTTACTTTTACTCACTGCTTAATTCTCCCCCTTTTTGAACTATCTGCCCAAACCCTTTGAAATTTTAACAGAGGTCTGATCGCAGCTGACTACTAAGGAGATTCAGGTCACCGTCTACTACAAGACAGAGAGTCTGACTTTCAGCCTAACCTTTGTGATCAACTTTGCCAAATGCTGTGGACTACTCCAGAAAGAAAGGCTTTATATGCTTTGATATTCCACAAGGCATCACAAGAACTTGAGGGGTAAAGGAGAACAATCTGATGCAGTAGAACAAAAATAAGCTTTTGGAGCCAGCAGCTCCTGTGTTTTCGTTCCAGCTCCACACTTCCTGGGCCTTAAATGCCCACCTATAAGATGAAGAAAATTATACCTACCTCATACAATCGGTGTGCAGACTGAATAAGATCATTTATATAAAGTACACTGGGTGTAGTGGGTCATTAATAAAAGTCAGCAGCCCTCCTTTGAGCTTCTCTCCCCAGCCCCCAGTCTTCCTTCCATTGCCTTGGGCTTCAAGTAGGGAAGTTTTTTGTTTGGGGCGGATCTTCTTGGTCTAATAGAGTATCTGTAGTCCCCTAGTAATCTGGAATGCGATGTCCTATTTTTGCTGCTGGATATCATTTAGCTCACTAGTGACCTGCCCCAATTATGGCATTTCTCATATTGTTTTATAGTTGCTTTGTGCATATATCTCTCCCCTCTCCATTTCAAAATAGTCAAAAGCAACAGCCCTACATTTTCTTCTTCAAATCTACGATGCCTATTGTATTAGTAATCTATCACTGCATAACAAATTATCCTGAAATTTAGCAGCTTACAATGACAAACATTTATTTTCTCAAATTGCTTCAGAAGATTGCAGTCAAGCTGTTTACTGGGGCAACAGTCATCATTTTTCATACTGTTGTCTTTGTTCAATATAATGTTTAACAAATTCTCTTTCTCTCTCTCACTTTTTTTTTTTTGAGTTTAGGTTCTATAAGATATAGAATTACTTTTGAAAAACCCTTCGTATTACCCCTAAAGCCTGTATTGCTTACAAAAAAAATTAAAGTTCTGGTTAATGGCCAGTAACACTAGCTGGCTTGGAATCAGAGGACATACTGTATGAAAAGTTATATACCTTTAAACAATTATATTCAACTCAGTTTTATAGAAACACACACACACACACACATGGCATTCTGGGACTTAAGAAGCTGAAGGAACAAAGATATACAAAATCTTTTCAGTTGGCACCTGTCATTCCACTAATTGAGGTTGAGCCTCCTGGTCAGTCTGAGATGGGAATCTTTGTTCCCTCAGCTAGCTTCCTAAGTCCCTGAATGCCTTGTATGTGTGTTGCTAAACTGAATTTATATAAGTTAAATACATTTATGTTCAATACTGACATATTGAAATGTAAAGAGGTTTTCCAATTCATCTGTAAGCACCAAATTATTAGTTTTATAGGATTTGATTGCTCACCTTATGCTTTCTCCTTCCAGCATTTCAGAACTTTGCTCTACTTGTTGATTGATGCTAACCCAGCAAGACTCAGAATTGGTTAGTATTAAAGCACATGGAAACCAAAGTGCATTTTGCAGAATATGATGAAATAGTAGTATGTTTTATTTCAATCATATAAATAATACTTGAGGACAAAATTCTATGTTGGTTATCTTAAGTTTATATTGATTGAGATAATTAAATTTATACAATATAAAAACCAACAGAATATCACAATCACAAGATCCCAATCCAAACATAGAAAACACGGAGACAAACTTTTGAACCAAGCCTATTCTTTTTCTTCTTCTTCTTCTTCTTCTTCTTCTTCTTCTTCTTCTTCTTCTT
>NW_023270374.1:14895437-14899592 GCF_011800145.1 Mirounga leonina | reverse complement strand
TTCTTCTTCTTCTTCTTCTTCTTCTTCTTCTTCTTCTTCTTCTTCTTCTTCTTCTTCTTCTTCTTCTTCTTCTTCTTCTTCTTCTTCTCCTTCTTCTTCTTCTTCTTCTTCTTCTTCTTCTTCTTCTTCTCCTCCTCCTCCTCCTCCTCCTCCTCCTCCTCCTCCTCCTCCTCCTTCTTCTTCTTCTTCTTTTAAGAGAGGCAAATTTCCACATGCAGTGCCTCATTTGGATGTGTCTAGAGTCTTAGAAGCTTGACTACCCTACATTCTCCTACAAATGGACCTTGAGAGTTTGTTTGGAGGTTCTAGCTGGGGGAGCGCAACTACTCCTATACCCTTGACCAAAGAAATGTCCTCCCCTATCATCCTCTATTGGGGAAGGTCGTCCTCTTCCACCAAGCACACAGCTTTGGAAGGGATGCACGTGGAGCAGTGAGGGAAGAAGGGGACACCCGCCTAGCCAGCCAGGTCAGCCAAATCAACTCTGGGGATCAGTGGGGTGACAGATGTCATAACCAGATCACCCTCATATCCCTAAACCTATTCTTTAACATTGGTTTGTTCAATGTATTTTTGTCTTGTTTGTGGCTAGTCCTCCCTGGAAGATAATCAATGGCACCTGTCAAAAGTTTAAGAAACACATTTTTTAAAGTATTGTAGACAATCAAATTTGATAAAAATTTCCCTGATTTATTTTTTTTTCAAACTGTAATACTGTTCCATTTTAGCAGAACCCCTTGTGCTTGCTCACAGAAGGTCAGTGTTGCATTGCCACTGAGTAGACAATCAATCCATCCCATTAACTGAATAGAAATCTGAAGGTCATAAAAGTCTTGAATGTGTTCCTTCTATTAATGCGTGTTAAAACTTAATATTTCCTACCTGGAAATTGAGAGCTTGCATTCTCCAGGGACAGTAAGTTCTTCCCACATCATTATACAATCTTCATTCTCTGAGTGATGTCTTTGCCACTAGCTGTGTTTAATAATTCATTCTGATACAGGTACAGGCACAAACACATCTTGGTTAAGGGCAAAGGAATGTTGAACAAACTGGCTTCTCTGATCAGAATATTGCTAGAATGAATGCAAGCAGCATGAGCGCAGGGGTCTCTGTTTTGCTTACTGATGTTTTCCTGGAGAAATGCCTTGCATATAGTAATGTTCAGTTAGTATTTTAATGTTCAGTTAGTATTGTAATGTTCATAGTAATGCTCAGTTTATGTTCCTTGGCTTTTATCATGTTTTATTTGAATACCTCTGTATTATAGTGTCCTAGGGCTGCCATAACAAATTACTACAAACTAGGTGGTTTAAAATAGCAGAATATATTCTCTCACAGTTCTGGAGTCCAGAACTCTGAAATCAAGGTGTTGGCAGGGCTACAGTCACTCCAACGGCTCTAGGAGAGAATCCCTCCTTGCCTCTTTCAGTTTCTGATGGCTCCAGGTCTTCCTTGGTTTGTGGCAATATCACTCCAATCTCTGCTTCCATATTCACATGGCCTTCCCCCTGTGTCTGTTTCTTCTTCTCTTCTAAGGACATTTATTCCTGGACTTAAGGCCTTACCCTGTCAATCCAAAATGAGCTTATCTCAAGATCCTTCACTTAATTACATACACAAAGACTTTTTTTCCAAATAAGTTAACATTCATGGGTATTGGGGTCAGAATGAGGACACATGTTCTTAGCAGCCACAATTCAACCCACTATAACCTCTGATTCCGTTTTCAGATTCTATTCATTCAACACACACTTACTAAGTCTTTATTATGTGCCCAACACTAAACAGTGAGGAAGCAAACAGTATGCTATGTCCACTGAGTTTCTGAGGCAGATAATAACTTATCAAAGGTTTTTATTCTATATCCCTCACATTCAAAATAAAATTGAAATTTTATTTAAAATAGAAAAAATTTTAAACTCATATAAACAGATATCTACTCTGAAATCTCTTCATGTTAGTATTTCCATAAATTCTAATGAACACTCTTCATTGATGTTAATTCTTCATTTACCATACTATTCATCATTTCAGATGTTATTAGTTCAAAGTCATCCCTTTCAAAAAATTCCATGATTTGAAACACTTTTAATTAGTTTTAACATGTTTTGTTTCACCACAAATCAGAGTTGTGCAGGGGCATTAAATTCAAGGAGAGCCCATTTCTCCATGTCATTTTGTCATTAAAATATCATCAACATACATTTGGCTGAAGTTAACCGGATTTTGTCTTCACCTGGTTCCCCAGAAAGCAAGCCTGCAAAAATGTAGGTAGTTTATTTGGGAAATAACACTAGGGAGTGGGAGTGTAGGACAAGGGGAGGGCATCAGGGCAAGAGAAACAGTACGGGAGTATGTTGCCGAATGAGCCTCTACTTTGTGGCAACTGATGTTTGAACCCAAAACACTTTTTGAAAAGTTTTATAATACATGTCTCAGAGACAAAAGAGGGAAGTGTTTACCCATTGACTTCCATTACCCATTGGTCAACGGTCCACACTGCCACTCATCTGGGTGTACATGTGTAGAGGCTGAGTGAAACCAAGGGTGTTTGCACAAAAGGGACATGGCTAGTCTGAATGAGATGTATCCCCATGTCCTGAACCAGTCACCATGGTAAGTAGGTGCAGTAAGAGGACTTGTAGATGAGCAAAAGAGGTGCCCAGTATACTTTCACTCCCCTACTGCCAAGTGTGTTATCTTTGGCTTATGAGACTTGGCAGACTTGGGGGCAGTATAGCATAAAAAGTCACATCATTGGATTTTGACATCAAAATACCATGCTTCTATGTCCACAATAGCCAAGCTATGGAAAGAGCCTAGATGTCCATCAACAGATGAATAGATAAAGAAGATGTGATATATATACACAATGGAATATTATGCAGCCATCAAAAAATGAAATCTTGCCATTTGCAATGATGTGGATGGAACTAGAGGGTATTAATGCTAAGTGAAATAAGTCAATCAGAGAAAGATAAGTATCATATGATCTCACTGATATGAGGATTTTGAGAAACAAGACAGAGGATCATAGGGGAAGGGAAGGAAAAATGAAACAAAATGAAATCAGAGAGGGAGAAAAACCATAAGAGACTCTTAATCTCAGGAAATAAACTGAGGGTTGCTGGAGTGGTGGGGGGTGGGAGGGATGGGGTGGCTGGGTGATAGACATTGAGGAGGGTATGTGCTATGGTGAGCACTGTGAATTGTGTAAGACTGATTAATCACAGACCTGTACCCCTGAAACAAATAATACATTATATGTTAATAAATTTTTTTTAACAAAAATACCATGCTTCTGATCTTGGAGAACTCACTCTCTGTGTGCTTCAACCTTCTAATCTGAATAAAGGATAATGTGTTCAGTTTAAAGTCAAGCCTTGCTGAAGCATTAGTGTGTCCAACTTAGTTTCCATCCATCTTTGCATTTCTACAGTGCTTTCAACTGGAGGTGGAGCTGGCAATAGGCTCCATCGTTCTAGGTTACAAAGGATGAAGTAGAAGAGGAAAACACTCTTATTATTTATAAAGAGGCTAAATTGAACCTATTTGTTTGAGAGTTTCTAGGCCCATGTGGTATTTTCCTTTTCGACTTTGGTCAATGTCAGTCTATAATCAATCAAGTGATGTTATATCCACATAGTTTTGACTGTTTTCCTACTGGCATTGCTACAAGCAAGGAACCTTAAGCTGAGAAATGACAGGCTATTCCTCCCTCCTGAGAAGCCTGCCTTAGGTTCTATGATGTTGTGTGTATAATAAAAAATATTCAGTTAGTCTTACTCCTCCACTCCAGGCCCAGAGCTCCTAAAACCCTTGAGATTTCCTAAGTGTCTTTTGTTACATAAATGGATGACTTTTTAAAAAATTAATTAATTTATTTATTTTTTAATTCTTATGTTAATCCCCATACATTACATCATTAATTTTAGATGAAGTGTTCCATGATTCATTGTTTGTGCATAACACCCAGTGCTCCATGCAGAATGTGCCCTCCTCAATACCCACCACCAGGCTAACCCATCCTCCCACCCCTCTCCCCTCTAGAACCCTGTTTGTTTTTCAGAGTCCATCGTCTCTCATGGTTCGTCTACCCCTCCGATTTCCCCCGCTTCATTCTTCCCCTCCCGCTACCTTCTTCTTCTTCTT
>NW_023270374.1:14760465-14890437 GCF_011800145.1 Mirounga leonina | reverse complement strand
CATTATACCTTCTGCCCCTCTCTCTCTTTCTTCTTCTTCTGGGATCCAAATTATTCTAATGTTGTTTCGTCTTATGGTATCGCTTATCTCTCGAATTCTTTCCTCGTGATCCAGTAGTTGTTTATCTCTCTTTTCTCAGCTTCTTTATTTTCCATCATTTCATCTTCTATATTACTGATTCTCTCTTCTGCCTCATTTATTCTAGCAGTTAGCACCCCTATTTTGATTGCACCTCATTAAAAGCCTTTTTGATTTCTACTTGGTTGGATTTTAGCTCTTTTCCTTCTCCAGAAAGGGTTTCTCTAATAACTTCCAAATTTTTTTCAAGCCCAGCTAGTATCTTTAAAGTGATGATTCTGAACTCTAGATCTGACATCGTACTAATGTCCATATTGCGTAGGTCCCTGGCAGTCAGTACTACCTCTTGTTCTTTTTGTTGAGGTGATTTTTTCCATCTTGTCATTTTGTGCAGAGGAGAATAGATTAATGAGAGAATAAAATGCTAGCAGAGTAACAACATCCCCAGAAAATATACTCTAAACAAATCAGAAAAGACCTGAAGCAGTGGGAAAAGAAAGGGAAAGAGAGAAAAAAGAGAAAGAAAAAAAAGAAAAGGAAAAAGATAAAGATAAAAACAAAAACAAACAAAACAAAACAACAACAAACAAACAAAAAAACCATAATGTGATCAAATATGATCTATATGGTATATAGATCAGTGCCACACACTAGATTTGGGGTGTATTTTGGTCTTTTAGAAGAAAGTGCCTCCCAAAATTTTAAAGAAAGAAAAACTTATATATGTACAAAAATAAGGGTTGATATGATGAAGGGACGGAATATGACTGTAAAGATGGAAATTATAAAAAATTTTATAAAAGGAATTGATAAGTTGTTTGAAAAAAGAAAGAAGAGGATTTAAAAAAAAGAAAAAAAAAGGGAGAGGATGTGATCAGGCAGGGGAATAGAAAACACCATATACTAGAGATTTAGGGTATATTTTAATCTGTTAGAAGAAACTATCTCAAAATTTTAAAGAGAGAACAACTTATATATATAAGCCAAAAATACGGGTAACTACTATGAAGGGATAGAATATGACTCTAAAAATGAAAATAAAAATGTTTTTTTTTTTTTTTAAAAGGGATTGATAAGATGTTGGTTGAAAAAGGGAAAAAGAAAAATTCAAAAAGAAAAAAAAAGAAAAAAAGACAGTTAAAAAAAATTAACTTTGAAAGACTAAAGAATCATGGTAAAAAACCCATGATTTCTATGTGCAGTAATCCCCTAGCGCTGGAGTTCTGCCGTTCTCATTGATCGGTAAACTTGGTCTTGGCTGGCTGTTCTCGCTGATCTTCTGGGGAGGGGCCTGTTGCCCTGGTTTCCAAATGTCTCTGCTGGAGGCGGAATTGCCCCGCCCTTGCCCGGTCTGGGCTAAGTAATCTGCTCCGGTTTGCTCTCCGGGGCTTTTGTTCCCTGCGAGCTTTCTGTACAGCTTTGGAGACGGAGAGTGAAAATGGCGGCCTCCCAATCTCAGCCCCAGGGGAGCCGAGAACTTGGGTCCCGCTCCTCAGTGAGCCCCCAGAGAAAAGCCATCACTCACTCCTGTCTCCCCGGTCTCTGGCTGCAGTCCGTGCTCACCTGGCCTGTGACCACACGTTTTTATCTCTGGCACCTGACCCCGGGTGGAGTCTCCAAACCCAGCAGATCCCTGCGGTGCACTCCCGCGCGGCTCTTCCCGGGGGAGGAAGGTGAGTCTCCCCGGATCTGCCGCTTGTGGGGTCCCTGCTGGAGGAGCAGTGGCCCGACTGTGCCGCGGATCACGGTCTATGGCAACCCCGAGTTGAGAGCCCGCGTGTGGGCTCCGCCTCTGCAGCCAGCTTCCCTGCTCCGTTACCTGGGAGCTCTGCCACACTCAGGCACCCCCGGTCTTTCTGTGGCCCGAGGGTCCTGAGACCACACTGTCCCGGAGGGTTCCACCCCCCGCTTAGCCACCAGAGTGACGTCACTCGGCGGAGCAGACTTTTAAAAGTTCCGATTTTGTGCTCCGCGGCTCTATCACTTGCCAGAAGCGGCCGACGGAGGCCCCTCCCCCGCCGTCTATCCTCCCGAATATCACCTCAGATTCACTTCTCCGCACGTCCTACCTTCCAGAAAGTGGTCGCTTTTCTGTTCAGAGAGTTGTTGCTATTCCTTTCTTCGATCTCCTGTTGGGTTTGTAGGTGTTCAGAATGGTTTGATCCCTATCCAGCTGAATTCCTGAGAGGAGACGAAATCCAGGTCTCCTACTCCTCCACCATCTTGCTCCGCCCCCCTGGATGACTTTTTAAAAGACCTAAGCCTGGGAGTTGGTTGCCAGGGAAACTCACCATGTGATTAGAGTGTTGGCACTTTCAGGCCTCCCCACCCCCCAGCCCCACCCTGACTTGGGAGAGGGGAGGTATGGCTAGGAGTTCAGTCGCCAAGGGCCCATGATTCCTATGTAGTAAAGCCTCCATAGAAACCCAAAGAATGGAGATATGGGGAAAGGGCATTGTTGGAAAAGTAAGGAAGCTCATGCCCCCTCACATACCTTGCCCTATGTATTTCTTCATCTGGCTGTCGATCCGTATCCTTTCATATCCTTTGTAATAAACCAATAATCTAGTGAGTAAATTGATTTCCTGAATTCTGTAAGCTTCTTTAGCAAATTAAACCTAAGGAGGGGATAGTGGGAAGCTCTAATGTACATACAGCCAGTTGGTCAAAAGCCCAAGGTGACAAGCTGACTTGGTGATTGGCATCTGAAGTGAAGGGCACTGGTAAGGCTGAGCCTTGAACCTGTGTGATCTGATGTTATCTTCAGGTGGATAGGGTCAGAATTGAGTTGAACTATAAGACACTGAGGTTGGTGGTATGGGGAGAAACACACACGTTGGAACTGCATGCAGAAATTGTAGGATGGCAGCAATTGCAGTAGCCTACACACCTTACTCTCACTCAAGAAGATTGAACTTGCCTAGAGAGGGACCTGGGAATAGCACAAAAGTCAGTATGCACAGCTATCATTTAATTTGACCTTTACAACCCCAAGAGAAGATCAGAACAGGTTATGTTGTTCCTATTTGACAGATGAGAAAACTGAGTGCCTAAAAGATTAAGCATTCTTAGTAGTGATATCTATTCTGAAGACTAAAGCATGTAGGTGCTCTGACCACAAGAAGCAATGCTCTGAGCTTTTGATGAGTATTTTTTTTTAATCCAGTTCATGAATAGTTCCCATGATACACTTGCTGAGTTTAGTATGTTTAGAACTTGAACAAAGAGACCCAGATCATCTCTCAGGAAGCCCAGTATACTTTTCATTCCCTCAAGTAAAGTTTCACTTTGCTTTGTTTGATCAATAGAGCATTTCTCATTTCTAATTTAGTAAAACATAACACTTCTTCCCAGACAATGGGAAGCCTGAATCAACAATAACAGACTTCTTTTATGAGCAGAGATTCTACAAAGGGATACTGAGCATGAAATTGCTATGTGAAGAATCGAATTTTAAAACATTCTGGAAATTTGTAAACAAACAAACAAAGCCAATGCAAGGTGTATTACCCTAAATTATATGGTCTTCTGTATTTGAGTACCATTCTAATGGAAGCATCTCTGCCATTAAAAAAAAAAAAAGTGTCACAACTTAAATGGGAGCTTTACATTTGAGTCTTGCCTTTACTGCTCCTAACCATGTGACAATAGATGGGACACTGGACCTTAGTTTCAATTTCAATAAAGCAAGGATAATAATACTTACCTCCTTGCGATATGGCTAAAATTATACCAAATATGACATCATAGTCTCCATGAGTTACCATCCCCTGGTCACCATCACCATAACCAGCAACATCTTATAATAAATAGCAGAAATAATTA
Source organism: Mirounga leonina (assembly GCF_011800145.1). NCBI lineage: Eukaryota > Metazoa > Chordata > Mammalia > Carnivora > Phocidae > Mirounga > Mirounga leonina. The sequence goes on along the minus strand of NW_023270374.1, from coordinate 14,886,534 downwards.
TTAGAGAGAAATAAATTCCTGTATTTTAAAGATTTTATTTATTTATTTATTAGAAAGCAAGTGTGGGGCGCCTGGGTGGGTCAGTTGGTTAAGCGACTGCCTTTGGCTCAGGTCATGATCCTGGAGTCCCTGGATCGAGTCCCACATTGGGCTCCCTGCTCGGCAGGGAGTCTGCTTCTCCCTCTGACCCTCCCCCCTCTCATGTGCGCTCTCTCATTCTCTCTCTCTCAAATAAATAAATAAAATCTTTAAAAAAAAAAAAGAAAGCAAGTGTGACCCGATTTTGGGGTGGCAGGGGGTGAGATGATAAGGGAGAGGGAGAGAGAAAATCTCAAGCAAACTCTGTGCTGAACACAGAGTCCAAAGCGTAACTCGATCCCATGACCCTGAAATCATGACCTGAGCTGAAATCAAGAGTTGGAAACCTAACTGGCTGAAACACCAAGGTGCCCCCAAACTCCTATATTTTAATAATAATACTGTAGTCATCCTGAATATTTGATTTCTTCTTATTTTTTGATTAACTTAAATTTATTTCACATTACTAGAAATGAACTATTTCATTTGTTTGTTGGAAAGGCCTTTGCTTTTGGACTCCAAGTTAGTAAAATTCATTTTGTTGTAAAGCACAGCATAAAGGTTTATATAAACTATATGTTGTTTATGTAGTCTTTTATGCTTCCACTTTACAAAGAAGTAGATTCCTGTGGTCAGCATGAAATTACCAGAGAACTTTGAAAACTTGGAAAACCAACAGTCTTGAATAAATGGGGGGTGGGGATTAAAGAGTAGAGTTTTGCATGCAATTGAAGTAAAATTGTTATCAGCATAAAATAGGCTCTTATATCTATAAGATGTTTTATGTAAGCCTCATGGTAACCACAAGGCAAAAACCTACAGTAGATACACAAACAATAAAGACAAGAGTATCAAAGCAAACCACTATGGAAAACCATCAGTTCCCAAGGAAGATAGCAATAGAGGAAGAAAGAAACAAGGGAATTACAAAACAGGCAGTAAATAATAAGATGGCATGATAAATCCTTACCTATCAATAATTACTTTAAAATAAATGGATTGGGCACCTGGGTGGCTCAGTTGGTTAGGCGACTGCCTTCGGCTGGGGTCATGATCCTGGAGTCCTGGGATTGAGTCCCACATCGGGTTCCCTGCTCGGTGGGGTGTCTGCTTCTCCTGACCCTCCCCCCCTCATGCTCTCTCTCTCTCTCATTCTCTCTCTCTCAAATAAATAAAATCTTTAAAAAATAAATAAATTAATTAAATAAATGGATTAAATTCTTTTAATCAAAAAGCATCAAATGGAAGAATGGGTTAAAAACAACAACAACAGGGTGCCTGGGTGGCTCAGTTGGTTAGGTGACTGCCTTCGGCTCAGGTCATGATCCTGGAGTCCCTGGATCGAGTCCCGCATCGGGCTCCCTGCTTGGCAGGGAGTCTGCTTCTCCCTCTGACCCTCCTCTGTCTCATGCTCTCTGTCTCTCATTCTCTCTCTCAAATAAATAAATAAGATCTTTAAATAAACAACAACAACAACAACTATATGCTGCCTACAAGAGATTCACTTCATCTTTAAGGATATACATAGGCTCAAAGTAAAGGGATATAAAAAGATATTCCATGCAACTGGAAACCAAAAAAGACCATATGTAACTTATATAAGATAAAATAGACTTTAAGTCAAAAACTATAACAAGAGACAAAGGTCATTATATAATGATAAAGGAGTCAATCCATCAAGAAGATATAACAGTTGTAAATATATAAGCACCCAACATTGGAGCATCTAAATATATTAAGCAAATGTTAACAAATATGAAGGGAGAAATAAATAATACAATAATATCAGGGGTCTTCAATACCCCACTTTCAACAGTCGATAGATCATCCAGACAAAATCAATAAGGAAACATTGGATTTGAACTATACTTTAGGCCAAATGTATCTAACAGACATATACAGAATTTTCCATTCAACAGCAACAGAATACACATTCTTCTCAAGAACACATGGAACATTCTCCAAGATAGATCATCTGTTAGGTCACAAAACAAGTCTTAGTAAATTTAAGGAGAATGAAATCCTACCAAGCATCTTTTCCAACCACAATGGTATGAAACTAGAAATCAATAACAGGAGAAATACAGAAAGTTCAAAAATATGTGGAAATTAAACAACATACTCCTAAACAACCAGTGGCTCAAGATGAAATCAAAAGAGAAGCCAAAAAATATCTTGAAACAAATGAAAATGGAAACATACCAAAATTTATGGGTGCAGTTTATAGTGATAAATGCCTATATTTTTTAAAGATTTATTTATTTATTTGAGAGAGAGAGAGAGTGAGTGCATGGAGGGGCAGAGGGAGAGGGGGAAGAAGAGAAGCAGATTCCCCACTGAGTGTGGAGCCCAATATGGGGCTCGATCCTACAGCCCATGAGATCATAACCTGAGCTAAAATCAAGAGTTGGATGCTTAACCAACTGAGCCACCCAGGCACCACAATAGTGATAAATGCCTCTATTAAGACAAAAAGAAATATTTCAAATAAACAACCTAATTTCACACCTCAAGGAACTAGAAAAAGAAGAATAAACTAAGTCCAAACTAACAGAAGGAAGGAAGTAATAAAGATCAGACCAGAATGGAATGAAATAAAGGCCAGGGAAAGAATGGTAAAGATCAATGAAACTAAGCTGGTTTTTTAAAGAGACAAGCAAAATTGACAAATCTTTAGCTAGACTAAAAAGAAAAGAGAGAAGTCTCAAAAAATCAGAAATGAAAGAGACATTGCAATTGATAACAGAAATATAAAAGATTATGAGACTTATATGAACAATTATACTCCAACAAATTGAATAACCTAGAAAAAAATGATAAATTATTAGAAACATACAAGCTACCAAGACTGAAGCATGAAGAAATAGAAAATCTGAATTGACCAATAATAAGTAAGGAGATTCAGTTCATAATCAACCCCCCCCCAACAGAGAAAAGCCCAGGACCAGTTGAAGAATTCTACTAAACACTTAAAGTTAATATCAGTCCTCAAACTTCCAAAAATTTCAGACAAAAGAACACACTCAAACTCATTTTACAAGGTCAGAATTACTGTGATACCAAAGTCAGATAAGGACACTACAAGGGGAAAAAAAAGACTACTGGCCAATATCCCTGATGAATATAGATGCAAAATTCTCATCAAAATTCTAGAAACTGAACTTAAAAGTACATTAAAAGAAAAAAGAAAAAAAAAGTACATTAAAAGGATAATACACCTTTTGATCAAGTGGGATTTATCTCTGGGAATCAAGGATGGAATCACCATATGCAAAACAATAAATGTAATGCACCATTTTAACAGAATGAAAGATAAAAATCGTATGATCATTTCAGTAGATACAGAAATAGCATTTGACAAAATTCTACATCCTTTTATGCTTTTTTTGATAAAAGCTATCAAAAATTGGGTATAGAAGGAACATAACATAATAAAGGCCATGTATGACAAACCCATGGTTAACATGCTCAATGGTGAAAGGTTGAAAACTTTTCCTCCAAGATCTGGAGCAAGACAAGGGTGCCAACTAGCACCACTCTTATTTAACAGTACTGGAAGGCCAAGCCAGAGGAATTGGATAGGAAAAAGAAATAAAAGGCATCCAAATTAGAAAGGAAGAAGGAAGATTGTCTTTTTGCAGATGATATGATTTTAGATAGAGAAAATACTAAAAACTCCACCAAAAAAAACTATTAGAACTAATAAACAGATCCAGTAAGCTTGTGGAAATCAACTATATTTCTATACCTTAATAATAAACAGTGCTGGGGAAACTGGATAATCACATGCAAAAGAATAGAATTGGACCCCTATCTTATGCCACTCAAAAAAATTAACTCAAAATGAATTATAGTTAAATATAAGACCTAGAACTGTAAAACTCCTAGGACAAAATATATTTTTTAAAATTTATTTATTTTTATTTAAATTCCATTAACATATTATGTATTATTGGTTTTAGACATAGAGATCAGTGATTTATCAGTCTTATATAATATGCAGTGCTCATTACATCATGTGCCCTCCTTAATGTCCATCACCCAGTTACCCCCCCCCCCCCCCCCCAGCAACCCTCAGTTTGTTTCCTATGCCTAAGAGTCTCTTATGGTTTGTCTCCCTCTCTGATTTCATCTTATTTTATTTTTTCCTCTTTTCCCCTATGATCCTCTGTTTTGTTTCTTAAATTCCACATATCAGTGAGATCATATGATAATTGTCTTTCTCTGATTAACTTATTTTGCTTGGCATAACACCCGCTATTTTTTGATGGCTGAGTAGTATTCCATTATATATATACTACATCTTCTTTACCCATTCATCTGTCAGTGGACATCTGGGCTCTTTCCATAGTTTGGCTATTGTGGACATTGCTGCTATAAACATTGGGGTGCAGGTGTCTCTTTGGATCACTACATATGTATCTTTGGGGTAAGTACCCAATAGTGCAATTTGGGAGAAAATATCCTTAACATGGGCCTTGATTACAATTTTTTGGATATGACACCAAAAGCACAAGCAACAAAAGCAAAACTAAACAAGTGGGACTACATCAAACTAAAAACTTTGGCACAGAGGGAAAAAAAAATCAATAGGGACTCCTGGCTGCCTCAGTCAGTAGAGCATGTGACTTCATCTCAGGGTCATGAGTTCAAGCCCCACTTTGGGCCTAGAGTTTTCTTAAAAAAAAAAAAAAAAGATAAAAACCATAAACAAAATAAAAAGATGCCTATGGAATGGGAGAAAATATTTTGCAAACTATTTGATAAGGAGTTGATATTCAAAATACATAGGAACTTATACAACTCAATAGAAAAAAAACCCCTATAATCCAGTTTAAAAATGGGCAAAGGAAAAAAGATATCCAGATGGCTAGCAGACACATGAAAAGATGCTCAACACCACTCATCATCAGGAAAATACAAATCAAACCACAAGGAGGTACCATGTGACCCCTGTCAGGATGGCTAAAATTAACAACACAAGAAACAACAGGTGTTGGCAAACATGCAGAGAAAGGGGTACCCTCTTGCACTGTTGGTGGGAATGCAAACTGGTGCACCCACTCTGGAGAACAGTATGGATGTTCCTCAAAATGTTAAAAATAGAACTACTCTATGATCCAGCAATTGCACTACTAGGTATTTACAAAAATACAGATTTGAAGGGACACATGCACCCCGATGTTTATAGCAGCATTATCAACAATAGCTGAACTATGGAGAGAGCCCACATGTTCCATCGACTGACGAATGAATAAAGAAGATGTATTATATATATGCAATGGAGTATTACTCAGCTATCAAAAAGAATGAAATCTTGCCATTTGTAATGACATGGTTGGAGCTAGAGTATATTATGCTAAGTGAAATAAGTCAGAGAAAGACAAATACCATATGATCTCACTCATATGTAGATTTTAAGAAAGAAAACAGATGAACATATGGGAAGGGGGAAAAGAAAAAAGGAGAGAGGGAAACAAGCCAAAAGAGATTCTTAATGATAGAGAACAAACTGAGAGTTGATGGAGGGAGATGGGTGGGATATGGGCTAGTTGGGTGGTGGGTTATAAGGAGGGCACCCGTTATAATGAACACTGGGTGTTGTATGTAAGTGATGAAACACTGGATTCTACTCCAGAAACCAATATTGCACTGTATGTAAACTACCTACAACTTAAAAATAAAATAAAATAAAATAAAAATAAAAATGGGCAGAGGAATTGAATAGTCATGTTTCCAAAGAAGATATACAAATGGCCACTAGGTACATGAAAAAATGCTCAACATCACTAATGATCAGGAAAATGCAAATCAAAACTGCATTGATATTCACACCTGGTAGAATGGCTATTATCGAAAAGACAAGAGTAACAAATGATGGCAAGGATGTGAAAAAAAGAAAACCTTTGTGCACTGTTGGTGAGAATGTTAATTGGTATAGCCACTATGGAAAACAGTATGGAAGTTCCTCAAAAAGTTAAAAATTAAACTACCATATGATCCAGCAATCCCACTTCTAGATATATATCTAAATGAATTGAAATAATTCAAATATATATATGCACTCCCTGTTCACATTATTCACAATAGCTAAGACATGGAAACAACCTAAGTGTCTATTGACAGAGGAATGAAAAAATATATATGATGTATATTATTATATTATAATATGTTATATATTCATCTATAAAAATAAAACAGAATTTTATTCAGCCAAAAAAGGAAGGAAATCTTGCTATTTGTGACAATGTGGGTGTACGTTGAGGACATTGTGCCAAGTGAAATAAGTCAGACAAAGGAAGACAAACACTGTATGATCTCATTTATATGTGGAATCTAAAAAAGCTGAACTCATAGAAACAGAGTAGAATGGTGGTTACCAGAGGCTGGGGGATGGGGAAAAATGGGAAGATGTTGGTCAAAGTGTGCAAACTTCCAGTGATAAGATGAATAAATTCTGGATATCCAATGTGTAACATGGTGATTATAGTTAACAGTACTGTATTATATACTTGAAAGCTTCTATGAGAGTAGCTCTTAAATATTTTACCATACAAAATGTGCATGCACATGCACACAGATAAGTACGTGAAGTTATGGAGGTGTTAACTAACTTTGTTGTAATTAGACACAGGGTATATGTGTATCACATTATCAGGTTGTACACCTTAAACTTGTGCATTGTTATATGTCAATTGTATCACAATAAAGCTGGAAAATAATAGAAGGTGCTACTATTTTGACCTTAGATTAGCTCAGTTTATAATTAATAGAAAAAATAATGGACAATGTTTTTGAGATACCATGCATTGGTTCAGAGTAAAAAGATTATTTTGTGAAAATACTGAGATAACTTTAACCTAGCTATGTATTTATACTACAAAAAGAATTCAGTTAAAAAAAAAAAAAAAGAATTCAGTTGACTTAGGCTCAAAATCTGGCCTCTCTGTTGCTATAGTGCATAAAAGTCTACACTTTTTTTTAATGTTATTTCTTGCTACCTCTGAAATCTATTCCAACCTTTTAATTATCTTCAGTGTTGTTGGTTCTGCCTAATTATTCTCTAGAGGCAGACCAGAGAAAATCGATATGAAAGTAAATATTTTATTTATTTATTTGACAGCGAGGTAGAGAGCACAAGTAGGCAGAGCAGCAGACAGAGGGAGAGGGAGAAGCAGGCTCCCTACTGAGCAGGGAGCCTGATATGGGCTCAATCCCAGGACGGTGGGATCATGACCTGAGCTGAAGGCAGATGCTTAACCGACTGAGCCACCCAGGCACCACTGAAAGTAAATCTTGATATTTCAGTGAAAATGACATGGTGGTGGGCAGTGGAAGTGCTTGAGAAGTTAGCAGGTGATCTTTCTGCACAGTCTAAATGCAGAATAGAAATTTCTATAGTCATAAACGTTTATATATGGACCCCTTTGGTTAAAAGAATTCTAATAATATGGGGCACCTGGCTGGCTCAGTTGGAAGAGCATGCCACTCTTGATCTCAGTGTTGTGAGTTTGAGCCCCACGTTGAGTGTAGAGATTACTTAAATAAATACAACTTAAATAAAAAAAGAATTCTAATGATAGCATGGTAGAATTTTAAAATCAGTAATTAATATTTTTTTCCAAATTAAAAAAAAAAATTATTGTTATGTTAATCACCATACATTACACCATTAGTTTTGGATGTAATGATTCATTGGGCACAACACCCAGTGCTCCATGCAGAACGTGCACTCTTTAATACTCATCACCAGGCTAACCCATCCTCCCACCCCCTCCCCTCTAGAACCCTCCGTTTGTTTTTCAGAGTCCATCGTTTCTCATGGTTCGTCTCCCCCTCCGAATCCCCCTCCTTCATTCTTCCCCTCCTGCTATCTTCTTCTTCTTCTTCTTCTTCTTCTTTTTCTTAATATATAATGTATTATTTGTTTCAGAGGTACAGATCTGTGATTCAACAGTCTTGACAATTCACAGAGGTCACCGTAGCACATATCTTCCCCAGTGTCTATCACCCAGCCATCCCATCCCTCCCACCCCAGCCATCCCATCCCTCCCTGGTTTTGGGACCAAGGTAATGCTGGCCTCATAAAAAGAGTTTGGAAGTTTTCCTTCCATTTCTATTTTTTGGAACAGTTTCAGAAGAATAGGTATTAATTCTTCTTGATATTTTGGTAGAATTCCCCTGGGAAGCCATCTGGCCCCGGGCTTTTATTTTTTGGGAGATTTTTGATGACTGCTTCAATTTCCTTAGTGGTTATAGGTCTGTTCAGGTTTTCAATTTCTTCCTGGTTTGGTTTTGGTAGTTGATACATCTCTAGGAATGCATCCATTTCTTCCAGGTTATCTAATTTGCTGGCATAGAGTTGCTCATAATATGTTCTTATAATTGTTTGTATTTCTTTGGTGTTGGTTGTGATCTCTCCTCTTTCATTCATGATTTTCTTGATTTGGGTCATTTCTCTTTTCTTTTTGATAAGTCTGGCCAGGGGTTTATCAATCTTGTTAATTCTTTCAAAGAACCAGCTCCTAGTTTTGTTGATCTGTTCTACTGTTCTTTTGGTTTCTATTTCATTGATTTCTGCTCTGATCTTTATTATTTCTCTTCTCCTGCTGGGTTTAGGCTTTATTTGCTGTTCTTTCTCCAGTTCCTTTAGGTGTAAGGTTAGGTTGTGTACTTGAGACCTTTCTTGTTTCTTGAGAAAGGCTTGTATTGCTATATACTTTCCTCTTAGGAGTGCCTTTGTTGCATCCCAAAGATTTTGAATAGTTGTGTTTTCATTTTCATTGGTTTCCATGAATTTTTTAAATTCTTCTTTAATTTCCTGGTTGACCCATTCATTCTTTAGTAGGATGCTCTTTAGCCTCCATGTATTTGAGTTCTTTCTGACTTTCCTCTTGTGATTGAGTTCTAGTTTCAAAGCATTGTGGTCTGAAAATAGGCAGGGAATGATCCCAATCTTTTGGTACCGGTTGAGACCCAATTTATGACCTAGGATGTGATCGATTCTGGAGAATGTTCCATGGGCACTAGAGAAGAATGTGTATTCCATTGCTTTGGGATGGAATGTTCTGAATATGTCTGTGAAGTCCATTTGGTCCAGTGTGTCATTTAAAGTCTTTATTTCCTTGTTGATCTTTTGCTTAGAGGATCTGTCCATTTCAGTGAGGGGGGTGTTAAAGTCCCCACTATTATTGTATTGTTGTCAATGTGTTTCTTTGCTTTTGTTACTAATTGTCTTATATAATTGACTGCTCCCATGTTAGGGGCATAGATATTTACAATTGTTAGATCTTCTTGTTGGATAGATCCTTTAAGTAGGATAGAGTGTCCTTCCTCATCTCTTATTACAGTCTTTGGTTTAAAATCTAATTTGTCTGATATAAGGATTGCCACCCCAGCTTTCTTTTGGTGTCCATTAGCATGGTAAATGGTTTTCCACCCCCTCACTTTCAAGCTGGGGGTGTCTTTGGGCCTAAAATGAGTCTCTTGCAGACAGCATATTGATGGGTCTTGTTTTTTAATCCAATCTGATAGCCTGTGTCTTTTGATTGGGGCATTTAGCCCATTTACATTCAGGGTAACTATTGAAAGATAGGAATTTAGTGCCATTGTATTGCCTGTAAGGTGACTGTTACCGTATATTGTCTGTGTTCCTTTCTGGTCTATGTTGCTTTTAGGCTCTCTCTTTGCTTAGAGGACCCCTTTCAAGATTTCTTGTAGGGCTGATTTTGTGTTTGCAAATTCCTTTAGTTTTTGTTTGTCCTGGAAGCTTTTTATCTCTCCTTCAATTTTCAATGACAGCCTAGCTGGATAGAGTATTCTTGGCTGCATATTTTTCTCATTTAGTGCTCTGAATATATCCTGCCAGTCCTTTCTGGCCTGCCAGGTCTCTGTGGATAGGTCTGTTGCCAATCTAATGTTCCTACCATTGTAGGTTATAGATCTCTTCTCCTGAGCTGCTTTCAGGATTTTCTCTTTGTCTCTGAGACTTGTAAGTTTTACTATTAGATGTCAGGGTGTTGATCTATTTTTATTGATTTTGAGAGGGGTTCTCTGTGTCTCCTGGTTTTTCATGCCTGTTTCCTTCCCCAAATTAGGGAAGTTCTCTGCTATAATTTGTTCCAATATACTTTCTGCCCCCCTCTCTTTTTCTTCTTCCTCTGGGATCCCAATTATTCTAATGTTGTTTCATCTTATGGTATCGCTTATCTCTCAAATTCTGCCCTTGTGATCCAGTAGTTGTTTATCTCTCTTTTTCTTAGCTTCTTTATTTTCCATCATTTGGTCTTCTATATCACTGATTCTCTCTTCTGCCTCATTTATCCTAGCAGTTAGCGCCCCCATATTTGATTGCACCTCATTAATAGCCTTTTTGATTTCTACTTGGTTAGATTTTAGTTCTTTTACTTCTCCAGAAAGGGTTTCTCTAATAACTTCCATGCTTTTTTCAAGCCCAGCTAGTGTGTTTAAAGTGATGATTCTGAACTCTAGATCCTACATCGTACTAATGTCTGTATTGAGTAGGTCCCTGGCAGTCGGTACTACCTCTTGTTCTTTTTGTTGAGGTGATTTTTTCTGTCTTGTCATTTTGTCCAGAGGAGAATAGATTAATGAGAGAACAAAATGCTAACAGGGTAACAATGTCCCCAGAAAATATATTCTAAACAAATCAGAAAAGATCTGAAGCCAGGGGAAAAAGAAAGGGAAAGAAAGAAAAAAGAAAAAGCAAAAAAAAAATAAATAAATAAATAAAAGATAAAAACAGGAAAAAATAAACCAGAACAAAACAAAACAAAACAAAAAAACAGAATCTGATCAAATATGATCAGGCTGGTACATAGATCAGTGCCACACACTAGATTTTGTGTGTATTTTGGTCTGTTAGAAGATAGTACCTCCCAAAATTTTAAAGAAAGAAAAACTTATATATGTACAAAAATAAGGGTTGATATGATGAAGGGATGGAATATGACTGTAAAGATGAAAATTATAAAAAAAATTTTATAAAAGTAATTTATAAGAAGTTGTTTGAAAAAAGAAAAGAAGAATTAAAAAAAAGAAATGAAAAAAAAGGGAGAGAATGTGATCAGGCAGGAGAGTAGAACAAAACCATACACTAGAGATTTAGGGTATACTTTGATCTGTTAGAAGAAACTATCTCAAAATTTTAAAGAGAGAACAACTTATATATATATATGCCAAAAATAAGGGTAACTACTATGAAGGGATAGAATATGACTCTAAAAATGAAAAATAAAAATTTTTTAAAAAGGGATTGAGAAGATGTTGGTTGAAAAAGGGAAAAGAAAAATTCAAAAAAAAAGTTAAAAAAAATTAACTTTGAAAGACTAAAGAATCATGGTAAAAAAAACCATGGATTCTATGTGCATTATTCCCCTAATGCTGGAGTTCTGCCATTCTCATTGATGGGTAAACTTGGTATTGGCTCGCTGTTCTTGCTGATATTCTGTGGGAGGGGCCTGTTGCCATGGTTCCCAAATGTCTTTGCCGGAGGCGGAATTGCCCCACTCTTGCCCGGTCTGGGCTAGGTAATCTGCTCGGGTTTGCTCTCGGGAGCTTTTGTTCCCTGCAGCCTTTCCGTACAGCTTTGGAGGCCGAGAGTGAAAATGACGGCCTCCCAATCTCTGCCCCGGAGGAGCCAGAGGAGCTGAGAACTCGGGGCCCCTCTCATCAGTGTGCCCCCAGAGAAAAGCAGTCAGTCACTCCTGTCTCCCCGGTCTCCGGCCACACTCCATGCTCACCCAGCCTGTGACTGAGGGTTTCTATCTCTGGCACACGACCCCGTCTGGCATCTCCAAACCCAGCAGATCCCTGCAGTGCGCTCCCGCGCTGCTCCTCCCAGGGGAGGATAGGGAGTCTCCCCTGATCTGCCGCTTGTTGGGTCCCTGCTGGAGGAGCAGTGGCCTGACTGTGCCGCAGATCACGGTTTATGGCAACCCCGAGCTGAGAGCCCACTCCTCAGCTCCGTCTCTGCAGCCAGCTTCCCAGCTCCGATACCTGGGAGCTCTGCCACACTCAAGCACCCCCAGTCTTTCTGTGACCCTGAGGGTCCTGAGACCACACTGTCCCGCGAGGGTTCCACCCCCCGCTTAGCTACCGGAGTGATGTCCCTCAGGGGAGCAGACTTCTAAAAGTTCCGATTTTGTGCTCCGCGGCTCTATCACTTACCAGAAGTGGCCGGCGGAGGCCCCCTCCCCCGCCATCTATCCTCCCGAATATCCCCTTGGATTCACTTCTCTGTACGTCCTACCTTCTAGAAAGTGGTCGCATTTCTGTTCAGAGTTGTTGGTATTCTTTTCTTCAATCTCCTGTTGAGTTTGTAGGTGTTCAGAATGGTTTGATCCCTATCCAGGTGAATTCCTGAGACCAGATGGAATCCAGGTCTCCTACTCCTCTGCCATCTTGCTCCGCCCCCCAGTAATTAATATTTTTAAATATCTATTTCTGCTGATGCATTAGTTGTGATTTTAAGAGAACCCGAAAAAATTTCTAATTGGAATTCATTACATGTACTCTACACATCTATGAAAAGATCACCAAATACCATTCAGTTGCCAGGATCTAAAAATTCAAGCCAAACACTATTTTGTTAATCAGGGCCTATTTATTTATTTATTCTCTAGTCCATAATCATTTAACATTGAACCCACAATACAGATGCATTGTACAGGGTGCCTGGGTGGCTCAGTCATTAAGCGTCTGCCTTCAGCTCAGGTCATGATCCCAGGGTCCTGGGATCAAGCCCCACATTGGGCTCCCTGCTCACTGGGAAGCCTGCTTCTCCCTCTCCCACTCCTCCTGCTTGTATTCCCTCTCTCACTGTCTCTCTCTCTGTCAAATAAATAAATAAATAATATCTTTAAAAAATATATAGATGCATTGTAAAGGATGCTCAGATGGGGTTTATTAATCTCAAGATTGTATAATGCAAAAAATGAAAGAGTAAATGGAAACTTCCTTCTCTTACTTCTATAATTCTGTTTTGTAGAAAGCATGCCTTTTTAGCAAAGTACAGGAAAGTGGTTGCTTTTTCTTCCTTGTGACAAATGAAACTGAATAAATACATAAATACATATTTCTTCCATAACACCTTTTGTGTTCAGAGGTTAAACAAGCTTCTAAAGGAGCAAAATGGTATTATTAAATGAAATGCAAATGTTGGAAGAGTATCTACATTATATATCTTCTTTCAAAGCTTTCCAGTGCTCATCAGATCAATTCTGCAATCTCATATACAATTACCTATCTAGAGGATTTCCACTTTAGAAATTCCCACACTTTACAAACATTTTCAGCACCTTAGCAGGAAGTTTAGAGGCTACTGAGCCTGCTATGGATAGACTTAATATAGGCTGATGCTGGAGCCCAGGTGATGTCCTGAGCCCCAGAGAGCCTTTGGGAAGATGGTTGCTTATTATAGTTACCAAACCTGGAGCAAGATGACAGTAAATTGAGGAGAAGTTATTCTCGTGGGCTTCAAAAGAACAGTCATTTCTTCCTCTCAGTATTACTAAGCTCAGAAGTATAAGGCAAGGTTTATCTTTGCCAATTGACCACCAACTCTTAGTCACTAAATATATGAAACCATGAACTCTGGCCAAGACAAAAACCAAACAACTAAGGAGATAGATTTTATTTAGGCTATGAAATAGGGAGAACACCACACAATATCTATTAATTTGTCTTACTCTTTAATAGGGAGGAGTAAACAATCATAGACAGAATGATTTATAGTTGGAATATTTTGCAATCAGGTGATGTCTTAGCTGAGCAGGAAATGTTTATCTCTGTGTCTAGCTAGATTCAGAAAGGGACAAATAGTTCTAATCTCAGCTAATCATTCATGAGACAAAGAACAGGGAGTGAAGGTCTTCATCTGGCCTTTTAGCAAGTTCCAAGCAAAAGGAGAAGTAAAGTCTGTATTTGGCCTGTCACTGGTAAACAAGAGGGTCATCTACAAATCTGATGAAAGTCCTGACAAAGAGTGGACAACCAGGTCTAAGTTGTTTTGGGGAGGGGGTTATTCTTTGCAGTAAGGCATTTCCCGGAACAAAAAAGGTGGTGGGATTTCAGGAAAAAACAAGTTGGGAGGATATCTTAACTCTGCTGTTACATGGAAGCACAAGCCTGAGATAAAGTTCAGCTTTGTCAGCTCATTTTTTCATCTGCTTACTCTCCCACAACAAACTGCCCACCTTTCCTGAGGACAAAACCAGTTCTCTGTTGTCACATTCTTCCTTGTTTAATCATTTACCAACAAACTATCCAAAAGTCAATACTTAAAAGACCAGATGCCAAATTTATTATTAAACCTATATACTTGGTGGGCTTGTTATCATTTATTTATGCCAAGGTAAGGTCCTAAAAATGTACACATAAATCAAATGCATATAAAATAGGTTGGAGGTCATACAGCATAATGATTATAAATCTGTGCTCTACTAGTCTTTCTCTAAATTTGCATTTTCAAGGGCTTTTCATGCCTCTGGTTCCTCATCTCTAAAATGGGGCTATTTCTGGGAATGTAAATTGGTGTGGCCACTATGGAAAACAATATGGAGGTTCCTAAAACAAAAATAAAACTACTATATGATCTAGCAATCCTACTTCTAGGTATATACCCAAAGGAAATGAAAAAGGATCTCAAAAAGATATCTGCACTCCCATGTTAATTGCAGTATTATTCACAAATACTGGCCAAAATATGGAAACAACTTAAATGTTGGTCACAATATAAATAGACATACACATAGATCAATGGAATAGAGAGCATCAAAATAAACCCACATATAAATGGTCAATTAATTTATGACAAAGGAACCAAGAATATACAGTGGGGAAAGGACAGTCTTTTTATAAATGGTATTGAGAAAACTGGATAGCCACAGACAAAAGAATAAAACTGGACCACTATCTTACCCATACACAAAAATTAACTGAAAATGAATTAAGGACTTGAATGTAAGACTTGAAAAACCATGAAACTCCTAGAAAAAAACATTGGCAGTAAGCTCCTTGACATCAGTCTTGGCTATGATTTTTTTTTTTTATTATTTGAAACCAAAAACAAAGGCAATAAAAACAAAATATATAAGTAGGACTACATCAAACTAAAAAGCTACACAGCAAAGGAAACCACCAACAAAATAAAAAGACAACCTATAGAATGGGAGAAAATATTTGCAAATCATGTATCTGATAAAGATTGATACCCAAAATATGCAAAGAATTCATGTAACTTAATAGCAAAAAAACAATCCATTTAAAAATGGGCAGAGGATCTGAATACTGTACATTTCTAGCAAACTCCCAGATGTCCATGCTGCTGATCCTGGATTACTCTTTGAATAGAGAGTCTAAAGCCTAGATTACATTGCTTGACACATAGTCAGCAGTTAATAAATAGATGTTATTTTTATTAGCTTATTTACCTGTGCATAAAATAAGGCCATTATTAGAGGAAACCTTCTGTAAGGTAAGAATAGACTCTATATATTCTTGGCTTTATGAAGGTCCATAAATGTGACTCCAAAGTAATGAGATAGAGAAACCACATGTGAAAATCTCCCTGGTAACTTTGTTGTCTGAAGTTAGGGTCAGTATTAGATTTTACTAGAATTGAGAACACTTTCTCTGCAAACTCTCCAATGACTCATGAATTAAGTTTTAAACCTGAACCTTACGCCTAAATTGTAAATCTCTTAAATTGTTCTCTGCAAGCTCAGAAATGGTCAAATCAGAACACCAAGCTCTGTTGAAGAAGATCCATGGGGGAGGATAGGAAAGGCCATGGCATGCCATGAAGCTCATAAAGCAGTGAACCAGGCATTTTTTTTTTTTAAACCTGGAGCTTACTTTAAAACCTGAAATTATTTTAAAAGGTAAGGACAGGTTTGTAGATTAACTGTGAGGATCCTTATAGATATAAAACCAAGGGACAACTTCAAATATCTAAACTGAAAGATACTACTAAGCTTGAATATCTGATTTTTTTAAAAAAGATTTATTTATTTGAGAAAGCGCATGTGGCACTTGAGCAGGGGGAGGGGCAGAGGAAGTGGGGGAGGGACAGAAGCAGACTCCCCGCTGAGTGCAGAGGGGCTCAACCTCACAACCCTGAGATCATGACCCCAGCTGAAACCAAGAGCTGGGTGCCCAACCCACTGACCCACCCAGGCACCCGGATATCTGTTTTTAAAAAGCCCCACACAACTCTCATGTACTGCTGTTGGGAGTGAAAATTAGTACAATCACTTTGGAAAACTTATTGGCAGCATGGACTAGAGGTGAACATGTATATGTCATATGACCCAACTATGGAATCCCCCTTCTAGGTATTCAACAGGAAAGCATATATATGTTCACCCAGGACACGTACAAGAATGCTTAAAGCGGCGCTAGTCATAACAGCCCAGAGCAGCCACAAACCAGAGGACCATTATGGTAGAATGGTTAAGTGGCATATCCTACAATAGAGCCCTACACAGCAGTGCAAAGCGAGGAACTACAGCTATCACAACAATGTGGATAATCTCAAGATATAATGTGGTGAAAAAGAAACAAAAAATGGGCACCTGGGTGGCTCAGTCGGTTAAGTGGCTGCCTTCATCTCAGGTCATGATCCCAGGGTCCTGGGATTGAGCCCCGCATTGGGCTCCCTGCTCAGCGGGGAGCCTGCTTCTCCCTCTCCCTCTGCCTGCCGCTCCCCCTGCTTGTGCTCTCTCTCTGTCTTTCTGTCAAATAAATAAATAAAATCTTAAAAAAAAAGAAAGAAAAGAAACAAAAACCAGAATATTTAAATTAACAAACACAAAAATATTACTCTATGGTCTTAGAAGTTTGGTGGTCATCCTTGGGCTGGGGGCCATAGGAAGGGCCTCTGTAGTGCTGGTCCATGGTCTATTTCTTAGTCAGGGCACTGACTGCAAAGTGCATAAACTTTGTGATAAGTTCATTTACCTATCTGTTCACTTATGATTTGTGCACTTTTCTGTATGTACACTATACATTGACAAAATTTACATTACAAAAAAACCTGAGACTATCTTAAAAGTGACTTTCTATTTCTTAAGTCCTTGGTTATTATATTCAGTGAAGTGTTTGAGAGGAAAAATGATTTGCTTCTGAATTTTTAACCTATCTTTGATCTGACACATCTCAGCTTAGATCCATTCTTTAACAGATGATGCCAAAAAGAAATTTTCAGGAATATGCTGAGAAAGAAAAGCAGCATATGGTTTCTGAAAGGAGGGCTACAGCCTCCTACTTTCCATCTTCTTTGCACTAACCTTTGAGGCTCCTTGAGCAAAAGCCAATTCAATAATCAAAGGAGACCCTAGGGATCCTTTCCTTGTCCCTGCCAAGAGTTAACAGTCAGGGAGCAGAGAAGGCCTGAGCATTTTGGATGCAAAATCAGAAGATGTGAAGAGAAGCCATGAGATTTCTAAAAAGCTGCAAGAACAATGGATCTGTCTGAGGGTGGGCCAAGACATCCTGAACCACCCACCACTAACTGCATTGATGTAGATGAATTTTAAAATGGAGAACTAAAAGGGAGCCAGCTGCAAACTGCTTGGGGGATGAATCATCATTGAAAATCATTAGCCCACATACAAGATGCCATTTCTAGGCGTTCCCAAGGCTTGTTATTATTTCTCTTGTTCTATCTCTCCCTGAAACCCATCGCCCAGTCCACCTCAGTACCTTTTTATTGCAATGTCTCCTGGTTGGGACTCTGAGCCTGGCCACAGACAATTTTCATTCCAAATCTGGGTTGTTTACAGGAAGAAATCTTAAATGAGATTTTCCAGTAGACACCACTGCCATTGTTCATTTGTTTCCCCTTCAGCTTTTCCCATATGAAGTTCACTCTTTCTTATTTTTTTGCAACCACTTGCACTCTGTGATCTCTTATCCATAATGCCCAAATAGAAAAAGCTCTGAAAAGTAAAATTTCTCTTAAATTTAATGACAAAACCAGAACTCATATGAGACTGTTTATAATATGTATTCATCTCGCTTACTGGGAATTTTCGTGTTTCATTTGCAGAGATTTAAATGTGTTTGCTACACCATGCTGCTTTAGAACTCCCTGGAGATGTGATATGATTTGCCATATATGCACTGCATTACCTTTCTACACTCCACGAATTTCAGATTCAAAAGCACATCTGGGATTGTGGAGCTGTAATCAAGAATTCCTCTTCAAGAGTAGAAATGAACCATTCAGCTGCTAGAGGGATTTGGGTAAATTTAAATAACAGTCTTATGGCCAGAAGAGTTAAAAAATGGATATTTTCTCCCATAAGACTATGTTAGGTGGAGAGAAATCAAAACCAATATTTAACCTGGAGTTTCAACTTAAAAGTCAATCCCAAACTGCCTATAGGACTCTCACTCTCACATATCACATCTTTTTCCCACTGATAAAATAAGGGGGTAGATGGGGAATGTACTGCAACACATTTGGGGGGAGTCACCAGATTAGGAAGAAGAGAAAATGAAATATGAGTATTAGGGCAAACTGTTGATGTGCCAGTTTTGTTGTGTCTGAAGCCTGTGATAAGAACTCAATTCCTAAACTGCATTTGGTATAGAGTTCACAATTGATAGCATTTTTAGAGTGATGGTTTTGGTAGAATCCATTTGCCTCTTGCTTAGAAGGCTCCTCAATGTGACATAGATTATGAGACTTCCCAAACTAAGAAGGCTTCTGTGTCTCATTTGCTTGAATTTCCAAGACCAGGAGTGTCGAGTATGGCTGCATAGGCCAAGTTGTATAGAGGAGGTGGGGTCATTAAGCCAGGATTTAGATCATTGGTTCTCTCTTTAGATCTTGGCTGCATATTGGAATCATCCTCTGGACAGCTTTTAGAAAAAGATTAATGCCTGCATCCCACCCTCAGAGATTCAGATTTAAATTGTCTGGAGTGATCGTTGGATATCAGAATTTTTAAAGCTACCAGGTAATTTGAATATGCAGCCAGGGCTGGGAATCAGTCTTTAGAAGAAGCCTCTAAACAAATTGGAAGACTTTTATATATCATCTCCCCAGATATTTTTGGGTAAGTCTTTATAATGATTTTGTTGAAGCATTCATAGGAGTTGTTATATCAGTTTTTGCTGGGAAACAAAACCAAGGGTAGGGGCTAGACAGGAGAGAAGAGGTTTTGGGGGGTAGTTATGCTAATTAAGGAGTGAAAAGGAACCCACTCTGGATGGAATGGAATGAGATTGACATCTGCTCACCATTGGTTGAAATAAGCCCCATATTTCACTGATGAGAGAAATCCTGAATCAGATCCGGTTGACATTCTGAGGTACAGGGACCACTCCGAGTCCCTGGTTCTTCATCACTGTCAGCCGATTGGACAGTGATAATGAAATGCAACATTCAGTTTTGGTAACTTCTAGGATACTTCTAAGAGGTAAGACTTCAATGTACACACAAATTACTTAGGCATCTTGCTAAGATGCATATTCAGGGGTGTCTGGGTTGCTCAATTGGTTAAGCGTTTGCCTTTGGCTCAGGTCATGATTTCAGGGTCTTGGGGTTGAGCCCTGCCCTAGAAGTTCATTCTCAGTGGGTGATATTTGTCTTCAGCTCAACATTTATTTTAACACTAGGTCATTTGGCATTGAGCCAAAAATGAGTATTTGGTACTCTTCCAACATAAATCTTAAGAGCTAAATCAAGGGAACTCCCAAGATCCTGGGTCAGGCACTGTCCAGAGGGCCTCAACTCTTGGTTAACTGGAGCATCTCACACCTCCCTGCCCAGCCCTCTCACTGAGAATCTTGCAAAAAGTCAAAACTAATCCATGGATAGCCCTTCTTCCAAGGATTAGGTGAGGTTAGGGTTGCCAGTTTAAATATAGGATGCCCAGTCAAATTTGAGTTTCAGATAACCAGTAAGTTACTCTTTAGCATAAGGATGTGCCATGTAGTAGGTGAGACATTCCTATATTCTCTCTGCTATATCTGGCAAATGAGGTGAGGTCCCAGCTGCAAGAAACTTGTCATAAGACAGTGTCTCTGAAATTCATAATTCCTTACCTTTTAACATCAAATGGGAGGCATCTAGAGGTAAATACAAGTTCCCTTAAATTCATAAGGCCTGGCATAAAAGCAATTTGGGAAGGGATCCATTTTTTTTAATGGAAATATTTCCTAGCCATTAAAACATTACTTTAAAACTGAGGAAGCCTTAGTGCAGTTCCCAGCTCATGAGAACTGAGGAATGGTCAGTTGGACCCCATGGTCATGAACTGGGTGTGAGATTTTGAGTTAATCATTTATCTTATTTCATGGCTTGAAGGCACCAATGCTTATAAATTTATCAATTAAAAATGTCACCAGGAGGGGTGCCTGGGTGGCTCAGTCGGTTGAGCGTCTAACTCTTAATCTCCAGCTCAGGTCTTGATCACAGGGTCATGAGTTCAAGCCCCGTATTAAAAGGGAAAAAAAAGCCACCAGGAAAAAAGAAATGCTGCCAATTAAACTGACATAATGCAAAAATGCTGTTGATTATAAGACATATATTTATTTCAGAGATATTAAAATGTGGGGGGTTAGAAATGAGTGACTCAGAATTGATAAAATATAATATTTTGACTTGCCTCATTTATATAATGAGAATGATTATCACTTTCTCTACTGAATACACATAAAGATCAAACCAAGAAATTAATCATCATCTTTTGTTTCTCAATCTAGTTTTGAGTTGCACAACAGGGAACTTTATCTTCCAAGGTAGAATGTTTTCCAGTGACTACTGTCAAAGTAGCATAAAGGGAAGTTAAAATTTCTTGTAGTCTTTTTAGGACAAATATTCCACTCATACAAAGTATCTAAAATAGTCAAAATCATAGAAACAGAAAGTAGAAAGGGGGTTACCAAGAGTTGAGGGGAGGGAGATGGGTAATCAGTATTTAATGGCTATAGCATTTCAGTATTACAAGATGAAAAAGTTCCAGAGACCTATTGCACAGTAATGTGAAAATCTTAATGCTACTAAACTGTACACTTAAAAATGGTTAAGATGGTGGGGTGCCTGGGCGGTGCAGTTGGTCAGTTAAGCATCTGTCTTTTGGCAGTGATCTAGGATTGTGAGATCGAGCCCCCCCGCCACCCCACCCCCATCAGGCTCTGCACTGAGTGGCTTAGTGCAGAGTTGACTTGAGATCCTCTCTCCCTCTACGCCTCCCGCTCGTGCTCGCTCTCTCAAATAAATAAATAAATCTGTAAAAGAAATTGGTTAAGATGGTAAATTTAACGTAATGCGTGTTTTACAACAATAAAAAAATTATAGTCTTTTTAAAAAGGTTCTTTCCTGTGTGGGTCAAAACTAACTCAGTCTTTTGATCCCCTGGGTGAAGAATTATCTTTATGATTATAATACATCAGAATCCAGTGTAGTTTAAACAGAAAGTAGCTGTATTCATGAGTTTGTATCATTGACCCACTCATCCATCCTTTGATCCATCCATTCATCCATTCATTCATCCATTTATTCATCCAATAATCCACCCAATATTTACTGAATTTCTATTCAATGCCAGCTACTGGGATAAACTTTGAGAAAACAGAGATGAAAAAGTGCTTGTGTTTAAGGAGATGCCCAAAAAAGTACTACAATGCCCTACTTACTTAAGAGATCAGACTTTTGCATCTCAAATATCTGAAAAATAGCTCATGTCTCCCCCCACCGCCTCTCCGGCCCACATAGAATGCTCTCCTTTCTCCTCACTGACTACTCAAATCCCATCTACTTTTTCACAAGTCAATTCAAGTCATCCTGTGCTATGAAGTCTTTCCTGGCTATTATGAATCTTCCTCTTTCCCAAACTCCTAATTGCTTAAGGTATTTAATTGGGCTCCTAATTGGATCTTGGATAAGTAAAATACATAGTACATTAGATAGTTATATAAGCTAAGAAGAAAAATCAAGCAGCAGAGGGAATATGAATATCTGGGGATGAGGAGGGTTGAAGTTTTAAATAAGGTAGCCAGTGAAAATCTTACTCAAAAGCAAAATTTTGAGAAGTGACTTGAATTAAGTGAGGAATGAGCCATGTATTTGGGGATGTAGCATTCCAGGCAAAGAGAATAGTTAGTAAATAGCCCTGAGGTAGGAGTATGCCTGGTACATGAGAGGAATAGAAAGAGACCATCTTGGCTGTAATAGAGTAAATAACAAGTGAAGTTGGGAAATGAAGTCAGAAAGGAAGTGAAGCCAGGTCTTATAGGGCCTGTAGATTTTATTAAGAATGTCGGCTTTTATTTCGAATGGGATGGGGTATCATTGGACAATTCAGGCTGAGAAGTGACGTGATCTAAATTATATATTTTTTCTTAACTTATTTTTAGTATAATCTCTTTGCCCTCTGTGTTGAGAATAGACCATGGAAGTGGGGCATGGGGCATCTGTGCAAGGAGACCAATTAGAAGGATAGTGCAATGATTTAATCAAGAAATAATGATGGGTAGGGGCACCTGGGTGGCTCAGTCGGTTAAGTGTCTGCCTTCAGTTCAGGTCATGATCCCGGGGTCCTGGGATGGAGCCCCACCTCAGGATCCCTGCTTGGTGGGGAGTCTGCTTCTCCCTCTTCCTCTGCCGCTCTCCCTGCTTGTGTTCTCTTGCGCTCTCTCTCTAAAAAAAAAAAAAAAAAACCAAACAGGAAGAAAGAATGATGGGTAGAACCTACTGGTGGCAGTGAGGATAGAGAGAAATAGTTGAATTTGGAATATATTTATTAATAGAGCCATTAGAATTTGTTGATGGATCAGACATGGGGTATGAAAGAGAGTCAAGAATCACACCTGAGCAACTAGAAAGATGAAGCTGCCACTAACTGAGATTGGGAAGACTGTGGGAAGTGCAGGATTTGGGGAAAACATTATGAACTTAGTTTTGTGTGTGTGAAGTTTGAGAGGAGTATTAAATGTGCAAGTGGAGATAATGACTGGGCAATTGAATGGAAGAATCTAGAGTTCAGAGAAAATGTCAAGTTTGAAATATATAGATGGCATTTAAAGCCATGATACTGGATAAAATCAACTAAAGAGAAAAAACTAGGTAGAAAAATAGGTAAAAAAGAGAAAATATCTAAGGGCTGGGGTTGTTGGAGATGGTGCTGTACCATCAGAGTGGAGCACTCTTACCTGTCAGAAAGAAGCTCTGTCCAAGCCTTCATGATCCTTAAAACTTAAGACATGATAGGAAATCCTCCAGAGTGGAAATTACAAATGTTCACTGGGTGTTTGGGCATCAAGGAGAAAATAGAAAGGAGAGAGCTCTGGAGATCAAAATAGAGAGCTCTGTGAGCATTTTGTGATACCTGTAAGCTTCTACAGTGTGAAGAGTGGGCACCACATAGGTAAAATTCTCCTGTAAGCCAAGTGAGAATAATATGAATATGAAAAGCAATTTGGTAACTGAAGAAGAACCAATGTCACAAGGTGTGACTGACACCAATTCTGTGAACAAACTGTCCTGAAATTCAATTCTGATATAACTACTGAGAATTAATACAGACCCTACAGAATGCCTCTAAATCAGATGCTAACCACAAATGGGGTCCCCAGAACATCTGTACTTCTAAACAGCTGGTTACAAATTCTGGAGTCCCATGACCCCCTCAGGTTTTATGATTTGCTAGAATCTTCAGAACTCAGGAAAGTCTATACTTACAATTATAGTTTTATTATAAAGAATACAGATCTGACCAATAAAGAGAGGCACACAGCAAAGTTAGGAGATAAGGCAGAGCCTCTATGCTCTCTCCTCATGGAATCCAGGCATGTTACCCTCCTAGCACATCATGTATTCACCAAACAGGAATTTCCACCGGGCCTCATGCAATATGTGTCAACTTGATTGGGCCACGAGGTAACAAGATATTTGGAGATATATATATATATGTATGCATGTGCATATGTGTAATTTGACCCCTAAACATGTTACACAAAAATCAATTCCAAATGGATTGTAGATCTTATTATAAAAGGTAAAACAGGGTTGCCTGGGTGACTCAGTCAGTTAAGCGTCTTTCTTCAGCTCTGGTCAAGATCCCAGGGTCTGGGATTGAGCCCTGCACTGGGCTCTATGCTCGGTGGGGAGCCTGCTTTTCCCTCTCCCCCTGCCTGCCACTTCCCTTGCTTGTGATCTCTCTCTTTCTTTTTCTCTGTAAAATAAATAATCTTTAAAAAAATAAAAATAAAAGGTCAAACAGTTAAGCTTTAAAAAAACATTAAAAAAACAATAACTTTGGATTGACAAAGGTTTCTTTTAAAACAGTACAAAACAGGGGCACCCGGGTGGCTGAGTCAGCACCTGGGTGGCTGAGTAGGTTAAGTGTCTGCCTTCAGCTCAGATCATGATCCCAGGGTGCTGGGATCCACCTCCAAACTGGGCTCCTTGCTTGGCAGGAGTCTGCTTCTCCCTCTCATTCTGCTCCTCCCCCCACTTGTGCTGTCTCTCTGTCTCTTGCTCACACTCTCTCTCTTAAATAAATAAATAAAACTTTAAAAAAAAAAACAGTATAAAACAGTCATATAATGGAAAAAATTGAACTGGATTATATTAAAATTACAAACTTCTATTCATCAAAAAGCACCACGAAGAGAGTTAAAACATAACTTGCAGAAAGTACATTTGTAATATATATATCCAACAAGACTTTTTTTTATTTTAAGATTTATTTATTTACTTATTAGAGAGAGACAGAAAGAGCACAAGCTGGTGGGGGGGGAGGGGCAGAGGGAGAAGGAGAAGAGCAGACTCCCCAGGAAGAGGGAAGAGAGCAAGGAGCCTGACGTGAGACTTGATCCCAGGACCCCAAGATTATGACCTGAGCCAAGAGCAGATGCTTAACTGACTGAGCCAACCAGGCACCCCAAACAAAAGACCTTTATCTAGAATATATAAAGAACTCCTAGGAATCAACAAGAAAAAAGATGGTAATCTGTTAGAAATAGGCAACAGACCTGAACAGACACCTTACTAAAGGTAAATGGCCAATAAACATTTGAAAAGGTGCTTGGCTTCATTAGCCATGAGTGAAATGCAAATTAAAACTACACACAAATTAAAATACACCAGCAAGGCTAAAATTAAAAAGACAGAAAATATCAAATGTTGGATAGGATGCAGAGCAACTAGAACTCTCACACTGTTAGTTGTGAGCCACCCTGGTTTTATCTGCTAATGCTGACTATAAGCATAATGCTCCATCAGTTTCATTCCAAGTTATATATCCAACGAAAATATGTACATATGTTCACCAAATGATGTGTACAAGAATGTTCTCAGTAACACTCTTCATAATAGCCAAATACTGGATACAACTCAAATGCCCCTCAACAGAAGAATGGGTATATAAGTTGTGGTTTATTTAGACAATACAATTCAAAAATTGCAACAAGAATGAAATATTTACTACAAATTCACAAAACATGGACGAATCTCCCAAACATAATGACGAGTGAAAGAAGCTAGACACAGAGAGTCCTTACTGACTGTATGATTTCATTTATATAAAGCACACAAAAAAACAGGCAAAATGAATCCATGTGTTAGCAGTCAGAAGAGTGGTTTGTTTCTTTTGGGAGGAGGTAGTGACTGGAGGGGGACACAACAGAGAAATGTCCTGTTTTTTGATCTGGGTGCTGGTTACATGTCTTTGTCCAACTTGTGAGTATTCACCAATTGTATATTGATGTGCACTTTTTTCAGTGTATGTTATAGTTCAATAAAGTATACAACAAAACAAAAATACTGTCCAATCTTTTAGAAGATTGTGGCTCAGAATGTAACTACGGTTATTCTATCTAATGGGTGTGTTCTTAAAACTGGTCGAGTTAATCAAATTTGGGTTATTTATTTTACATGCTCAAGTGGAAGCAGCCATCTAAAGTAAGGCTGAGGCCAATCTTTCAGTAAAATGAATCATGATTGTTGATGACATTTCAGAGTGCAAATGTTCTCAGAGTGAGCCTTTTCTCAAGTCCCTTTTCATATTTTGATTCTCCAATCAATAGGTGCAAAATCAAGTTAAGTTCTCTTCACTTGGGAGCCTAATTGTTTTAAGACCTTTTGAAGATTTCTCAATCATGACTCCACTTTTCAATATTTATTTCTAACTGCATTGGTCCAAGGGGACCAGAAATGTTCTTTTCAACTTCATAAATTATAAGAGCAGTTGGCGGCAGAAATTTAAATGTAGGCTGTATAAATATTGTCATGTCAAAGATATCAGAAATGTGAGAGGATTAACATGACATTCAATAATTTGAGAGAAAAAAACCATTTCTAATACTGAATTGTTTGGGCTTATATAAACTGTCACTGCTCTATTGTGATAGACAAGCATTTTACTTTTCAAACATATACAGAAAGAGAGGTTATAGTATAATGGACCTCATGTACTCATCAGTTTCAGCATTTATTAGCATAAGGTCCATATTGTTTCATTCATACTCCACCTGCTGCCTCTTTCCCCTCACTAGATGATTTTAAAGCAAATCCCAGACATCATATTTTAACTGTAAAGGCTTCAGTAGAGACATACACACACATCTTTTAAAGACTTAAAGACCGTGATATCATTATCATATCTAAAATAAATTGACAAAAATTCTTTAATATCATCAAATAGTGAGTCAGTACTGTAATTTTTCTTATTGTTTGTGATTATTTTTTTCCAGTTAGTTTTTTTTTTTTTTAGATTTTATTTATTTATTTGACAGACAGACAGAAGAGCACAAGCAGAGGGAGTGGCAGAGGGAGAGGGAGAAGCAGGCTCTGCACTGAGCAGGGAACCCTATGCGGGACTCGATCCCAGGACCCTGAGATCACGACCTGAGCCGAAGGCAGACGCTTAACCACCTGAGCCACCCAGGTGCCCCAGTTAGTTGTTTTTGATTCAGGATCCAGTCAGGGCTCGTATACTGCATTTGATTACTGTATCTCTTAAGTGTCTTAATCAGTAGGCTCCCCATCCCCTTTATCTTTTTCCTCTGCCATTATTTGTTGAAGAAACAGGCTGTAACACCACAGTTTAACAGGTTGACTTTGGTATTATAATTCTGTGTGGATTCATATTTTCTGTTATTCAAATGTAGTTTCTTTGTAGAAGTAAGAAACCAATATTTCTATTAAATTCTATGTCCCACCAGAAGTACACTATAAAATGGGATTTTACTGCTGTCCCATTAGTCAGTGGCTCTATCAGCAAATACTTATTAAGTGCTTACTATCTGTTATACATTGTGCTAAGCACATTACAAGCATTATTTCGCTCAATTCTCCCAGCCCTTCATGAGGTAGCTATGATTATTCCCATTTTACAGGCAAGGAGACTGAGGCACAGAGAGTTAAGTCATTTGTCCAGTGTCTCTTACTTTCAAAACTGGGAGAAATGGGATTGCATTCAATTTGTTTAACATAAAATCCATGCTCTTAACAACAGCACCATTCTTAAGCTTTTAGAAAATATCCCTCATATTAGAAGATGTTAGTCTCCAGGCTTGACTTCCATATTTTTCCAGTTGTTTCTTTGTACCCTTATTCTCCATTGTGTGGCTTGCAGGCCAGCAGGAGAAAGGCAGAATCTCAGACCTTCTGTTTCAGAATCACTGGGGGTGGGGCCCAGAGAACCTGTACCAAGTTCTCCAGGTGATTCTTAGGCCAGCCAAAGTTTGAGAGCCACTGCTATATGCTCTACCAGGTTGGTGGACAGGATAGCCATCCTTAATTCTTCTTAATTCTTCTTAATTAATTCTTAATTCTCTTAATTCTCCTTAATTCTTCTACCTACTACTTTGGGGCAGTTTAGAGAGACATAAAGAGAGTTGCAACTCTGGATTATGTCTTTGGATTTTATTACCAGAGAAAGTAATAAAAATAAATGCTTCTTTCTCTTTCTGAGAGCTTTTCCCTATTTATCTTTATTTCTGCTACCATTTTTCCATATATTGTTCCATTTTCTTCCTTTTTCCACCCCTCGCCCCCGAACTCTGTGAAGCTATTGTGTTAGTTTAGAACTCCAGAGTTCTTAGAAATACATACCCAGTGTGATGGATGTAGCATGAGAAGCCCCTTCTTCTATATGTTTTGTCTGAAGTTGGCATAGCAATCATCTCCAAGGCTCAGCCCAAATGGCATTTCCTGGGTGACCCTGCCTTGACTGCTTCCTTTTCTCAGACAAAATACAGTCTCGTTTCCTTTCTCCTGACAGCTGTCACACATACCCCACACCTTCACCAACACTTTTATCACAGGGGACTGTACCAGATGTTTAAGTGCCTGGCCCTACCCTGATGGGTGCCTTTTGAGGGATGGCACTATCTTTGTCCCTTTTTCCTCTATACTTTGTTCATCTGTCTAGCACACAGTAGGTATAATGATTTCTGCATGAAGGAAATGAATGCAGTGGGTCTGGGCTTCAGCATTCACATAATGGGCTTACTCTCCATGATATAGGGGTAGGAGTGTGTATGTGTGTGCAGACGCACAGGCAGTGGGAGAGAGAGAGAGAGAGAGAGAGAGAGAGAGATTGATAAATAAACCCAGGGAGGCAGCGTGATTTGAACATCGCAGCAACCAACCAGTCCAAATGCAGGTGAAGAGGTGGGAGACAGGAGTGGGCATTTCCTGCTGGTCAAGGCACTGTTAACCCTAAAAATAAAACTACCAGTTATTTTACCAGGAGAAGATGGGTTTATTTGAGAGTCACAGAGAATTGCAATCCACATAAGCAAGCTTCAACGAAACCATAGGCAAGTCCAGCAAACAAAACAGAGGAATGTTATTTTATGAAGAAAGAGGAAGTCGGGAGGGGTTGTTTTGAATAAATACCCATTGGAGAGAAGCCAGAGGAGTTCAGGTTGATGACGTTGTCATTGGCTGAGTTGCAGGGGTGGTCCATTTCTTGTAGGAGAGGCAATGTACATCTTTCCCTGTTGGGACCTGTAACTGATGACTCTTTCCTATGGAGATTCTTCTGTTAGAGGGCTGTAATTGACAATTCCTGTAGTTGACATTGAGTGATAAGGCTCCCCCTACCAGCCTCCCCTTCTAGCACCCTGATCCCACTTTAGTCGTTTCCCTCTATTACTTTTCACAGCATAAAGTGTTGCAACCACTTTGGAAATACTTGATAAAAATTCTACCAGGAGAGGGGAACGTGGGTGGCTCAGTTAGTTAAGCATCTGCTTTCGGCTCAGGTCATGATCTCAGGGTCCTGGGATCAAGCCCCATGTCATGTCAGGCTCCAGCCCCCGCCCCCATGTGTGTGTGCATCCTCGCTCTCTCAAATAAATAAATAAATAAAATCTTAAAAAACAATTCTACCAGCAGAGTTATTCTGCCCATTCCCTCCTGTCTCCTGTTTCTGTTTCTGAGTGGTCAAGTTTCACCCTATGGGGGGTTGGGGGAAGAGGAGACAGAGACCTGAAGAGTTCAAGATTTGACTCACTTCAAGATTTGAGCACAAGATTTCTTCTTTTTTTTAATTTATGTTTATCCAACACAGAAAGGCTGTGTGGTTTTTTGTTTTTGTTTTTGTTTTTGTTTTTGTTTTTGTTTTTTGAGAGAGAGAGAGAGCCGGTGTGGAGGGCGGGAGGGGCAGAGGGAGAGAGAATCCCAAGCAGGCTCCACTCCCAGCATGGAGCTCGATGCAGGGCTTGATTCCACGACCCAGAGAACATGACCTGAACCGAAATCAAGAGTTGGACGCTTAACAGACTGAACCACCCAGGCACCCCCAGCACAAGATTGTTTCTAACTCAGCAACTTATGCAAAACTCCTAGATTTGGGAAGCTTTACTCTAGCAAACATATTTCCTATTGCCCTGAATCAACTTCTTTTTTTTTTTTTTAAGATTTTATTGATTTATTTGTCAGAGAGAGAGAGAGAGCACAAGCAGGGGGAGTGACAGGCAGTGACAGGCAGAGGGAGAAGCAAGCTCCCCACTGAGCAAGGAGCCCGATGTGGATCAACTTCTAAAAAATAATAGTTTATTATTATTATGAAAGTAATATACACTCACGTAAATGATTTTAGAAAAGCAGAAAAGTTGATAGGGCCATCCATAATTCCATTACCCAGAGAAAATCATAATTAATATTTCTTATGTAATTTTTTCCTTTGCAATTAGGAAGAAAATATTACAGAATTATTTAATTGAAGTATCATTTAAATTTCCAATCTTTTATATATGTTTAAAATGTATGAAGTGCAGGGCACCTGGGTGGCTCAGTCGGTTAAGCATCTGCTTTCTACTCAGGTCATGATCCCAGGGTCCTGAGATTGAGCCCCGCATTGGACTTCCTGTTCAACAGAGAGCCTGCTTCTCCCTCTCCCTCTGCTCCTCCCCCTGCTTGTACTTTCTCTCTGTCAAATAAATAAATAAAATCTTTTAAAAATAAAATGTATGAAGTGATATGGCAGTGTGCAGTGTTGCATAGGACTTCTAAATTCTTGATAACAGGAGAGTATGTATAATTCAACAAAATGAAAGCTGCTTGCTCTGTGGTTTAGTGGAAGTCAGAGAGTAGTCTCAGTCATTTCATAATTTGAAAGTCAGTATACATTTTTTTTAAAGATTTTATTTATTTATTTGAGAGAGAGGATGAGAGGAGAGAGAGAGAGCACATGAGACGGGGGAGGGTCAGAGGGAGAAGCAGACTCCCTGCTGAGCAGGGAGCCTGATGCAGGACTCGATCCTGGGACTCCAGGATCATGACCTGAGCTGAAGGCAGTTGCTCAACCAACTGAGCCACCCAGGTGCCCGAAAGTCAGTATACATTTTAACTGAAAATATTGGTAAGTGACCATTTGGTCTAAATGTTTTCCTCTTTACAAAGTGTATTTTTCTGGAGATGCCTGGGTGGCTCAGTCAGCTAAGCTTCTTACTCTCAAT
Source organism: Mirounga leonina (assembly GCF_011800145.1). Taxonomy (NCBI): domain Eukaryota; kingdom Metazoa; phylum Chordata; class Mammalia; order Carnivora; family Phocidae; genus Mirounga; species Mirounga leonina. The sequence continues at coordinate 14,855,511 of NW_023270374.1, read as the reverse complement.
CAATCTTGGCTCAGGTCTTGGTCTTGGGGTTGTGAGTTCAGGTCCCGTGTTGGGCTCTGTGCTGGGCATGGAGCACACTTAAAAAAAAAAAAAATAGGGTGCCTGGGTGGCTCAGTTGGTTAAGCGACTGCCCTCGGCTCAGGTCATGATCCTGGAGTCCCTGGATCGAGTCCCGCATCAGGCTCCCTGCTCGGCAGGGAGCCTGCTTCTGCCTCTGACCCTCCCCCCCTCTCATGTGCTCTCTCTCTCTCTCATTCTCTCTGTCTCAAATAAATAAATAAAATCTTTAAAAAAAAAGTATATTTTTCTAGAAGTAAATAATTTGTTCTTGTCTTTAGAGTGGCATGTCAAAATCATCATAGTTAGATTCATTTTGACATTAAATGTCCCTAAACATTATGCAATTTGGCAGGCAGGTCTTGACAGTCCTAGGTCCATCAAATGTTTTGCAGATTAATAATGATAGCTATGCTCTTCATCGATCAGCCTAGTTGACTGTATCCTGAATTCAGAGCCGTACAATGGCTGTTTGACATACTTTTAGGTAAATTTATTTTTGTAGCAATTGGAAATATATATAAAAAAAGACAAAGTCTGTAGTTTCCACTTCACTGAAAATAAGAGCAATATTTATCTTAAGAGTAGTACTCATTACACTTTACATTATTCTATTTAGAAGGCAAGCTATTATTAACAGGAAGCAAAATGCTATTCACAGCACATGTTCCAGGGTCATCATTAACTGTGCAAGACTAGTGCTTTTCAGACATACATTCCAATTTGGCTTGGTTATCCCTGCTGTTTTCTAAAGCTTGCTTGATATATTTTAGGATGTAGATCTCAAACAAGAAAACCAAAAAGATCTTTCTTATTTGGAATTCCCAGGTCCATGTTATATCAGTAGTTTTTGGGAAAATCCATTTAAACAGTAAAACTTCATGTTTTGAAATTTTATAATAATGACAGTAGAGCCTACACATTAAATCATTTTATATATGACTCATTTTCAATATAAATTCAAGCATTTGGGGACATTACCATAGGACATATATTTCTTGGTTCTATATGTCAAAGGTATGTTTCTTTCTTTTTTTAGATTATTTATTTATTTATTTGACAGAGAGACACAGAGAGAGGGAACACAAGCTGGGGGAGTGGGAGAGGGAGAAGCAGGCTTCCCGCAGAGCAGGGAGCCCAATTATGGGGCTCGATCCCAGGACCCTGGGATCATGACCTGAGCCAAGGGCAGATGCTTACCAACTGAGCCCCCCCCCGCACCCCTTGAAGGGTATGTTTCATATTGACTAGGAAAGGGTACAAATCTGTAAAACAAAAGAAACTAAAAGAAGTTCTAACTATCCCTCTGACTATTCAAATTGTACTCTTAGTCCTAGCCAATGCAGTGAGGTCAGAAAAGGAAAGAAGGAACAAAACTGTTTTTTTTTTTTATTCTTATGTTAATCCCCATACATTACATCATTAGTTTTAGATGAAGTGTTCCATGATTCATTGTTTGTGCACAACACCCAGTGCTCCATGCAGAATGTGCCCTCCTCAATACCCACCACCAGGCTAACCCATCCTCCCACCCCCCTCCCCTCTAGAACCTTGTTTGTTTTTCAGAGTCCATCGTCTCTCATGGTTCGTCTACCCCTCCAATATCCCCCGCTTCATTCTTCCCCTCCTGCTACCTTCTTCTTCTTCTTTTTTTTTTCTTAACATATATTGCATTATTTGTTTCAGAGGTACAGATCTGAGATTCAACAGTCTTGCACAATTCACAGCGCTTACCAGAGCACATACCCTCCCCAGTGTCTATCACCCAGGCACCCCATAACAAAACTGTTTTTATTTGCTGATAATATAACTGTTTAGCTCCAAAGGCCAAGGGATTCTGACTTATTAACTCTAATAACTGACTTATTAGAACTAGTAAGGGAGTTTAGTAAGGAAATTGAATGAATGTTCAACATACAAAAACCAATGCCCTTTCTATAGGTCAGTCATAATCAAGTGAGAAATGTGACATAAAGATTCTGTTCACAGCAACAAAAAAACTTACAAAATATCTAGGAATAGGGGCACCTAGGTGGCTCAGTCGGTTAAACATCTGCCTTCTGCTCAGGTCATGATCCCCCGGTCCTGGTCCTGGGTTCTAGCCAGGGTAGGGATCCCTGCTCAGCGGGGAGTCTTCTTCTCCCTCCCCCTCTGCCCCTCCCCCAACTCCATTTGTGCTCTCTCTCTCTCTCTTTCTCAAATAAATAAATAAAATCTTTAAAGAAAATCTAGGGGTAAATTCAACAAAAGAAACATGCAAGGCACATAATGAAACAAATTATAAAAGTATTAAAGAAACAAATTCTAAGTATATATATATAATTTTTCAGGTTGAGCTGCCTGAATATTACATAGATGTCAATTATGTATAAATCATGAAATCCCAACTAAAGTCCCAAAGGATTTTCATGGACCTTATCAAGCTGATTTAAAAATTCTCCTGGATTCCAGAACCTAGAACAGTTCCTGACACATAGTAGGGGTGTAATAAATGTGTGGTGAAAGGGGCACCTGGGTAGCTCAGTCGGTTGAGCATCCAACTCTTGATTTTGGCTCAGGTCATGATCTCAGGATGGGATCAAGCCCCGGGTCTGTGCTCAGTCAGGAGTCTGCATCTATCCCTCTCCCTCTGTCCCTCCCTGCACTCACTCTCTCTCTCTCTCAAATAAATAAATCTTTAAAAATAAATAAATAATGTGTGGTGTTTGAATAATCAGTGAATGAACAGCTTCAATAACTACTTATATGCAAATGACTCATATATTTGTATTTCTATCCCAAAGTCATCCTCGGAGCTCCAGACCTGTATATCTTATTGTCCCCTTACTCTTTTCACTTGATTAGCAAGAAACCAATTTAAGACTCATTATGTTCAAAACATAATGTCCTATCCGTCTTGCAAATCCTGTCCTCTACCAGTCATCAAGATGGGTAAACTAAAAGCAGGGAGGTATCTCTAACCATCCAACTGTCCATTTGTGATTATCTAAATCATCACAAATCCTGCTGAGTTTACCTGCTGAATTTTTCTTGAGTCCATCTGTATCTCTCATCTATAGTGCCACCACCATCTGCCATCATTCCTTCTCCATTCTGGTGAATAACTTCCTAACTAGTTTCTTCTCCTCAAACTCAGTACTTTTCCCTCTGCTGCCCTCCTACCTCAAAACAATGTCATGATTTTCATTGCTTTTAGGATTAATTCCAAGCTCTTCATCATGACTTACAAAGTTTGGCCTCGCCTGCCTTCCATGATATTTGCCCTGACTCTAAGCTTTGGCCACAGTGACCTTTCAATTTTTGAAATATGTGATGTTCCCTCCTGCCACAGGGCCTTTGTATATGCTATTCTTTCTGCCTGGAATCATCTCATTTCTTCTTTATCCTAATTAACTCTACTTCTTAAGATCTCATCACAGTCATCTTTTTCTTAGGTAAGACCCTCCTGATTCCCATTACACTCTTATATCACTCTGCTACATAGCTCAAATTAAATTTACCCTTATGTGGATGATTTTCAGACTTCAAGCTTAATCAGAACAGGGACACTGTCTTTTTTTACTTGCTATGGTGTCCCTAGCTATGGTGCTAGGTCATGAATAAATGAATGGAAGAATGAGGCTAGATAGGCAAATAGGTGCACTATGGCTTGACGTGGTCAGCAATCAATAGCTTTTCATTGAATGAATGAGGAGAAACTTTATCTGGTTCTAAGTAATTAAGAATCATGGGTCAGAAAACCAACTGCAAGTGCTTTATATTTAATTTCACATTTTGAAATTGTTTCCACAGAAGAGTCCCAATATTTATGTCAATGCATTACAATGAAAATAAACCAGAAAGGATTCAAATATGAGAAGAAAGATTCATCCATGCAGATAATCAAGATTTAATTTATAATAAAAAATGATGAAGATATTTCTTATGATGCTCAATTAAAAGCAAAAAAGAATATTTAAACAAGAACTTGAATTCATCTGTGTTGTAAAGATTTTGGTGTCATGTGCCATAAATATAAAGATAAAATTTTCCATATACTTCATCATCATGTAAGAGTAGCCTAATTTAATAAGATGTTCATGCATAGTAAATTCCTAAGTAAAATAAATAAGAATGGCTGATAGTTTATCTTGAAAAACTGATAGAGAAACTTTTGTCTTAGTTTTTAAAAGTTCTTTAATTTTGATGAGTAACTTGAGAATTTTCAAGTTGCTTATATAATCGTAAAATAGATTCATACTTATTTCACATATATTTATTAATTTCTTACAGCCCAAAACAATTTTTAATAAGACTAAAGGATGCAAAATAGCAGTTTTGATAATATTTTAAGCACGACTGAGATCAAATGTTAGTAATTTGTTGACACAAATTAAATGCATTTTTCTTAATTTCAGGGAATATTAATTCCTTTGCAATGAAATCACCCGCTCCATACTCATAGATATATCTGATACACTGATACAAAGTAAAATGTAGTACATTTCTCTATGTTTCTAGTGAACCAGGACTGTCAGGGAGGTTTAATAAATATGCCCATTGTGTAGTCCCTGACATAACCCAAGAGAATCATAAGATTATACCCAGTTAAGTTACTAAGCCTATGTAAAGACTTCAAAATAAAGCAAAGGATTGAATATCCTTGTAACCACTCCATCCAACTTTTTAAATTTGTAATTTTGCCTTTTCTCAGTTAAAATTTTAAAACATTCTTTTATTAATGGGTTTTGACAAATGTATAATGACATGTATCCACCAGTGCAGTATCGTACCAAGTAGATTCATTGCTCTAAAATCCACTTTGCTTTGCCTATTTATCCCTCCCTCCCCCCAATCTCTAGCAACTATTCATTTAAGTTTCCTCTGTATCTGTTCATGGCTTGAAAGCTCATTTCTTTTTAGCACTGAATAATATTCCATTGTCCTTCATCTACTGAAGGACATCTTGGACCCCTCCAAGATTTTTCCCCTCTTAGTTGAGACAGGACAGCTGGAGAGGGCTGGAGGTGTGTATTTCCCTTTCTCCACCTGGAAGGATAGAAGGGGCTGGAGTTTTTCCCTTCACTCAGGTAGGTTTGGCTCTAATAACATCCCAGCAGGTTTGATAAAATAAACTGAAAATTAATAAAAGGAAACCTTGCTGGGAATGGAGTCCGCAGGTCAGCAGGGGGAGCTCTCCCACCCTGCTACAGTTTGTCAATTGCAGCTCCAACGGGAAGAGATGTGCCATCCAAGTCAATTCTACTTTAGCTGCTACTTTGCTCTCCCAGGAGGAGGAAGGAAGGTTCTTTTCCATCCCTGGCAACAGCCCAGCCAATGAGACACAACTCAGCCAATGAAAAGCCATTATAGGGGCCCCTGGGTGGCTCAGTCGTTAAGCATCTGCCCTTGGCTCAGATCATGATCCTAGGATCCTGGGATGGAGCCCCCTGTCGGGCTCCCTGCTCAGCGGGGAGCCTGCTTCTCCCTCTCGCTCTGCTTTCTGCTCCCCCTGCCTGTGCTCTCCCTCTCTTTCAAATAAATAGATAAAATCTTAAGAAAAGAAAAGCCACTATATTTCAAACTCCGAATTTACTCCAATGGACTTTTTGCTTATAACAGCCTTTGCAATTTCCCCCTGCCTATATAAGAGACCATTCCTTTGCTTTGTTCTGCTGTCTTGCCTGTGATTTTGCCTGGTTTTGGTGTGTAGCTTGCGTGTCCCAGAAGAATGCAATTCTCCACTATTCCCAGATAAGCCCATTTGTTAGTAAAATAACTGGCAGTTTTATTTTTAAGGTTAACAGGCTTTGGTAGAATAATTTCTCCTGAGGACAGGCCTTGTTAAGAAGAACCATTAATCCATGGTGCCTCTTCCCCTCTCCCGGTTGAAAACACAAGGGGATTTTTCTTCATTATTCAATATAAGTACCCAGTAAAGCTCTGGAATGGGGTGAGGGTTAAAACTCACAGAAGTATGACTTCCCCTGACTCGGTCCCCTTGGAGTTTTTAGTATTCAGACTTGTCCATATTGAGTGGACAGCAATTCATTAATTACACTTCCGATTCTCCCATCTTGGCACTCATTCCCACAATGGTTTCTGATTGTGGGTTTCTCCTCTGATAAATTGTGATTCTCTGTATCTGTTTGTCTCCAGCTTGGGGGGTAGCTTTTTGCTCTGTGACCTCACTTCTCTGATGGACCGTGATACTGGTGGTTTATAATAAATATATTTGGTTTTTGTCCCATGTCTGGCAGAGAGCTCCTAAAACCCTTGGAATTTTCTAAGTGATGAGAGCTAAGGTGTCTTTTGTTATGTTAATGAGATGACTTTGCGACTCTACCTCAGATGGGGGCTGGCTGCCAGGGGAACCAACCTAGAATATAGGTGTGGAACTTTCAGTCCCACCCTCTGACGTCCAGGCTAGAGAAAGGAGCTGGAGGTTGAATTGTTCACCTCCTATCAATGATTTAATCAATCATGCCTATGTAATCCAAAAGGATGGGGTTCAGAGAACTTCCGGGTTAGAGAGCACATGGATTTGGGGATAGTAGAACACTCAGAGGGCATTGAAGCTCTGTGCCCTTTCCCCATACCTTGCCCTAAGCATCTCTCCGTCTGGCTGTTCCTGAGTTACATGTTTTTATAATAAGCTAGTGATCTAGTAAGTTTTTTGAGTTCTTTGAGCTGTTGTAGCAAATTAGTGAACGCAAGGAGGGATCATTGGAATCTTTGATCTGTAGCCGTAGGTGAGAAGCAAGGTGCTATCCTGGTTTTGCCAATGGCATCTTGAGTGGGTGGTGGTGGGGGGGGGTGTTCATCTAGAACTGAACCCTTCGCCTTTGGAATCTGATGCTATCCAGGTAGGTAGTATTAGAATTGAGTTGAATTGTAGGACATGCTGCTGGTGCCCAGGGAATTGCTTGTTGGTGTGGGAACCTCTCCCTGACCAAAAACACACACATTGGGATTTGGTAAGCAGGTCCACCTTTTACAGATCTAAAAATAGTTGTTGATTTGTAGTTTGTTCAGTTTTCTACTTGTTATTAGGATGTAGTGGTGACTTTGAAGCTCCTCACATATGGGATGAAAAATGGAAGTTGTAATATATTTTTAAAATGTTTAAATTCACTAATAATTAGGAACTTTAAGATAAAGTAACCACAAGACAACAATTGGGAAAAACAAGAAACATAATACATATTACAGGGAGAGACACTAGGGGAAGAGGTTATGGGAAATCATATTCTCATGCATTGCTGGTGGAAAATGTGAGTTGTTATAGCCTTCTGGAAAACGATTAGGCAGTATTTATTAAATGGTACACATTTTTTGTGACCTAATTCAAAGTCATTGGCTGAGGGTCCTCCGTCCACATACATACACACAGGAAAGGGTCAGGCATAATGATCTCCCAGGCATAATCTCCCTGGGAAGGTGGATTTTGTTTGGGTTTAGAGAAGTTCCCTGGAGAAAGGGTTAGCTATAAGCCCTCGGTAGCCAATTCACTCACAGCATTTAGGGATGTGTGCAAAAGGGACAACAACATCATCCACTACAACTTAGAAAATCATATTATGTGACCATGAAAATAATGAATTAGTTTCAGTTGACTTAGAGACATTTCTGAAAAAGCAAAGTTACATTTTTGACAAAAGCAACTTATTTTTCTCTATATATTTATATGTAAATTATGTGGGCATAGAGAACATCCAATGGGTAGTTTATATGTGATTCTTGGGGAAAGAGAATAAATGTGAAAATGATGGAGATAGTGATGCAGAATAGGCGAGAATGTCAGGTGTAGGGCAATTTAAGGGAAAAGAGAATGCACTTTGATTATAATTAACAAAAATAAATGGAGAAATGGTTTGAAATATTTGGTGGTAAAACCGGGCCCTAGTGCTTCTGTCCCAGTTAGGCATACTGGGCAGCCGTAATCTGAGGAAGGAAGATTTACATCTTGGCACATTTTTACCATCTGTAGTGAGTTGAATGGTGTTGCACCCAAAAGATAATGTCTAAGTTCTAGGCCACATACCTGTGAAAGTGATGTTATTTGAAAACAGGGTCTTTGCAGATGTAATTAACTTAAGGATCTTGGGATGAGATCATTCTGGATTGGGGTGGGCCCTAAATCCAATGACTGGTTTCCTAATAAGAGAAAGGAGAGGGAGATTTGTGATACTGAGACAGAGAATGGAAGGCCCTGTTTAGATGGAGGAAGAGATTGCAGGGATGTGTCTACAAACCAGGGAATGCCAAGGATTGCCAACGGGCACCAGAAACTTGATGAGGCAAGGAAAGATTGCCCCATAGAGCTCCTGTGGGCAGTGTAGCCCTGACAACACCTTGATTTCAGACTTCTAAGCCTCCAGAACAGTGAGAAAATGAATTTGTGTTGTTGTAGGCCACCAAGTTTGTGGTAATTTGTTATGGCAGCCCTAGCCAAGTCATACAGAGTTCATGTCATGGATGCTTTGTCACAGAGTTAGATGGCATTAAAAGACAGAGACAATAGTTTATCTACTATTTTATGTTCTTCACAGTACATAGGTGTTTTGCTGCTGCTTATGTGTTATAAATCAATAGAAATGTGCAAAACTGTGCCATTAAGCTTGGGCCTGTGGAGCTGGTTAGAAAACTGAGACCATGAAGAAAGGTTATGCATTTGCTTTAAAAATGTACCTTTCTGATATGTACATATCTTTAATACTGTGTATGAGAAAATAAATATAAATATATATGGAAAGATGAACTTACTGATAGAAAACATGGAAGGCCTATTAAGAAAAATTTGACTACAGAAGGAAGACATTGGCCAACAATGTATACAAAGTGTTTACCTCATTAATAATTTTAAAAATACAAATTACTAAAAGGAGTCCATTTTCAGCTATTAAATTGGCAAAAAATAACTAGTGTTGGCCAAAGTTCAGGAGAATGAGCACTTCCACACACTGTGGTCAGAGTATATTGATGCAACATTTCTGGAAGACTTAAAAATTAAGACAATGTACATTAATGGTCTTTCCATTTCAAATAAATACTTGGGCCCAGAAATCTTAATTCTATTTATTTATCCTGAGGAAATAATCAGGATATGGGAAAAGGATATATATAAGATGTTCACTGAGGTTTTGCTTATATTGGTACAAAAATTAAAAACAGCCTAAAAGTATACTAATAAAAGCTCATTGACTAAATTATGGTAGAATCTCTACAATGGAAATTTCCTTAGGAATTAAAAATGCTGCAGTAGTAGAATATGTAGTGATTGTACATGTTTATGATGTTCATAACATATTAGGTAAAAGGAACAGATTATAAAACAACATACCATGTGATCACATTTTGGAAAAGTATATACAGAAAACAAACTGAAAAGATGCACATAAAATATAAACAGTGGTTCTTTCTGGGTAGTAGGACTACACTGGACTTTATTTTCCTTGTGTGTGTGTCTTTCATACTTTGTTAATTTTCTATTACCACATAATGTTTATGAATGGTTTGAATGATTATGAAATAATTTTATGCAATTGCTTTTTAAGAAAGAAAAATATAAAAAAAAAAAGTCTCACTGGCTAGGTGATCAGCTCCTTGAGGTCAGGGACTGTGAACAAATCTTTTTTTTAACCTCTATTACCACTGACTATTGTGTCTGGCAAACAAAAAGATGTCAATTAATACTTCTCAAAGTGAAATCATAATACTTCAAACAAAACCTATAGGGCTAAAATAGGATGTTCATTATAAATATTTTCTCAGTGTGAGTTCTTTCTTTCTTTTTAAGATTTTTACTTATTTATTTGACAGAGACAGAGACAGAGAAAGCATCAGCAGGGGGAGGGGAGAGGGAGAAGCAGACTCCCCGCTGAGCAAGGAGCCTGATGCGGGGCTTGATCCCAAGACCCTGAGATCATGACCTGAGCCGAAGGCAGACGCTTAACCAACTGTGCCACCCAGGCACCCTCAGTGTGATTTTTTAATAGGAAATTGTCAAGTTACTTCATTTCCCTCTAAAGTCACAATTTATTGCAGGTAATGGCATGGCACTGTTTTTAGTGCACCTAGTCTACTAATTATCTCTCCAGCAAAAGGATTGACCTATATATAGGAGTCGTTTTCAGGAGCTGCACCCTGTTTTGTGAGTATTACTATATTCTTAATAACAAAGTATATACATTTTCTTGTAATCTAAAGATACAAGCTGACATTGGGTTTAGATACATTTGAATTCAAATTTTGTAGGTAAGGGGCAAAAATTTCCAAGGATTATGCCATAGGTACTAAAGTAGAAACATTTAAATACATGATAAAAAAAATTATAAAGATGTCAGATGTTCAAACTTGCCTTTTCCTTCAAATTAAGAGGCAGATTTATTTAAACAGCTGAAATAGGACCCTGTAAGAGATGTTTTGTCTCCTTGACTATTCCCCCAAGATTCTCAGAAAGGAATGAATAACCTAATTGGATGTTTGACAGGGCCTGTATTAATTATATAAGTGATTTTTGTATATGATGCTCTTACATAATAACCTGCATAGTTTATGTGACTGTAAACAATATTGTTTTATTTTAAAGTTATCCAAAGAACTGTTCACCAGTGTGATGAATACAGGATATGATGGATCTTACAGAGGTACTTAAGTTTACTATCATGTGAATGCCTAACTAGCTTTGATTATACAAACTAAATGAGCTCAAGGATACTATGATAATAAAAGATACTAATAATATGTAATTTAAATACCCCAGGGAAAATACTTCACTGTTATGGCTGATTTAAAATATCTAATATGTAAAGATTTATAAATATAGTACAAATGGAAGAATTAAGGAGTGGGGTGTTTATAAGACCAAATAAGTATTTTGACTTGAAAGACTCTTTTCATTTGCTTTAGTTTTCCAATGTTTTCCTTGCTGCCAAAATCCTAACCTCTTTTGATTAATAAGATGCTAATCCTGTTGGACACTTATGGCTCAATAAACTTGAATGCTGCCCATCCTGTAAGTCCCATAAAAGCGAGCAGCCGTCACTGACTTCATGCTCTTGTGCATTATTCTCCCTTTCCTTTTCTGTAACTATCAGGGTTTCCTGTTCTGTCTCCTGAGGAACCTCGTAATGCAATATTCAGACCTCAATTTTATTTTAAGTCACGCAACAGTGCCTGAGGCTTAACTTAGTTGCTTTTTTTTCTTTTCATTTATTTCTGTCAAAATGAGTTCCTCTGAAATTATTTTCATCAAGAATTTTCATCTCGGGGTGCCTGGGTGGCTCAGTTGGTTAAGTGCCCGACTCTTGATTTTGGCTCGGTTCATGGTCTCAGGGTCGTGGGATTCAGCCCCGTGTCAGCTCCACGCTCAATGGGGAGTCTGCTTGAGATTCTCTCCTTCTCCCCCTCCCCTGCTCACTCATGCTCTCTCTAAATAAATAAAAAAATCTTAAAATAATCTTTAAAAAAATCTTAAAAAATCTTAAAAGAATTTTCATCTCATATTTTACCATCTGAGTTTGAATGATGATTTCCTTGAACTATTAAGGAAGTGGATTTTTTCTTTTAATTATTTACAGTATTTTCTACTAAGGATTGTACACAACTTTAGGAAATGACTTTATGAGAATATTTCAACAAATTTATGACATATTAAAAAATGAGAGCCCTGATGTTTCACCAAGGTATGTAACTGAATTTTATGGCAAAGCCAAAAATGACAGAACTAAGGCTATCATGGGAAGTAGAAGTTCTTAACCTCTAAGGTCAACTAGAGAGATTCACCGTGGCATCTTTGTAGAGTAACTTGGAAATGCAATAGAAGGCCAAAGAGACCCAGGAGAATTCTCATAGTTCCATCTGACTTCCTTCCTTCCTTCCCTTTCCTTCCCTCTCTCCCTCTTTCTCTTTTTCTTTCTTTTCTTCTCTTTTTTTTTCTTCCTTCCTTCCTTCCTTCCTTCCTTCCTTCCTTCCTTCCTTCCTTCCTTCCTTCCTTTTTCTTTCTGATTTATTTATTTATTTGGGAGGAGAGTGAGGGAGAGGGAGAGAGAATCTGAAGCTGACTCAGCACTGAGCACAGAGCCTCTCTCACAACTGTGAGATCATGACCTGAGCTGAAACCAAGAGTTGGATACTTAACTGAGCCACCCATGTGACACGCTTTCGTAAATGAACGTAAAAACCCCACTGGGAACGTGTATGATAAAGAACACTGCCTTTATGTTTGGAGGGGTGGTGGAAATGCAGAGGCATGGCATCCAGAATGCTTTTTTCCATTTTGTGATCAAGTTTTCAGTATGTAATTATAAAGAAGCATTTGCTCCTGCCTTTATTATGTCTATTGCTGCATAACAAATTACACCCAAAACTTGATTTAAGATTTATTATCTCACAGATTCTGTGGGTCAGGAATCAATCTGGGTTCTCTCCTTCAGGGCCTCTTGAGTGGCTGCCATGGCAGGGGCTACTGTTGAGGCTTTCACTAGGGAGGATATGCTTCTACAAACACTCTTGTGGTTATCAGTAGGATTCAGTTCCTTGTGGGCTGCTGGCTGGAAGCCTTTCACAGTCTCTTGCTATGTGGGCCTGGTGGTTTCCAACCTGGCAGGTGGCCTCCATCAGGGTGAGCAAGTGAGATGGAGAGAAGCCCATCTTTTTACAACATGACGTCCTGTCACTTCTGCTGTATACTCATTAAAAGCTAGTCATTATGTCCCATGCACCCCATAAGGGTGCACTACCAGGAAGTGAGATCAGGGAGCCATCTTAGAGGCTGCCCATCACATGCAAAATACATTCACATATTTCCCAGATTCCCAAAAGTCTCACTGCATTACAATATCAGCTTCAAGTCCAGAATCTTATCACTGAAATCAGGTCAGGGTGGGTGAGACTCCTCAGGTGTAATTCTTTAAGTACAGCTTCTGGAACTCCTCTCCATCTGTAGATCCAAGAAGCTAATGGGACAAGTCCACTCCCAACATACAATAATAAAGCAGGCATAGGAGAACTGCAATAAGACATTCCTGTTCACAAGGGGAAAATGGAGACTCAGAGGAGTCCCTACATCCAGCCCACACACAAGGGGAGGGGATTGTGCAAGTCGTGAAAACCAGGAGTGGGAGGGGTCACTGGTGGCCATCTTAAAGGCTGCCTACCACACTGCCCTTCTATTTGACTCTAATAATAAAAGAAGTAAAATTTAAGAGCAGTATTTTATGAAGCATGAGGTGCAGCTGAGTTTTCAATATATAGTGCATTCCTGTGAGTTTATATTGCATTTTTTTCTTTGGCTCAGGGCAAAAATTGCTTTGCATTACAAGAATATTGGAGGAAATTGCTTAAAAATTCTGTCTCCTTCTATCATGGCTATAGATCTGATCACTGACTCTTACATTATTTAATTTTCCAAAAATTTTCAAAATGTTTTCCTAAGGTTTAATACAGCATCTGCTATAGCTCCATACTTATTCCTCAAGCTGCATTTTGTATTTCTTCTTCAATTTATCAGTACATTGATTGCATTTGCATAACATTCAAATTACATTCCTTGGTGAAACATCAGTCTCTACTTTGAATATGAGAGCTCTTCTGACTTCTTCTTTACACTACTGAGTGAACTAGAGAAATAACTTTTCCACTTCTTTTCTCTATACCGCTTAGTTACTACATAAGTAATTTTTTCCCCTAATCACACATTTCTTTGAAATAACACAAATGAAGAACTGTGATACAAACTAGAAATTGTAGGTAGGTCAGGTTCGACATCAGTTACTTAAGCCCGAATGATAGTACCTCATGTAAAGAACATCAAAATTTTACTAAATGTGCAGTTTGAGTACTTCTCTTAATTGAGCAATATATGTTGGGTGCTTTGTGATACTTTAGAATCTAAACATGTATAAATACTACTAAAAAGTATCTATAATAAGCATATCCAAACCAGAGCATAGGTTAGGAAATTTTTTTTATTTCTCTATATTCTTTAATGATGTCAAAATAATAACAAAAATTTAGAACAATATACAGTGGCATCTGTGGAAACCCTAAGATAACTATAATACCTTTAATAATAATGCTTCATAGTTTTCATATTCTATGGTATTTCTACTTAAAAATCAGACTTTTCCCCATTATATAAGTATCTCTATAATTTTATGAATAATCTATCCAAATATGCAGAACAGGCCTTTGGGAGAGAAAAAAATACACTCAATATTTTTCTTAACTGACACCTGACTAGGTTTTTTGTTTGTTTGTAACATAAATATGCTATGCTATCAGTTTTTATCTTCAATGATACATGAAAGATCCAAAATCAAATTGGCTGTCTCCACAGCCACCTGCAGGCCACTAAGCTTAGCAGTAAAACAGTCCAAGGTCAGGTTGTTGGCTGAGCCCATAGCTTCATGTGGAAGGCAAGTTTGTGGTGCAAAGGGATGCCGAGCAGTCTTCAAGAAAGACCAGTGGAGTTCTTCCTGGCTATTGTATAGTCCACAGCCACATCTTGAAAGCAAATCTGGCCACTTAACAACAGAGGGAGACTCTGCCTGAGCGGACCAAAAGTGTCCATACTTCATGTCAGTAAGAACTTCACCTCCATCATGTTCTAAAGAGCCAGCAACAGATTCTAATGCACTGCAGAATGCTTCAGTGATTAATTGAAGTTCTGTTTGAGTACATCCATCATCTTTGAGAATGCTTTCTGGCTCGTTACAAGTCTAAAGAGTAATAAAACCATTGAAAACACATACAGAGCAATATTATAAAAATGTTTCTTAAAGATAAAATACTTGATCAGACGCTTATCATAATGTTACTATTTATGTTCAATTTCCTTAGGGGTTCAGCACAATGCTAATGGGCAAATATGGGTCAGCTGGCCAGGCTATTATCCCTTAATTGGGTTGGTTATAGTATAAATATATGCTAGTCATGTTATCAGAATGAATGAATCAGAATAAACCCCATCAGCTTACTCTGAATGACTGCCCAGTTGTGCCTCCTCAATATTTGATGGACAAGGCATAATGCATATATCACAGGTTTTTATACACACAGGAGGAGGTTCCTGAAGGCTAATGTCCAAATACAGTACTTATTTATAGCTGGCAAAGTGTTTGAGATTTGTTTAAAATGAGAACACACATAATTATTAAGACAAAAGCTATTTAGGGACATGTGTAATTTTCACAGCAATGTTTTAAAAATAAGTAATTTCTTTAAATTAATGAAAAGGTAATATAATTTTAAACTTTTTTTGGTTCCACCATTCTAAAAAAGTTTCTCCTAGGGGCGCCTGGGTGGCTCAGTTAGTAAAACGTCTGCCTTCGGCTCAGGTCATGATCTCAGGGTCCTGGGATCGAGCCCCACATAGGGCTCTTTGCTCAGTGGGGAGTCTCCTTCTCCCTCTGTGTTCTCTCTCTCTCCCAAATAAATGGAATATTTATAAATAAATAAAAATAAAAAAGTTTCTCCTAGCAATTTCACTATAGAAAAATAACATATTAGTAAGCTAATAACCGAATGATAGTTAAAACCCATATCCAAACTATTCCAAAGCAGTGGCTGCTTTTTTTTTTCTGCCCAGGAGGTGTGAACCAGATGAGACCATCTATGCTGCCTGTTCTTTTCCCATATTTTCAATGCTATATTGTTTCTTCAAAATCCTACTCATAAAACCTTCCTCCTCCAAAAAACTTTTCCAGTTTACTTAATTCCATTTGCAGACTATATTATTGTCATCAAACATGGGCACTGATTTTGTTTTTCAGAATGTATATTCTGATAACTTTTCATGAATGTGCTTTATCATCAAATAGATTTTAAATCATTTTGGGAAAAAGGGTGGGGCATATCTGTAAAAAAAAACATTTACTCTTTCTCTAATCCTAGTCAGCCACTGGAAGCTCTGCAGTCTCTCTCTCTCTTTCATTTTTAAAGTTCAATGCAGGGCTTGAACTCCCTACTCTGAGATCAAGACCTGTGCTGAGGTCAAGAGTCAGATGCTCAACTGACTGAGCCACTCAGGCACTCCTTGCAGTCTCTTGATAACACTCCTGACTAACCAAAGAATCAACTGCAAATATCTGGAAAACACATACTTTTTTGTATCCATTTTCAAAGAAAATAGGTCAGTATTTATGAAATAATCAGAACTATAATGCACTAAATTTATCTATTATCAGGAATATAGTTTCCTAAATGAATAAAAAACCATTCTATTTGATAGAACTTATAAATAGATACCAATTTAAAAATTATAATAGAATCTAATACTTGGAATGCATTATTAAATGAAACTAAGTCTTTTCTTGATAGTCCAGAAGGTACTGAAGTATTCTGTAGAAACTTAACACTTTCTTTTTTTTTTTCCCAAGATTTTATTTATTTATTTGACAGAGAGAGAGATAGCGAGAGCAGGAACCCAAGCAGGGGGAGTGGGAGAGGGAGAAACAGGCCTCCTGCCGAGCAGGGAGCCCAATGTGGGACTCGATCCCAGGACCCTGGGATCATGACCTGAGCCAAAGGCAGACGCTTAACGACTGAGCCACCCAGGCGCCCGAATCTTAACACTTTCATTATGACTATCAATTATCATCGTACCACAGCAGTTGAAATCTCTAATACAACTTCCATTAACAGAATGCTCATTTCAATATGCAATATTTCAACAATACTCAAAGAATGTGATCATTTGGTGAAAGGATGGATTAATAATAATCATGGTGATAAAGATATTACCTTATATTTGCAACTGTTATTTTCCTCAAGGGTTTTCAAATACAAAATTTGAGTTAGACTACTGAGAAATTAAGCATTAAAGGCTCCAGGGTCATGTTACCCTGGTTTGGTTTATTATCTCGTAAAACAAATGTCGCTGAGAATTCAGATAATCTGAGCAGGTCCATCTAACCTACCTTGTGTCTGATATATGCTGCCAAATGAGTTTCAGTACAGCCACCTCCCAACAAAACACTTGGTTCCTTGATTGTCAACTGCAGAACATGCAGTGCGGTTTGACATGTGAGCTAAAAAAGAGGCGAATCATCAGAATCAGACATTGACATGAGATTCACAAAGAAATATAACCATGTTTTCAAGGGAACTTAGATACTAGACTCAAAGAGCTGGATTTTAATTGCAAAAGAACAAAGCTTGTGTTGCCAAGGTTGTAATGTAATGAATACATTTTCGAACAATAAAGATTAGAGATTAAAGAAAAATATTTTAGCCAGATGTTTGTTTCCAGGGACCAGATTAATATCACCTTTCATATGCACTTAGCTCTTCAGACTGAGATTCACAAATGGATGGCCTCAAAATAACTGGGTCAGCAAGGTTTGCTAGTATTTCTACTAAAAAAAATTATTTCAGTCTAAATAAATTAGCTGTATACATGCTATAGAATTTCTTGCAAGTTGCTATGGAAGTAGTAACAGCTACAACCCAGTAGTAATAAAAAGAAAAACACAGAGACCTTTCATATTTATCAAGGATATATCCTTGAGTATATATAATCTTTAAGTTCGTGACCAATACCATAGGTTATCACTTCTCTTAAATAAGTTGCACGTGTTATTGCTGGTAGAAGACAAACTCTATCAAGAGGTGGATGACGGGTATGGCTGGGGAATTCATTTTTCTCAGTGAATTATTCATACACATTAGCATCAAAGAGTACACAGTTCAAGTTAATTGCTAAGAAAAGTTCACATGTCAAGGACTTTTAGATTGCATGTAAGTACCAGAAATAACTGGTAGTGCTCGCCGAGTCTACTGTGTAATATCACAGGCAAGTAAATCTGCTTACTTGGGACTTTAATTCTGTCAGTTTTGTTGTTTTTGCTTTCTAAATCACCTGGGAAAGTTATGAAAAACAAAATACATGGCTCACACAAATTCTACTGTGTCTATTTAACTGCGGCCTCAGCCCCTAAATAATGGAATTCAGAGTCTGTGACCTACCTTCAGCTCATTCCAAGCGGTGTCGTTTCTGCTGCAGAGCAGCAAGCTGCAGATAGTTGCTTCATTAGGAATAAGATGAAGAAAATGTTTGAAGCCAAACTTTGCAGGGCACAAATCTTTCACGCTTCCATAACTACTAGGAGAGATTGAGCCTAGGGAACCAATAGGCTGTGTTCCTGTTTTTCAAAGTTTAGAAAACACAAAACATATGAGTAAAGATGGAACATCCAATCATTAAAACTGACTCCTAGCCAATATAAAAGTCCCACACGCATACACTTTACAACATGAAATATAGAATAAGATGCTTCTAAAACCTATAAAGTAAGTAGTATTCTGCTATTAAGATGATATAGAAATAAAGCAAAGCAGAGGTTCTTTTGGTTTACAGACTTTGAACATCTGTTAGGAGCTATTTTATACTCTCTAGAAAAAGGCTCACAAAAATGTGCATACATTTTCTGGGAGCTTAAAAAATTTGCAAGAACCCAGAAAATAATCACCGAACAATTAGACTTCTTTGAATATTCTTTCTTCTGAAGCCTCAGAGTAAGGAATACTTGAGTAATCTGAAATTTAAGGATTAAAAAAAAAAAAAAAACACCTACAGGATGTGTTACTTCACTTGGTGGATGAAACAGAGAGGGTCTGGCTCTACCGCTATGAGCCACTGGACATGAAGCAAGTCACTCATATCATTTAACTTTTCTGGGTGGGCCTCCCCATAGGAGTAAAATGGGGATAATATTGTCTGCTTCACAAATAAAGCAAATCAAATGTTCAATGCTCTGTACGCCATGACGAACTTCAAACGCACCAGTGGCCCATGGACAATAGCCCCACTACTTAATCCAGACCAATAAAGAGGAATTTTGTCTGAAAGAGGGAGAAAGGAGGTAATGTTAGATACACTAAGGAGGGTGGAAAACATAGTTTACCTAAGCCATGGGCTTGGTATAACTATTTTTTTCCCTTCCTTTTTATCTCAAAAGGTCACTGCTCCCAAGATCCAGGACTAAAGTTCTGGCTATTTATACCATGTTCTAGTTATATGCGGGATAAGTAAGAATTGTAGGGGTATAGAAACCCAGTGCCCACTTAAACTATTGTTTCTATGGCAAAATGTTTCACATCTTAATTTTTTAGAGAGGGAGAGAGTGAATCTTAAGCAGGCTCCACGCCCAGCACAGAGCCTGATGTGGGGTTTGATCCCACAACCCCGAGATCATGACCTGAGCTGAATCCAAGAATTGGATGTGGATGCTCAACTGACTGAGCCACCCAGGCACCTGTTTCACATTTTTTTTTTATTTTTGTTTATTTATTTATTTATTTATTTTATTATGTTATATTAATCACTATACATGGTGGCATCACAATTCCGGACTTCCAGCTCTATTACAAAGCTGTCATCATCAAGACAGTATGGTACTGGCACAAAAACAGACACATAGATCAATGGAACAGAATAGAGAGCCCAGAAATGGACCCTCAACTCTATGGTCAACTCATCTTTGACAAAGCAGGAAAGAAGGTCCAATGGAAAAAAAGACAGTCTCTTCAACAAATGGTGTTGGGAAAATTGGATAGCCACATGCAGAAGAATGAAACTGGACCATTTCCTTACACCACACACAAAAATAGACTCCAAATGGTTGAAAGACCTAAATGTGAGACAGGAGTCCATCAAAATCCTAAAGGAGAACACAGGCAGCAACCTTCTATTTCACATTTTAAAAACTAAATAATCTGTAATACCCAAATATTCACAACTGGAAAAGTCATGAAAAACCAGTAAGTATTTAAAACTATGGGTCTGACCCAGAACATCAACCACAAGAGGTCCATGGAACTATTTCATTATTTCATAATAATTTCCACTTTGACAATCATGGGACATAGAGACAGGGCAATAACCCAGATATTAGGTATTCAATACTGGCATATATACTACTACTTTTTGATGATTTATAACAACACTAAAAATAGTGAACTTTAACAATGGCTTAAGTCTGATAAATGTTGCAATCAATCGGAATAGAATGACTGCTATGTTGTCAATGCAATTGAAAAGATACTGAAAGTGGCTCAAATCATGAACTCTTTACATTGTCATGTTTCTTTGGCTGTAATAGGTGAATATCAGCCTTATGTCTGATTTTAATTTGTAAAATACAGTGAATTTCTTGCCTGTTGCAATTCTGTACCTTACCAAATATTAGTCAGTTCAACAAACATTTTAGAACACCTGCTGTGGACCAGGCCTGTTGTCAGTGCTAAATATAAAAGATAATCCTGATTCTCAAGGAGCTCAGCTGGAAATATCTGGGATATTTAAAGGTAGCGTGCATGTGTGCCTGCACACATTCACCCACCTACCCACCCCTAATTAGGAATTACTATTTAGGCAGTACAGTAGTGAAGAAGTAGAGAAGTGAAGAAAATTTTAGCTGCAAAATTATCTTCTGAATATAATGTGATTTCTACTTGTAAAATTCAAGTAGAAGAATTTTGTGTAAAGTATGAAACACCTTAGGACTATGAGGCTGTTAAACTTCTCAGTACTCTAAGATGTTTGGGGGGTTAATGGTTTTAGATTATAATAGACCCTAGTCTTTTCTGGGGCTGGAAAATACACAGAAATTGCCATAATCACTCAAGTTTTAGGAAACGAACAGTACAGGGTGTTTCTTAGAAGCCACCTTTGCTGGCAGAAATGATACACATGCTGCAAGGTTGGCAGCTTCTAAAATTTTTCAAGATGTTAACAGTGACGCACACCAAGAATGTCCACTCAAAAAAAGAGTGTGATTATTAACTGTAAGGGGCAAAAGCTGAAGGTGCTTTTTACCTGTCACTTTACTCAGGGGTTCCATCAGAGCCACTCCAACTCTGTCTACAGCAATTACACGGTGCATACTGAGAAACTGTTTTAAAGATGGGTGTATAACTTTTTGGCACATGACAAGATCTACGTGATCACCAACTAGCTGCCTTCCTAGGTTAAGCAACTGCTCCAGGGCTGCATTTTCAAGAGAGACCCCGGAACTGACCACCACAGTTCCTTCTCCAGTATCAGAGAGATCTCCAGATAAAGAAGCACAAAAGAGTGCCACCTTGAAGGCATCTGATTTTTTGATAGGTAAGATCTTCATCAGTTGAACTTCTGACATTTCAATAAGTATTCCAGGGAATACAGAAGAATCTAGAACTCTTTGACCTTTTAAAGGCACAATTATACTCTTTCCTAAAAGGAGGCAGTCTTTGGCGTTGTCTGGAATTGTAAGCAAAAAGGCTCTCAGAACCAAAGCACTGATGTGGTCTGTTTCCTCTCTGGTGAGCACACCAGCGGGTTTACTTGTTACTATACTGCGCACCAAACAAAGGAGGGTCTGAGGCCTGCTAAAGTCAACTAGAATTCGACAACCACAGGACTCGGACTTGAGGTAACTGGTGCAGAGGCGTAAAAGGTGCTGGTTTAATTTAATAACAGTGGTCGGTGTCAAGCCTGTTCTCTGAAGATTTTCAATCAGATTGCAGCAAAGAATGGCCGTGAATAAGCCACAGTCACTGAAACACGACACATGATTCTGCATGGACGTCGTCAGGATCTTTAAAATGGGGTGGGTGACGGGAAGGCTGGAGAGCAGGGCCGACGAATGTGAGGTGGTGCGCACACAGCCTCCAAGCCCGTTGTGCACCTGCTTCAGCCTCCCCGAAGGGCCATAGCTGGATGTCAGGACTCCTTTCAAGATACAAAGTGTGGCCCTGACTCTCTCACTTGTCAGTGGTTCACTTTTACACAATGACGACTTTTTAGCTTCTAAACGAGACATCTTACTTCCGGTGGCAAGTGATGAAGACAGTTTTTATTTTGTTACACATATTTTTCTATTTATTTCATTGTCATGGGTCTTGACATTTAGAGAAAAAAATTATCCTTCAAGAATGAAAGTCTTGAATATGCAGCACTGTGGCTTTAAAATTAAATAGCTCCAGGCTTATGAAAATAACTAGCATGTAATGACTTAGTGACATATTAGTAATTCCAAATATTTATTTTTATTTCATTCTTCAGTACTCTTGTTTGCCTCTAGGTTGAGATTTTATAGATTGTTTTGCAGCCTTCTGTATAAAGTATGTTCCAAGATGGACACCTACGAAAGACACCCCAGCTACAAGAAGCCAGTTCTTTCTAATCCAGCTGGTGTTTTTCATCTCTTCTTTCAATATCAAGCTCAGACTCATTAAGATGCTTCTTTCTATAAGAAATAAAGGAAAAACATTTTAGAGAAATAAGTCTAAAACATTTAATAGAATGCAGCTTAATATTTTGATGCTCTGCTCCCTCTTTAGGAAAAGGAATTACCAACTGGCACAAGCCTCCACAAAATGAGAAATGTAAATCCACTCAGACTAAACAGTCATTCCTTTTTTCTTCAGTGAATCCCTCCAAGAAAAAGTACTGATATTTGAATGATTTTGGAATGCAGAACAACATAGCTAGAAAGCTTACAGTACAATTATTTGAATAAGATATGCTTCTAGAAAAGAAATGCTACATTATAAAACTCATTATAAAATGCTGAGTCTTAAAAAAAAAATCCCAAATGTTTTTATTCTCTTACATCAAGATTTAATGTTATGTTTTCTTCTGTAACTTTGGTTTACTTGGAAAGTGTAGATCTGAACAAAGATACGTGTACATCAAATCCTGCTTAAAAATAATTATGAAATAAGAGAACTGTCAGTCTCCCTACTATAGACACACTCTGTATTGTATAGGCCATCTCTAGCTGTATAAATCTGCATAGCACATTGTCCCAAAGAATAAACCATGTTTTCAATGTTTGGCTAACTTCAATGTAATTTTCTATAGTTTTATTCTATCAATCAACGATTGTCAGTTTTAATGTCCTACAACTGAATCCTCTCCAAGACTTTGGTTATTGACAGTAAATACAAAAACCAGGGGATATGCTATTTGACAAAGAGAAAAATAGGATCTGATTTGCAATTTGATCTCAAAAGGTCTAAATACCATAAAATGTAACATGTGCTCTCCTACTAGCTTTCTTAACAAGGTTGTAAATAAATAGTGTGCCTTGGGGCATAAAATCCTGACACTTTAGTAATGTGTGGAAAAAATAAAAAATCTTAGGTCATGGACCTTATCTGTTGAGGTTAGGTGCTTTGAAGGTGAAGGTTCAGCCAATTATTATTTTTAGGGATATGGTAATTATGCTAATTACTTGGACAGTATTCAGCACAAATAAAACTAAATGGACTACCAGACCATAGTACTAACTGAAGTAGACTATGGCACAGTGTGATACAGGCCAAAAACGTGATGGAAGAAGTGCAAAGAAGAGGTGAACAGAGGGAGGGAATGTTATTCGAAGCGTTATTTTGGTTACCACTCCTCCCCATTTAAAGGACTGTAACCATGGCAACTGGGCCCAAATAAAGGGAAGGCAATGATGACTAGTTTTCTCTCTGCAATAAAGCTATAGTCATCTTTTTTTTATAGGACGAGGAAAAAAATCTTTCATCTTATGCCAGGAACAGCCAAGGTACTTAAATATTATTTCAATGGTTATTTTAGATTCAGGAAAATCTGTGACATACACTTAAATGAAATCTTAGTGAAGTGACTTCCATACATTATTTTACATGTAACAGCACACAACCACACAAACCACAAATCATAACAAACTGTGATCAAGAAGATGATTTCTCCAGTTAAAAAAAAAAAAAAAGCATTTTCAATACCTAACAGTGACATGCAACTTTTCAAAAGTGGAATGTTAAGTTGGCACCTCTAACAGTCTTGTGGTGGTGAGACCAGTAACTACATCTTTTGGTTAGTATCTCTATAAAATGAGAAAGGGAGAAATCATTGAAAGTGTTGGTGACTCCCAAATCATTTTTAGGATGTCAAAACTTGCCAACACGTGGGTATAGATCCGGACAAAACAAGGTACAATTGAAAGAAAAGAAATGAACCAAACACTGGGCTGGCTTACAGAATATGTTTGGAAGTGCCAGTTTAGATCTGTTAAGACTCTTTTTTCCTAACACTGTGACCCACAGTTCCAAAGGCTACCATCACATGAATGACTCTGACTTCCTGGATGCATAGGCCTGGCAGACGGGCTTTTGCAGTAATGGATAACCTAATTAAAATATTAGTAAAACTTACATGACTGTATTCTAAATTTAGACACACACTATAAATTATGATTTTAAAAACTATAAACCATAATTTTCTCCTAAAAGGAACCAGGTTTCCTTGGAGAAATGGCTGATTCTAGGTCTGAGGCAAGAAATACACAAGATGAGCTGAGGACTTCTTTTGCCAAAAAATACACTTGGGTCATATCAAAGAGCACAGGAAAAAAACAGACACAGAAGTCAACTTGGGAGGGCATCCAAGATGGTACAATTTGAGTCTTAAAAAGAATACTGATAGTAATACCTTGAGATAACTCAAATAATTTGCAAACTCATGAATTCATATTGTCATCAAACCCAAAAACCCTCATTGCTATGAGGGCACTAACTCACTTTTATAAAAACTGATAGAGGAAATAAAGCAGTTTTCTTGCTTTTCCTGATAAATGCATTTTGAGGGGTAACTGAATAGCTGATGAGGGGAAGTTGTTCTAGCTCATAAATGGAGAAGGAATGATAGAATTTGAACAGCATCATTTTGCAACCCCTAAGGAAATAATGGATTGGACCTTCATGGTGGTTGGCAAATTACAGTCCATGGGCCACATCTTGCCCACCACCTATTTTTGTAAATAAAGTCTTATTGGCTCATGCTCATGTATCATGTATGAATGCTTCTGTGCTACAACAGAAAGTTGAGTAGTTGAAATAAGAGACTGTATGGTCTGCAAAGCCTAAAATATTTACTATCTGGTCATTTATAGAAAAAAAGTTTCCAATGCCTAGATTAGAACAACGATCATAAATAATTTTTTTAGAGTGTGTAGGGGTGAAGGGAGAGGGAGAGAGAGAGAGAATCCCAAGCAGGCTCCATGTCCATGACGGAACCTGTCACAGGGCTCAATCCCACAAACCTGAGATCATGACCTGAGCAGAAATCAAGAGTCAGACGCTTAACTGACTGAACCACCCAGGTGCCCAATCATAAATAAATTTCATAACAGATTTTATAATGGAGAGATCAGACTGATAATGCACTTAAATCTTAGCAACACTGAAAGTGGATCAGACATTAAATGTGAAACAATGTGATTCACTAGGATGTATACCAAAGCACATACATGAAGTATTCTTTTTCAAGAAGAAAAAAAAGTAAATCAAAGCAGGCCTTCTGATCTAACTACCGGATTACAGGAGATATGGGAGAGCAAGAAACTTGTTAAATGACAAAATAAGGACTCAATCAACCAAATTCAGAATGTGGGACATTCAAAAAGCAGCAGACTGGGAGGGGAAATGTAGTGGTTGAAAAGATATATCTTTAAAATGCAACGTGTGGACCTTGTTTGGATTCCAATTCCAACAAACCACCTCTAAAGGAGATTTTTTTAAAAGATAAATTTGGAAATATGAACATGGCCCTGGGTATCCAATGATAGGAGTTACCATTAGTTTTTTCAGTGTGATAATCACTTGATTGTGTGTGTATTTATCCTTAATGTTAAAAATACACATTGAAGCCTGGGATTTGCTTTAAAATACTGCAGTAATCAAAAAGGGGGTGGAGACAGAAGGATAGATAAAAGAAGATGGGCAAAATGTTGCTAAGTGTTAAAGCTGGGTGATGGATACTAGAGAGTTGAATATACTCTCCTCTCTTTATTTTGGGGTATGTTTGCAATTTTCCATAATAAAAAGTAAAAATTATGGGGTGGCTCAGTTGGTTAAGCATCTGTCTTGATTTCAGCTCAGGCCATGATCTCAGGGTCCTGAGATTGAGCCCCGCGTTGGGCTCCATGATCAGCAGGGAGTCTGCTTGTCTCCCTCTCCCCCTGCTTGCACCCCCCCCTCTCCAAAATAAATAAATAAAGCTTTAAAAAAAGTAAAAATTAAAAAAATAATAAGGGACAAATAACAGTACATTCTTTTGATAGAATCAGTGTTTAACTCACTCTAAATCTGGTTTTAACATTTGCTCACCCCAAAGTTGTTCTAATATCTGTTTCTGCTTGCTTGATTGGCAGTGTTGGTCACTTAAGACTTCTAAATACTGCAGCACTGACATCCAAAATCTCTATTTTTACCTTAGTGTTTTAGAAAAATGCTTTCTTTTCTCAACTTTACTTTTTCTCTAGGAATACCTCAATAATATTCCTTGTATTTCTTTTCACAGAAGGAGAAACTACTTCCTTTTTTTTTTCAAAGTTTGGCTGTAGCAGGGCCCCAAACTCTTATGAGAAGAATTAAAGGAAAAAAATGATGTCATAAGTAATATACCCACACACTATATCACACTATATATGTATTCTCTCTCTCTCTACACACACACACACACACCCACTCTCTCTAATGATCTCATTACAGTCTAGAAAAGCTAAAATCAAGCATCTAATAAACTCCTTAACTCTCTGCTCATGTGCACTAAAACTCCCTTTATGAACACAAATCTTACACAGAATGTCTTAGGGTTACTCTTTTACGTTATTAAGGTTCTGATATTTTACTATCTGGCTTTTTATTATTAAATAATTAAAGTATTAAAGCCATGCTCTTCCCTTTCTCTTTAAGAGCATTTAAAAATAAAATCTTGATTTAAAATAGTGTAATAAGAAATTATAATTTTATCATAAATCAAAATCATAGACCTCTTAAGAATGAGGAGAATCTTACTGAGGTCTTCTTTCTGTAAGAAGCAGGCCCTAAACTGACCTACCTTATGCCAAAATTTAAAGCATATTATTACTCACCACAGGTCAAAATGGTATATTAAGGTAGAAAATGATCCACAATTATAGGTTCACAGTTCTCTGTCTGGGGGCAGATGAGTTTCATAATTCAGAATTTCTGGGATTTTAGAAAAATAGTATAGCGTCTAGCACCCATTAATCAAACACAACAGTATTTCTGCAGTGAAACTAAATATTCATATTGAGTGGAATAGACTGCAAACTGCCTCGTGTATTAAGGTCAAGTTTTGCTACCAAAGGAGTTATGACAAAATCTTTTGGATTTTGGAACTTTTGGATTTTGGAATTATAGTTAAGGGATTATAATCCTGAATTATGTAACTATATTCTCTTATTTCAGTGACTCTCAAAAGTAACAAATTATTTTGAAGGTAAAATATTAGATACTAGGGGCGCCTGGGTGGCTCAGTCGGTTGCGTCTGTCTTCAGCTCAGGTCATGATTCTGGGGTCCTGGGATTGCACCCTGCATTGGGCTCCTCGCTCAGTGGGGAGTCTGCTGGAGGATTCTCTCTCTGCACCTCCCCCGCTTATGCTCGCTCTCTATCTCAAATAAATAAATAAAATTAAAAAAAATTAGATACTAAAAAAATAGATACTAAAAATGGAATACAATTAGTTTTATTTGCCTTGGAAAGAAACAGAACAATAATAACAAAGGAGAGAACTTTTGCAAGTTATAGATTTGTATGCTCTGGGATGGATTTATAGCAGGTAGACAACTGCTCTTTTGGACACACTCATGATCCTGGTGACATTGTTAATGAAAAGGACTGGACAAGTAATGGACTATCCTCCTTTCATCCAAATGACTCTGCGAGGCAGCTGTCAAAGGTCTCTATAGAACAAACTTTTCTAGAAGCAACTGCAGAATAATATTGTGTCAGTGGGTCATAATAAAAACAACAGGTAACTTACCAACTTCAGCTTTTTCTTGTCAGAGCTCTAATTTTTAATTTTTTTAAAAAAGATTTTATTTATTTATTTATTTGTCAGAGAGAGAGAGCGTGCGCAAGCACAAGCAGGGGGAGCAACAGGCTGAGTAAGAAGCAGGCTCCCGGCTGAGCAAGGAGCCTGATGCAGGACTCAGCCCCAGGATGCTGGGATCACGACCTGAGCTGAAGGCAGATGCTTAATCGACTGAGCCACCCAGGTGCCCCTATACTTTTTTAAAGATTGTATTTCCCATTGTTGTAACATACCATTTGGTTAACCAGATTAAACTGAACTTACCTGAAGATTCCAAGCCTATTTCCCTTCGATGTGATTCTTCTCAGGACATTCACGTGCTGGACTATCTGGTGCAGAAACATTGTCCTTATTAGGCATTTGGAAAACAGGGCTGCTCTTGATTCTATGCCATCCCAAATGTATGAACCCAACTAAAGGTACCATAACAATCAGAACTTTGTAGTTTCTCCAGAAGTTCTGAAAGCTCATAGTACTTCAGCAACAGTGCACCTAGGAAAAGGCCAACAGGTAAAGAAGGTAAGAACAAAACAACTCCCTCAAGTTACAACTATGAACTGCCACAAGGAGAATATTGCACTCTAATAAAACCTGACTATTAAACATTTTTGGGTGCAATACAGTGTGATATTCATTAACAAAAAAGGATATGTTGTAGGCTCAAAGGGACAGCAGGAAGTCAGGCTTCAGAAACTTATAAAGCAATACAAACCTTTACTCAAAGATTGTTAAAGGGGCCACATCACCTCCTAGAAAAGCTATATAAATCTTTGGAAATGCTCATGCATAGATATCATTTTCTTTATATAATTAATTATATATTCTCTGAGCCACAGTAAAATTAATTTAAAAAATACATTTAGTCAGAATTTTAACAGAAGAATCAAATGGTAATCCTTAAATATGCAATAAGAATTGAGATTCTGCATTCTGGCATGTAAGTGATGGTGTTTCAACTGAGATTGGGACAGTCATGCATGGATTCCAGTTGTAACAGGTGAATACTGGCATGCACTCTGAGTTAGGATGAATTAATGCCATTTCTATTTATGTCCTGAAGCAAAGGATTTTAGTGTTTACACTTATTACTTTTTTTTTTTCCCTAAAGATTTTATTTATTTATTTGACAGAGAGAGACACAGCGAGAGAGGGAACACAAGCAGGGGGAGTGGGAGAGGGAGCAGGCTTCCCGCAGACTCTACCCTACAGGGTTTACTCTCTACCCAGTTTACATAGAGAAATTGGGGCTAGTAACCTGCCTGTAGTTACAAAGCTAGGTTGTATTAAAAAAGATTCCTTTCCTCTGTCTGGTCTGGAATGCATGGGATGTGGTCCAAGAAGTCTGTTTTTGATGATCTGTTGGGTTTGGGAACTCGAGTCTGGGCAACCTCTAAAGACTAATTATATATTTTTTAATTTAAGGGATGCTCATTAGGCTTTAGTGATTAGCTTATAGACTTGTGATGGTATGAATGGGCCCACTTTCAAAGTTCCTTTCTGAGCACAGAAAGATAATAAATACTGCTCCATCATCTATGGAATATACTAAGAATTAGGTTCAATAGCATATATATGAGTTTCAGTATCATGCAATCCATTATGTTACAATAATTTTGTATGAGGGGTGCCTGGTTGGCTCCGTCGTTGGGCGTCTGCCTTCGGCTTGGGTCGTGGTCCCGGAGTCCTGGGATCAAGCCCCGCATCGGGCTCCCTGCTCAGCGGGAAGTCTGCTTCTCCCTCTCCCACTCCCCCTGCTTGTGTTCCCTCTCTCACTGTGTCTCTCTCTGTCAAATAAATAAAATCTTTAAAAAAAAATTTTTTGTATGAATGCCACTAGAAAAATGTCTGAACAGAACTTTTACTTATTCTTTCCCTTGTAAGATTAAAATCTACTGCTAATGAGTTAAACACCTTAACCATCTCAGTGTTCCATGTGTATGAGAAACAAACTGAGGGTTCTGGGGGGGGTGGGGGGATAGGTTAGCCTGGTGATGGGTATTAAAGAGGGCACATATTTAATGGAGCACTGGGTGTTATACGCAAACAATGAATCATGGAACACTACATCTAAATAAATAAATAAATAAATAAATAAATAAATAAATAAATAAAAATATCATACAGCTTTGTGTATGTATATGATTAAAATTTATACAAATGTTAAGAAAAAATAAACAGGAGGGCACATGGGTGGTTCAGTCAGCTGAGCATCCAACTCTTGATTTCCACTCAGGTCATGATCTCAGGGTTGTGAGATCAGCCCTGTGTAGGGCTCCCTGCTCAGTGGGGAGTCTGCTTGGGATTCTCTCTCTCCCTCCTTCTGCCCCCACTGCCCTGCTCTCACATGTGCTCTTTTTAAAATAAGTAAATCTTAGGGGCGCCTGGGTGGCTCAGTTGGTTAAGCGACTGCCTTCGGCTCAGGTCATGATCCTGGAGTCCCGGGATCGAGTCCCGCATCGGGCTCCCTGCTCAGTGGGGGGTCTGCTTCCCCCTCTGCCCTCTTCCCTCTCGTGCTCTCTGTCTCTCATTCTCTCTCTCAAATAAATAAATAAAATCTTAAAAAAAAAAATAAGTCTTTAAAAAAAAAATAAACAGAAAGCTTAGAGTTATGCCTATGTACATATATCATTTCCAACATTAGAAACCATTTCTCCCACTGTCCAAATTCACGTTTTGTAAGGACTTTATTGTAAAACTTAAACTACTAGATGACCTACTTTGTAACTGAAGTATTTTTGCCTTTTTCCTGTTCTATTTTTTTTTTTTTTTTTTTTAAGATTTTATTTGTCAGAGCTCACATAAGCAGAAGGAGTGGCAGAGGGAGAAGCGGACTCCCCGCTGAGCAGGGAGCCCGATGCAGGACTCAATCCCAGGACCCTGGGACCATACCTGAGGTGAAGGCAGACACCTAACCGACTGAGCCACCCAGGCGTCCCGCCTTTTTCCTATTCTAAAGTGCTCTTGTATCCTATGACTTTTTGTAACCTTTAGGGACTGTACCTTTTATGGACAAACTTATGTTCTATCTTTGGAGAAAGCCAATCACAATTAACTGTATCATTAACTTTCATTGTGAAGCCCACTGTACAAAATGCCTTTGAGATTTGAGGATACGATAAAACCCTGGGTGATCTGGGAGTAATGAGGGAAGAACTATAGTAAGGATTACTTCATAGAGAGAAAGGACAGAGGCTATACCAGTTAACTGTCTTGTGTTGACTGATGTGATGTTTTTGTCCACAAAATACCTTCAATTAAAGGTTTTGAAGATACTGTCATTCATATCTAGTGTCATCAATACCTAAGGTGACTCCAACACCTTTGACAGTCTCAACATGAGGTTATCAAGTCACATTACTTTTAATGGATGGCATCTCTTCTATTCACAGTTTACTTCTCCATGATCATTAACACAATTCAGTATTTGTCAGCTTTTTCCTGAATTATAAACTTCTGGGAAACAGCTTATAGAAAAGAGAATTGTTTGTATAAAAGAATAAAATAATAAAGTTGGGATGAAGAACTCAATAACTAAAATGCAGAACAAATTAAACTATATAACAGCAATGTTTGGGAAATTGTTGTATAGAATATTCTCTCCATGTAGAACATAGTATGTGATGTGATCTACCGTGAACCTACTTTGGGAAGAGTTTTGGATTAGCATCAAGATAGCTTACACTAATGACTCTTCAGGTCATCCAAGGGTTAAGGACAAAGGAGGCATTCCATTTTATTTACATTGTGTTTAACAGTCTATTATTCATTTCCATTAGGATTACTTAAGGAACTATGCATCTTTTTCTACATTTAGGCTTAGTTAAATCAGGGAATTATTATCTGTTTTGGTTGAAAACTCATTATTGGCCATTATCACCGAGGTCCAGTAATAGACTTCCTGGTTAGTAAATGATGTAGACTGATCTAATGATTAATTGCTTTAATGTTTATGCAACACCTAAATGTCCCCATTTCCTCAAATTCTCCGTATCTCATATACTGATTTGGCTCATGGGAGTGAGAGGCAGGTAACTATTTTCCAATGATTATTCTGTTGTACTCTGAGATGCTTGGAAAATGATCAGGATCAGGATGATTAGGGCTTTTTACTATGTAAGATACTTTTAGAGTTCTCACATTTAATCCAAATAAAAACACTACCACACTGTATGTATAACAGTCCATCACCACCAAGCCAGATGGAACTAGCAATCTTTTAAAATGGTACAGTAACTTTAACCTCCTTCATTTCTTTCATTTAATAGCTTTCCAGCACATCACATGTATCCAGTTGCCTGAACAACCAACTTCCCAAGACAAGACACATTAGACTTTACTAAATAAGGCTCATTAGTTTTAAGAAAAAGACAACATAGTTTTGAAATTTGACATTCCATGTGGTAGTGAGGTAATGTGTTCCTTATTTTGTTCATATCTTCTTGTGGAGCTTTAAAATACAATCAAACATATTTTGGGGATACAATTTTAACACCTTTTCCCTTCTCAATTCTTTTGAGGGATTTTTTCAAAATGAAAATTAGCATCCTGCCATTTCTAATATAACATAGACTTGTTTTTCAAAGTTAGAAAATACAGAAATAAGGAAAAGAAAGCTAAAAATGTCTGTCATCTTTTTGGTTTTAACAAAAATGTGATGACAATTTATATGGTGTTTTATAATCTTTTCTTCCCCCAAGAATATAAGTCTTCATTATCATTTCTGATAGCTGCATAGTTTTTGATTGTATGGAGATAAGCTAATTTGATAGATAGACATTTGAGATTTGTTCAATGTTAAATTTATTGCTAAATATGTTATGGCAACAAATATTCTTGTACATATTCCAGAGTCCTTGTTTACAGTCCCTATATGCTGCTTCTCAGGATAATATAAAGAATTACCAGATTTCTTCATTAATTCATTTTCCAAATGAACTTATGAGGTTTTTAAAACCTTGACTTTTACAAAGGTTCATGGTGCTGAGCAGAAGGGATACGGAGATTCAATTTGGGAAATGGGAAATTAGGCTGAATACAACTTATCTTGAGATGGTCCTTCCCTCAAAACACTTGGCAAATCAGTCCAAGTGCAATGGAACTATTTTACTGACACCAGAGATTTCTGAGTCTGAAACAAAACAAGAGGGCACTCAAAATGATCAGATTTGATGAGCAGTAACAGGTTGATCACTAAAAATAAGTTAGTCCTTGCTGTTTATTCATTGAGCTTTTCAATTTTGTTTGGAGTAAAGCCGCAACAGAAATGAGAGCAGAATGATTTTTCCTTCTCCTTACCCCTCTTTGGTACCTGCAACTGCCTTTTTCTTATCTTTTCTGAATCTTCTTTAAACGCACTCCTAAACAAATAAAGAAGGTATGGGACTCTTGGAAAGATGAGAGAAAGGAAGAGAAATAAAATTACTAAGTTTAGGTCAAGTAAAACAGCGTTTATAGTTTTATTCATTGAAATGCCTTCTGTTAAGTTTAAAATATGTTTAGAGGCAATCTTTTTTTTTTTTTTTAAAGATTTTATTTATCTGTCAGAGAGAGAACATGCACAAGAAGGGAGACCGACAGGCAGAGGGAGAAGCAGGCTCCCTGCTGAGCAAGGAGCCTGATAGGGGCCTCGATCCCAGGACCCTGGGATTATGACCCGAGCTGAAGGCAGATGCTCAACCAGCTGAGCCACTCAGGCGTCCCTGTTTAGAGGCAATCTTAACACAGATTATGCTTTTATATACTCTCCTTTCAAAAATATGTATCTTGAATTATTCCAAAGGTTCCACATTTTTTATCTCATTTTGTTTTCATAGCAGTTTTATGAGGCCACTTTATAAATGAGGAAACACTAATAGATTGATTCCAAGATTATCGTCAGTTAATTGTGATACTCAGCTTGGATTTTGGAGTCCCAAAAGTCTTGGCTGGTATTCTTTTAGGCTATTTTCGAAAGTCAAGAATTAGTGACCCAGCTTCGGCAGCAGAGTTAATCAGAATTTCCAGTGCATGATGATGGATGAGAAGAACATTCTGAGTGCATCGTGCACACTTGTAAGAGTCACTGAGGTCAACTATCCTAATGCATTAAGCCTGGCATGTTCTTCTGATTCTCATGTCAGGTATGTAAGAGGTTAACAGTGGTCTTGTGTCAACTTGTCCAAAATTAGAGTCTATATCCTCCAAATACACATCTGTGACCTACTAATAGTTGAGATTAGCTGCACTAATTTTAGTTTTCTTCAGCTCAGTTCTTACTACAGAATGAATAGTAAGAGTTAATGAACAGAATGGGGAGAAGCTTGCTACATCTCCACCTTAATAAAATACTGTAATCTTCTGAGTACCTATAAGTATAAAGGCCAAGAAAGGAAAACACTGAGATATATTACTTCAGACCACAAATACTGTTTAAAGTCAAGGCATTACTGTGTCTAAAGTAGCAACTTTCCCTCCCCCTAACTTGTATTACAGAAATTATTATCTCTTCAATTTCTACCACTAAGGCCTCTCACAGGCTTTTGTAGCTTGTTACATTCCAAGCTAAATGAAGGTTTCTAGGTGACAGAACTGGACAGTAAGGCAAAGGACAGAAAGGCCATTAAGCTTCCTACAAAATCCTAAACAGCCTAGCTCTAGCTATCAGTTTACTCTTTCTGTGTAGCATCATGTCAATTAAAATCATCAAGTTTTGTTACTGGCCATTACTAAATTAGGCCTACAACAACCTGGATGCAGGAAATATTCTGTAAAAGGTTATCATTTTGCCTACTGGGCTTGCTGGGCGCCATCTGCTGGTCTTTTGGACACAGTGTATGGTAGATTCTTCTCAGGTTTTCAGTACTGCTCTGCTAAAAGTATTTGAAAAATAGCAATTTTTATAGACTTCCACTGAATGTAATTTAAACGTGAAGAGGACATTAGACAGAATGTTACACAATTAGCCCAGATCTTGTGACTGTGATTATGTGATGAAGTTTACTGAAGCTGTATAATGCCTTTTATGACAATGTTGGCTTAGATATTTGAGAATTCTTCATTTCTGAACTCCAATCTCTGATGCTAAAAATATCCTCAGTTTTTAATATGGCAGTTCAAATGCTGGCATTTTTTGTGTACACATTAGAAGGACTGTGTACTGTCTTCATGCTTATTCAACTGACTGGCATACTAGAAAGACCATCAGTTTCCTTTTTTCCCCTTTTTTATCTGTTATCACCTAAAATAACACAGTTTTGCTGAATTTACGTCTTGTAAAAACACACACATCAAATACAGTACTGTCGGCTCTTGATGAACTGAACAGATCATACCTGAGTTCTAAAGTTTCCATCTGCAAAATCCTACAATTCCCTCCCCTCCCTCAAGGTCGGCTTGACCTACACCCAGGAGCTATAGTGCTGACAGCACAGCTGGTCAGGAGTAGTCAGAAACACAGTGAAGGTCAACATAGTTATGTTTAAGTATTTTGTGGTCTCTGCTACCTCTCCCATTACCGTGAATTCAACGTCTTTATGAATAAATAATATACTGAAAGCATCACAAGTTTTGTAAGGGAGCTTTACTAATTGTCGACAGTTCAAAATGTGAACAGTGAATGAGTGATTAGGGGCTAATGAGGAAGAGAAAACCAGCTTACTGCAGGCTGTGGCTTATCAGAAAGGTTGTAGTGTTGTTTTACAGAGTTTATACTTAAATGCATTCATGCATTCTCTTTTAAGTATACTTAATTTAAGTATAAACTCTGTAAAACAACACTACAACCTTTCCATTCCCTTTCTGTTTTTACACCTGGCTGCCATTTGATGCTGAGGTTTGTGGGGGAAGGGGAGTGGGTATCATGCTGAAAGCCAGCTTGTTCCAGATTAAATGTGCAGTTAACTGGCCCCTTAGTGCTACAGCAGTGACTATGTACCCCTAGTTAGCTCTGAATCCCTAAAAAGGCGATTTCTATCTTCATCATTTTCAAGAGCTCTATTTTACTCTTCACCTCTGTTTCTGCAGCTAACCGAATGTCCAGAAAAAATTATGGCTATTGGGTAGTAGCACCCTTAACTTCCTATCTCACATGAAAAAACCGCTCCATCTCAGCTCTCATCTTAACCTCCTTCCCTGCTGTCTCTGAAGGGTTCTAACTCCACTATCCTTCTCTTACATCTCCCACCTCCCACTTATAATGAATGGGTCTTTTTCCTCCACAAAACCTGACCATTTTTCCCCATTGAAAAGAACCAAAACAAGTTGCTTTAGGAGACCTTTCCCAGTCTCCCTTCCAGCTACTATACAATCGGATTCCTTTCAAATAATGAATCTTTTCCTAGAGTCACTTCCCACTTCCATTTTCAAACTCAACTAATCTGCTTTTGTTCTACTCTCCATGGAAACTGCTCTGACTGTGAAGATCACCAATCTCTCCCCTTACTTGATCTCTCAAGCATTTTGATGTGTTCCTGAAACTCCCTTAAGTACTTGGGACTCTCTGGTCTGTTCCTTGTCAGTCTCCCTTAATGGCCCCTTGGTTTCCATCCACCTATTCACCCTTATCAAAGATCTGTCCTTGGTCGTCTCTTCCCGTGTTCGTTCCCTGGGTGGTCTCATTCACATCCAAAGCTTCTATTACAGCACATCCATTAATGACGGCTGCACCTTCAACCCACATATCCAACTGCTACTGTAAACCTCTACCTGTACCCACAAACAGTCTAAACTCATTTCATATACATATGAATCCTCTTTCATTCCCAAACTGCTGTTCTACCTCTATTAACTGTTTTGGTTAAAAAAAAAAAAAAAAAAAAAGCATTACCCACCAAGCCTTTCAAGTCTGGATATAGTGGTCTCTGCCCTTTTCCTTGTATTCCTCATCAAATCAGTACCCCAGCCCTGCCATTTGACATGACAATCTCAAATAACCTCTCCCCACAGTCACAGTCCAGACCCTCATCACTTCACACGACGTCCTTACTTATAATCCAGTGGCTCTCAAAGTGTGGTCCCCTTACCAGTAGCATTAGCATCATCAACTTATGAGAAATACAAATTCTTGGGCTGCCTCTGACCTACCAAGTCAGAAACTCTAAGGTGGGGTCCAGTAATTTGTGTTTTTTAAGTTAAAGTTAGAGAACCACTGCTCTAGTTTGCTCTTCACTAAATATACTCCACCCACTTAACAGCCATCTTGCAAAAAACCAAATGTGATTGTTTATGCTCTGCTTAGAAGCCATTCGTGATATTTTTGATTAGAAGGTGAAATCTAAATTTCTTAGTACAGCACAAGAGGCCCACCAGGATCTAGTCCTGGTTACCAGTTTTCAGAAGGTAAAGCACAGCAAATCATCTTAGTAAGAATGCACTGTCATGTAGTGTGATTAAGGGGATGAACTGTGGAATCCTACTGCCTGAGCTTTCAATCTCCACCTCAGCACTTTACAACTAGCTGTGACTTTGGATGAGTCCCTTAACCTCACTCACTATGCCTCAGTTTCATCATCTGTAAAATGAGCGTAATAATGACTTCCATATCACAAGGTTGTTGTGAAGTTAGCACAGTACCTGGTACTTAGTTTGGACTCAGTGATTATTAGCTACTACTCTTGTTTTGGTTATTTCAAAAGGAATAGAGCCAATCTAAAGTATAGCAAGAAGAGGAGAGGACTGGAATACCTGCCCAGACTAAGGGAAGTGGTCCCCATAAAGGAGACCCGTTTCTCTGGGCAGTTTCAGTTAGTCTAGATGTGAACAAAAATACCCCGATTCCCATGTAAGAGCTTGAGATCTCTAGGGTTACTTTGACTGGAGGGGAGGTGGATCTGTAATGATTTCAGGATGTTATAGGAAAGGTAAACTCCTACCAGTGAGAGCCGGGAAAGCTAATTGTGAAGGAAACAGGAAAACTCAGAGCAAAGCAGCAAAAACAGGGCTAGTAATTTTTTTCTTTGATAACAGTTAATAGAGTCCTAGTGGGCTCTATTTTCAGAAATGTTGGTTACTTTTTTTTAAAAGATTTATTTATTTTTAGAGGGGGGGGGAGAGCGAGAGATAGCGAGCATGGGGGGAGGGGTAGAGGGAGACAGAGTCTTAAGCAGACTCTGTGCTGAGCGCAGAGCCCGATGGGGAGCTCGATTTCATGACCCTGAGATCACAACCTGAGCCGAAACCAAGAGTGAGGCACTTAACCCACTGAGCCACCCAGGAGCCCCCAGATATCTTTGTTACTTAACAGCAGAGGCATTAAGTAATGATGGGAATCCAATTCTAACCACCAAAAATTAATTATAATTTTGGGCAAATCACTTCTCTCCTGCCTCAATTTAATAATTTGTAATATCAGCTATGTTATGAAGATCACTACATATATACTTATATATTTATTGCTTAGTACAGTGTCTAGTATGTGGGAAGCACTCAAATTATGGCAACTATTACTATTGGAAGTATATTATCTTTAATACAAATTAACAGAAATAGGCACCTCTGGAGATTCCTGTCTGACCAGAGCAATTGTGTATTATCATCTAATACTTCAACTAATATTGGGTTATAATTTATAAAACTGAGGGATATTGTAAAGACAGATCCCAAAATAGTGTCTCTATCACTTAGGGTTTATCAATTTTCACTTCAAATATGTTCGAGATTAATTCTATTCAAATGTTTACTTAGTGTCTACTAGGTGCTAGCAGGACATTAGGCTGGGTGGGGGCTGGGGTGGGTGTGGTGGGACAACTAAGATGAATAAGGCATGGTTCCTGTCCCCAAAGAGAATATAAGCTTAAGAAGAGAAAGGCAAAATCCAAATAAAACATGATTAAATGCTGTATACGAGCAAAAAAAAAAAAACAACACTGTAGAGATTAAAAGTCTTTACCAAGTTGACTAATTTTTCAAAACTTCTGGACTTCTCAGTTTCTCCTCTATCTTCCTGTTAGTCTCCATCTATTTTTATGTATCCATCTTTAGTTATAGTAGGGAGTCAG
The DNA here is from genome assembly GCF_011800145.1 of Mirounga leonina. NCBI lineage: Eukaryota > Metazoa > Chordata > Mammalia > Carnivora > Phocidae > Mirounga > Mirounga leonina. Next base: position 14,816,644 of record NW_023270374.1, on the reverse strand, counting down.
TATGTATAAAAACCAGTAACAGCCACCCACTGTAACAGAAGGTAGCAGCCATTTTTTTTGTTTCTCTGTTATATTCTCAGTGCATAGCAAAAAGTGGAGCATCTTCCTCCCCTTGTCTTACAAGGTGGCTCATTCTTGTGCTTCAGCTCTTCGTTCAGATGTCACCTACCCAGAGAGCCTTTCTCTGAGCACCCAGTCTATAAAGTTTCTTCCCTCTCCCACTCCCATTATTCCCTAATACATCCCACCATTACCTTCAAAGCCCTACTGTTGTAGTGAATGCTGTGATGGGCCACCGTGGTCCCCTTTAAGAATGAAAGGCTTATTTCCCCAGTCTTGGGACTGCTGAGACAGCCCTCAGTTGTCAGTCCCCTTCCAGGACTGACCTGGCTGAAAACAGCAGAGGTCACACCGTCTTTTCAGGACAACAGGCATCCAACGACTGCCCATGTATAAAGGCCTGGCTCTTCCCTCCAACGTGGGACACCTCTGAAGGGACAAACCAACACCAGAGTTCCCTTGGGACTGCACTGCAGCTTAACTTTTTCTATCTGCCAATTCCTGCTTCTTTTATTCCTTGGTAAGATCCAAAAGAGTCCTTGCTAATAAATGTCCTGCCCACAAATCTCCTCCTTAAGAGTCTGCTACCCAGGGAATCCAACCTAGGATAATCTGGACACATCTTGTTCATTATCAGTGTACTTGTTTATTGTTTGTTCTCCCATCACTAGAATATAAGCTCCATGTGGTCAGGGACTATATCTGTCTTGGTCACTGCTGTATCTGCTAACTCAGCACAGTGTCACAAATATATATATGAATATGAATATAAATTGACAAGGTTAGTGAGTGACTGAAACTGCCAGAATTGAGAGCCTCTGTAACAGCAACAGTATTTGGGTATGGTCCTATTCGGGGAAAAGATGAGTATGACCCAGGAGGTTTTCATCTCAAAAGGATTTCCATTCCCACGACGTCAAAAGTCCTGTGCGTCCTGCTTCTGCTTTCGCACGGTGGGCACTAACCATGCTGTACAACAGTTCTGACGTCCAGTTCCACGTCAGAGAGTGGCCCTCACCCCCCAGACAGACACAGGCACACAGTGCCCTCTCCCTGCGAAAGAGTGACCGACGAATCACAGGTTCCAGCTAGCAGGTGGCAGCGCAGGTGCAATCGGTGCTTTCACTGTAACACCTTTTCCATCTCCTCCACGGTGTGGCCGCGCAGGTGGGAGAGGGAGGAGGGTCTACACCTGGAACTGTACCCACACTACTGGAAAACCTCCTAGTCATCCACATTCCTTCCCTCAGCAAGCATTTACTGCCTATGGCTACGTTAAGGGTAGGTCTTTAGTTTTCCAAGGAGCCAGACTCCTCCTTGTCCCCGCCCCCAAATATCCTTCAACGAAGACACCAGTGACCTTCCTGAGAGGGGGCAGGGGCACCAACAAGCCCACCTCCCTTCTCTTCGGCCAGGCAGAAAGCAGGTTTTCCCACCTGAGGTTCTAGCGCTCTCACCTGCCCACCAGCCGCTGAGTCTCCCTAGGCCGCCGCCACCAGCTAGCCCCATAGGCCGAGCCACACGCAGCCGCCGCAGCCGGTCCGGCCAACCTGCGCTCGAACCTTGGAGACAGAGCATGCGCAGCGCTGTGGTTGGCGCCAGCGCTGCTGAGAATCCGCTTTTCCGGGTTTTAGCGAGGTTCTCAGTCCAGACAGCCTTTGCCAGAGACCGGAAAGAGCCGGGGGCGGAGCTTATTCGGCGTCAGTCTCAGCAAATGAGTAGAAACTAAAGAATTTAAATAGTATCAAATGGACGTGTTAGGGCACAGTATCTGCCTTATGGCGCGCGCTTAAGAGCTATTATTGGATGAATGACAAGGTAGTCAACGGTTCCCCGCAGGACTCTGGCCTCCCAGATTTGACCAATCACAAGGCGCCTGATTTGTTGTTTGGCGCCAGTTCCCCGCCCTCTTTTACGCCTGCCTCCAAAACCAGGAAAAAGGGAATGGCTCATAACTACGTCCCTGGATCGGGTTGGAAAGTGGACATGCTCAGTGAGAGCTGGTCCTGGTCCCTTTCAGAGAGCTTTTGCCCACTGCCCTTCCGATGGGGGCATTTGGGAAGGTCGGGAGTCCTCCAACTCTTTAGCTTCACAAAGTGGGTAATTTTGGCACTATCTACCCATCCTGCTTCTTCGTTTGAGGACAAAACTTTTATTTTTCTGTAGCATTCGAAAGAATTATAAAGGAAGTTATGTGTATCGCTATTTCAGAGTTTGTCCAGCATTGTGAAAGCCACCTTTGCTTTCCGACCTTTTTTATACCTGATTCTTGGCGCTAGTAATTTTCCGGTATCAAGGTGCTCTGAACCACAGAAACGTTGGGTTTTAGTTTTCTTTTCTCTCGATCGCCTCCGCCGTCTAGCACTATGGGTAACCGTGATTCGTTACCTGCCAATCATATTCACGGCGTTCCTAGCGACTGAATAGCCGCCTTGGTCGCCATTTTTGTTTTGGGCCCTCCTTGAAAAATGGGCGGAGGCCATTTTTCTTTGGGGTAGATTCCTTGCGCTATCCCGGCCCTTCACTCAGTGTTTCCCCGCCATCTTAAGTCCTGGTTTTGGCTTCAAGCCGGCGGTGAGGCCGCTCAGATCGTCTTGTGTTTGGGCCGCGGCAGCGTTTTCCCCACGCACGGGGAGACCCTGGGAAAGGGGAAGTAAGGCCGAAGCTTGAATCCCCAAAGCGTCTGAAGGTGGGCTTGAGAGCCCGCTCCCTGTTTAGTCTGAGTTTCCTCAGCCAAGTACTACTCCACCAGTGACCCTGGACAGTAACAAAACTAATAAAAGCCCGAACCCAAACCCTGCCACCATCATAGGTAAGAACGTGGAACTCCTGACAACCTAAGATGTTCCTTCACTTGAACTGAACTATTTGCCCATCTCCTCTCCCACCCCCGTGGGTTTTTTCTTTTGTTTTTTTTTAGCCTTTTCTGAATTCTTTTCCCTGTGCTTCCACCTTTTTTCATTGTTTTCAGAGTGCTAAAGAGTTAACATAAGCCTGCGGGAAATGGCATAAAAGTGGAAAGTATTGGTCTGGAGAATTTTTTGCTTTTGGGGGGAGAATGGAGCACAGTGAATGGGCCAGGTATTTGTATCAAACTGTGGCTGCCCACAACCATTTATACACAGTCTTTTCTGAGACATTTTTAGGTCATGACGTAAGTATGGATTGTGTTTGTATATACTGCCCGTTCACTCATTTATTCATTGCATTTTTATTTATTTATTTTTAAAGATTTTATTTGTTTATTTGACAGAGGGAGACACAGCGAGAGAGGGAACACAAGCAGGGGGAGTGGGAGAGGGAGAAGCAGGCTTCCCGCTGAGCAGGGAGCAAGATGAGGGGCTCAATCCCAGACCCCCCGCCCAATCATGGCCTGAGCCAAGGCAAGAGGCTTAACTGACTGGGCCACCCAGTCGCCCCTATTCATTGCATTTACTGAGTACCTAATGTATGCTAGGCCATAAGGATTCTGCAGTAAACCAAAACAAAAAAAAAAACCCCTTTCAGTCTTGGAGTTTACATTCTATCTGACCTCAACAGCTACTAGGTTGGGGCAAGTAACAATATTCTGTGGTTCTTAGCACTGTTGGACTATGACAAGTATCCCTTTGCTTCTTCCTTGATCTCCTCACCTTCCTTTTTTTTTTTTTCCTGTACTAGGAAGAAGTTGTATTGACACTTACTTCTTGGGTCCTAGATGCCACCATATTTGTAGGCCAGGTGGCTAATTTTATGACCAATATTCAAGTTACTTAGGGGTGCTCAGTGCTGTCTACTGACCAGCATCACCTGGAAGCTTCTTAGAAACTTTAGTCTCAGATCCCATCTCAAGATCCACTGAGGGGCGCCTGGGTGGCTCAGTCGTTAAGCTTCTGCCTTCAGCTCAGGTCATGATCCCAGGGTCCTGGGATCGAGCCCCGCATTGGGCTCCCTGCTCCGCGGGAAGCCTGCTTCTCCCTCTCCCGTTCCCCCTGCTTGTGTTCCCTCTCTCGCTGTGTCTCTCTCTGTCAAATAAATAAATAAAATCTTTAAAAAAAAAAAAAAGATCCACTGAATCAGAATCTTTTCTAGGGAGTGCACCTTAAAATTCAAGGGGCATTAATTCAGGACATGAACTAAAGATACAGAATGGCTCTTTTCAACCTGTGTTTCTTAAACAGTTAACAATATATTGTCAGTTTATCCCATGTTTTACATGCGGTGGGCATATGACATGTTTTCCTGGGCTTTTATTTTTTTACTTTTATTTATTTTTTTTTTTAGAGAGAGAGTGGGAGGGAGGGGTCAAGGGAGAGATTGAGCCCCAAGTCGGGCTCCACTGCTATGGAGCCCGACTTGGGGCTCAATCTCTGAAGCCTGAGATCATGACCTGAGCCGAAACCGAGAGTCTGATGCTTAACTGACTGAGCCACCCAGGCGCCCCTTTCTTGTGCTTTTTATCCATCAACTTGATGTCAAGAAAACAATTTAGTGTTCTAAAAAATCGAGAATTTGTCAGTCTGGTATATTATTATGTAACTGTTGTCACGGCAACACCTGTGTGCATATTTTTCCTCTGTGCATATGTTTATTTTAATTTATTACAAGTTGAATTCAAAAGCCTGCATGTGTTCAACAGTTCAGTATTGACTTGGAAAACCTTGGGCCATGCTTTACCAAAGTTTTTTGTGGCATCTAGCTCTCTTCTGTCTTCTAGTTTCTAGTGAGAAATCTAATCATTTAAAAAAAAGATTCCTGGCCGGTATCTGCCGAGTTTTAGACCCTGTGGATGGAATTTAGGAACCAGTAAGGTGTTTGAGAGAACAGCAAATTACTTTTATGTTTTTCACATGCTGTGTTTAGATTTTTTAAATCCCAGACGGATTTACTTAAAATAATTAGGAATTTGAAAGCATTGGAGAGAATTGGACTGGAAATGTAGTGAACTAGCTTCCCAGGAACCAGTCAGCTTGCCATTTATTTATTCTGTGCTCAGTAAGTTGTCCAGCTTTTCTTGTCCTTTTTCCACCTAGTAATTTGGAAAAGAATGAAGGTTGTGTTGTTTTTTTATTTAGCCTCATGTGAGTTTTTCAAAATGCAGCAAATACTGAAGTTTTGTGTAAGTATAATATGTATTGCTTTTGATCTTCACATATTGTATCTTATATTGTGTGTGCCAGTAGAACACAATGGGTAAGGAAATAAACTTCAGAGCCATATTCCCTGGGTTCAGATCCTAGCTCCTCCAGGTACTAGCCGTGTGACCTTGAACGGATTACTTAACTCTCTGTGCTTCCATCTTTTCATCTGTAAAATAGGGTTGATAAGAGGGTTAAATAAGTTAATAAAAGAAAAGTGCTTAAAACAATGCCTGGCGCGTGATCACACCTATGTACATATTAATCATTGTTTTTTGTTATTATAATTAAATCTCTGGGTTATTAAAGTTTTGTTCATTCATGAAAATCACTAAGGGAAAAGGTATCACAGTTCCATGACTTTAGGACATGTACCGGTTGGGAAGAGAGGCAGGTGGTCTAAATGTACTAGGAAGACAGATTTTTTTTAAAAAATGGTCTTTTTAAATAGCCTTATTGAGGAATATAGACATATCTTGCTTTATTGTGCTTTGCAGATATTTTTTTTTTTTTTTTTTTTTTTTTTTTTACATATTGAAGGTTCAGGGCAACCCTGCGCTGAGCAAGTCTTTTGGTGCCATTTTTCTAACAGCATTTGCTTGCTTCATGTCTCTGTGTTATATTTTGGTAATTCTCACAGTATTTCAAACTTTTTCATTATATTTGTTATGGTGCTCTGTGATCATTGATTTCAGCTTGCTGAAAGCTCAGGTGAAGGTTAACACTTTTTAGCGATAAGGTTTTTTTAATTAAGGTATATACATTGTTTTTTTTTATACATAATGCTGGGCCACATTTAATAGACTATATGGTAAAACTTAAACATCATTTTTTTTTAAGGAATATAAAACTTTATTGACCACTGTTTACTAGTATTTACAATAAACAGTATACAGATGGATAATATTCTGACTACAAAGTTACTGTTTTTCCTGGTTCTGCTGAACCAGCAACTCAAATACTGAGAAGATTGAGACTACATGTCAGGAATAAGCTGGGGTAGGGACGCCTGGGTGGCTCAGTGGTTAAGCATCTGCCCTGGGCTCAGGTCATGATCCTGCGGTCCTGGGATCGGGCCCCACATCAGGCTCCCTGCTCAGCAGAGGAGTCTGCTTCTCCCTCTCCCTCTGCCCCTTCCCCGGCTGTGCCCGCCCTCTCTCTCTCACTCTCTCTTTCAAATAAATAAATAAAATCTAAAAAAAAAAAAAAGGAATAAGTTGGGATAAAGAAAAAACATGCAGGCCAAGAATTCAGATTATAGAAGTCTGTCCACCCGTTTATTCTAGCAGGTGCTAAATTGCCGGTATCTCTACCCATCTGATTATGATTAGGTTTCCATGAACAAAGTCTTAGCTATTCCATGAATCATGACCTTTTAGGCAGTACAGCACAGGGATTTCAACTTCTTGAAAAGGAATGGTTCACTAGAAGGAACCTTTCAATGTCCATTTAAGTTTGTCCATTTAAGTTTTGCTTACCTAAGGTCTAGTTTTGTCATTTGAGTGGGGAGGTTGTTGGTGGCGATAAAATTTTCCTTTCAGGGATCTTGCAAATCAACTTGCATTTATATGACTATAGATATGCATATGTATTCTGATGTGGCTTATTTTAAATTGCCCAATTTAAATTGTTTACATAATATTTTAATTGTCCAATTAATTACAAAACGTGAAAGGTTAGGGCTTCAGGAAAAATTTCAATTTAATTTTAAATTATTTCTTTTTTAAAAATTTTTTTATTTTTAAAGATTTTATTTATTTACTTAGCACAGAGGGAGAGGGAGAAGCAGATCTCCCACTGATCAGGGAGCCCGACGCAGGGCTCAATCCCAGGATCATGACCTGAGCCCAAGGCAAACGCTTACCTGGCTGAGCCACCCAGGCACCCTTTAAGTGTTTTATTTCTTAAGTTACTGAAAATGATAGTATCCCAGAAACACAGGTTTATCCATGGTTATAAAATGCTTCCCATTCACTACACGTCGGTCCAGTACTTTTTCCACCACAAATTCTTCAGACTCTGCCTCTTCTACTTTTTTACTTTTTTCATTCTCTTTCCCATTTTTTGCAATGTAGTAGTCTTATTTGAGGCCATTTTTTTTATTGCAGACTTGCATAGCTATTATTCACCCCTCTGAACTGCTCCAAGTCCCTGGTCTTAAACATGACTTTTATATGCACTGGAGAACCAAAAATTCATGTGATTCACTTCATTGTGATAATTACTTTATTGTGGTGGTGTGGAGCTGAACCAGGAATATCACCATGTTATGTCTGTAACTGTCGTATAGTAAGCTGCACATATTTAAAGTGTGTAGTTTGATGTGCTTGACATATATACGGGTAAAACCATCACCACAATCAAGGTACGTTCCCCCAAGTGAACATATCTGTATCCCCCAAATTTCCTTTTGCTGTTTTATAATCCCTCTTCCTGCTCTCTTCCAGGCAACCACTCATTTGCTCTCTGTCATGATAGATGTCACTGTAGATAAGTTTGCATTTCCTAGCTTATCTAAAAAGAACCTTACAGTACATGCTGTTTTTTGGTCGGAGTCCTGAGAGTCTGGTTTCTTTTCATGATTGAGAGCCTTCTTTGTTGGAAGTATCAATAGTCATTTTTTTTAATCGCTAGGTAGTATTCTCTTGCTAGATGTCCTGTAATTTGTTTATACATGCACTGGTTGAAGGACTCTGAGGTTGTTCTTATTTTCACAGTACTCCTTTTCACTGCTTTGTTCTTCAGCTTATTTAATTGGGAAAAAAGTCCAATTATTTGGTGTCCATGCCTTCTATGTACACGGAAACCAGGAGTTGACAGTGGTAAAATGGGTATGCATTGGGATTTTTTTTACCTTTGCCTTTGTTAGTTTATGGATTAATGTTTTCTGAGTGAAACATGTTATGGCTTTTTAAAAATGCAAAACGCATTCATTGACTTTTTAGTGGGCTGTAGCTCTTGATGTATACATGCCTAGTCATTTTGAGCTGTGTTAAATCTTTAAAGCCTACTATTTGTATATTACTTTTTGGAGATTGAAAACAATAATGGATGCACACTAAGAAACCTACCCATCAGGCAACAAAGTAGAGATCTAAATGGAGAGTACTGCTCATTTAATGTTGGTGTAGGTACATTTCTAAAGTCTTGGCTTCTCTTATAGAAAAGCAGTGTCTCCTGGTTATTATGGTATTGACATTTTGTGCTTGAATATGTCAGAACTGGTAACTAAAATTGGATTTGACTTATGTTAGTTATAGGATAATATATAGAATATTGGTGTTATAATATCTTAAGACATTTAAGTTCATGTGTGTCACTGTGTTGGTTCTCTAGTTAGAAAAGTTTGGATTTTTTGTTTTGCAATTAAAAAATTATTTTAAAATTTGCATATGCTAAAATTCATTCTTTTTGGTATATGCTTTCATGAATTTTGACCAGTGCACTGAGTTTTGTAACCACGGTGTCAGTCAGAATGCAGGACAAGTTCCCCCCACCCGCTGCCAAAATTCCTTCCTGCTGCTCCCTTAGTACTAACAGTTTCCCATCCCTGGCTTAGCAACCAAAGATCTGCACTCCATCTCTGTAGTTTTCATGAAAGTTGAAAGGATTAGATTTCAAGACAATTATGTTAATAATTATCAGAAGGTTTTTTTTGTACTGTGAAGGTGACTGGAAGACCGTTATCAGAGTGGGGCTTGAGGCTTGCAGTACGAAGTGAGTTGATTAGGTGCTCTTTGTGCCCCGCAATGTTGATAATGATTATGGTTAACAGAGACCAAGGAACTGATGTAGGAAAGATGTTAGAGATGGAAGCCAATGGCCAAGATAGAATTCTTGAGACGTCTTTGGTGCAAAAAGGTGACTATTACAGCACGGGACAGGACCTGTGGGCAGGAAGAGCTGCACTGGTGTCATGAGGAGTGGCCTCATTATATACTTTCAAGTTGGGAGGGGGTTAGGGATAGTGTAAGCCTCTCAGGTATTTTGGAAGCAAGGTTTTCAGGATCCTGAGGGGGCTAGCTATTGTTAGGTAAAGGTCATTTATTACTGTTTAGTAAAAACTCAGTCATGAGACCCTTCAGATGTATATCAGTGGGTCATATGCTTGGGACTGCCAACGTGTGTATCTTGGGGCGTAGAGATAAAGGAAATTTCCAAAGGATTTTTTATATGTTAAAGGAGACTTACAGGGTCCTGAGACCTTATAAGGTCCCCCAATTAAGATTGCCAAAGTGGCAACATCAAGGCAGTTGCGTCTCTAGAGGAATGTCACTCTGCCTGTTTCAAGGACTTGTCAATGGCTGTAAGTATAAGGACATTTAATAATTGTTCTTCTGCCTTTGTTTCCCACATCACCACCACTGATGTCTCAGCAAGTCTACCAAGTATTACCTATCAGATCTTAACTAGTTCTCACAGGACCTCTAGATAGACACTCATTATTATCCCACTTCATAGATAAGAAAATGGGAGACTTAGAGGAATTAAATAGCTTGTCTGAGATCACTTGAAGAGGCAGGATTTGAACACATGTCTGTTTTACTAGAACCTGAAGGCTGTGACTGCCCCTGAGCAGGTGCCTGTATCTGTTTCTGACAAAGTATTAAATAAAAATTAGACTTTGCCTATTAGTGAAGCATCCCATGCCAGGATCAGTGTGGATTTTCTGTGTGCATAGCAGGAAGTGAGGGGCCCAGATCTTGGGCCAATTGGCTGGATTAAGGGCGTAGAGTGACTGAAAGGTAGGGCCATTCCATGGAATTATTTTTGGTAGAGGATTTCAGTATTTGACCTACATTTGAAGACAAAAGGAAAAAAAGTCCTAATGTTTTTGTCACTTGCATTATCCTCCTTCCACTATTGGAGCTTCCCTGTTTGTTTTTTGTCTTGTTTTGTTTTCCTTTTTTACAAGCTGATTTTGGCATTCAAAATTACCATAGGAAGAATAGGAAAAGCTGATTCTTTCTTACAATGACAGTGCCTTTTTATACTTTATCTAAGTTGTCAACAGCAAGATCTTTGCTCATTTGTTAGTTTTCCTTGGTATTTTTGTTAAAGTTTGTGATTCCTTCTTTGATACTGATTTTTGGTTTTTGTGGGTTTTTTTTGTTAGATTGGGGCAGGGAATTAAATGATTTCTCATTCTTGAATTATGGTTGTTCCTTTAGGAGTCTTAGGGTCTTTATTGTTTTCTGTTTCTGCTCCCATAGTTAGCATAAGTTTTTTTTTTTTTAAGATGAAAAAGGAAGTATAATAATTTTCTTGATAAAGTTTGAAATCCAGCGATTAGAAACCTAAAGTTAATTTCTAGCCTTCGTAATCTGGAGTAGTTGCTTTGGCTTATGACACAGGCCAGCAAATCTAAAAGGAAGACAAATGTGAACTTCAGAATGTCTTGGATTTTCCCACAGAATAATCTAGAAGGTCACTGACTTTCTTTATTAGCATTTATCTCTGCTTTGTATTTAAATGACAGGACAATCATGTGATAATGTTTAATCTACTTCCATTCCCTCCCAAAATTAATTTTCTTAAGGATCTTAGGATCTTTCCGTCTCTATGAAAGACATTAATGCACACATATTTTTGGTGGGGTCATACTCTATCAAAGTCTCCTCTTTGTGAAAAGAATGACTGTTTTCAGGCCAGAGAAAGTGCGCTCAAGAATGCAGAATAGAGGATGAGATGTTATTTGTAAGATTTATAATACACTTTAACTTCCCAGGCTACTTATGTAAATTATATGTTTCAGATATTTGGAAAATTGATCTTTTTGGAGATTGTCCTGAACTTCTTAAAATCAGGCAGTAAACTAAAAATTCTGCTGAACTTAGACTTGAGCTGGAAGCTCTGACAACAAGACTTTTTTTCCCCCAAAGATTTAATTAATTAATTTTTTTTTTGAGAGAGAGAGCGAGCGAGAGACAACGAGGTGGGGGGCGGAGAGGGAGAAGCAGGCTCCTCACTGAGCAGGGAGCCTGATGTGGGGCTCCATCCTAGGACCCTGGGATCATGACCTCTGAGCCGAAGCCAGATGCTTAACCAACTGAGCCACCCAGGTGCCCCTGATATCAAGACTTTTTTTTTTTTTAAAGATTTTATTTATTTATTTGAGAGAGAATGGGAGAGAGAGAGCACATGAGAGGGGGGAGGGTCAGAGGGAGAAGCAGACCCCCTGCTGAGCAAGGAGCCCTATATGGGACTCGATCCAGGGACTCCAGGATCATGACCTGAGCCGAAGGCAGTCGCTTAACCAACTGAGCCACCCAGGCACCCAGCAAGACTTTTTAACATAACACTTTAAACCCTGGGCACTGAGCTTATTGCTCCCTCTTGAAAGCAACTTTAGGCCTAGGAAAATAGTTTTTTATAAGATGCATACTTGCTTTGTGTGTGTGTGTGTGCATGTTCATGATGATCAGTAAAGCAAGTCTAGAAAAACTTAAGGATGTGCCCAGATTTAAAATTGAACGAATACATAGGCTAATATCTTTTCCATTCAAATGAATGTTAGAATGTCTGTATTTTAAAAATAAAAAAAAAAATTATGCAGTGAAAAACTCACATTTATGGCCTACACTTCAACAGTACCTCTGATCTGTTGCCCATTATTTTCAAGAGGAAACACTTGTGATCTTCTGTTTACAAGTTTATGTGTATTACAACTCATTCAACTTAGGCTGCATGATACATTTAACTTGTGTTATTTATGTATTGAAATAGGTCCAGAGTGCTTTGACCTCTTTTTAAGAAAGCTTGTACTGTGGAATTCCACTTAATGTGGAATTTGAAATTTGGGGACAGTAAGGACTTATTAGATAAATAGGTATGAATCTAAAAAACAGAAGTCTGTAGCCCCTTATTTAGTACCATCAACAGGCACATATCAGCAAACTTTTTTTTTTTTTTTTTAAGATTTTATTTATTTATCTGACAGAGGGAGAGTACAAGCAGGGGGAGTGGCAGGGAGAGGGAGAAGCAGGCTCCCGCTGAGTAGAGAGCCTGACGTGGGGCTCAATCCCAGGACGCTGGGATCATGAGCCGAAGGCAGATGCTTAACTGACTAAACCACCCAGGTGCCCCAAGTCAGCAAACCTGTGCCATGCACCAGGTGTCAAAGGAGACAGGGATGGACCTTGTCCTCAAGACACATACAGTCAGAGGAGAGAGACTGAGGGCTGAAGTTACCTGTAATTCGCTGAGCTAAGCATGGGAGTAGTGATGGTGTGAGGTGCCCATGTGGTCCAGAGAAGAGAGTGATTCAGTCTGGAGATTTATAGAGGCCTCCAAGCAGTAGGTGGTGCCTGAGATGGGTTTCGGAGGATAGCTCCCCTTAAGAAGGAGAGGACATTCTCTAGGACTGCCTGTATGGGTGATGGTGGGGAGAGCTGGAGCTGCATGTTCAAGGACAGATGGTGGAGGTGGCTGTGTGGGGGTCACTGAAGCTGCCGAGTTGCCTGAGCCGGGAGATGGAGGTGTGGGCGGAGGGCGTGTGAAGTGTGGGACATCCCAGCCAACAGTTCTGATTGGAGGACTCCTGCTCAGTTACCTCCAGTTATGGCTTTGGGGATAGAGAAGTGCAAAGATGGAAACAGGAGGTACTTTAAAAGGCTCTGGTTGTGGGGAGCTGCAGGATAACCAGCTCTTTGGGGTCTGGGACTTTTGGCATCTCTAAGTAATGATTTTTCCTTCTCGTGGGAGGCAGATGGGTCCGTCTTTGACTTTCATCTGTTCGGTCCCAGGTGATGGGCTGTGTGCCTGAAGTAAGACAAGAGAGCAGAGTGTGTGCTTTCCCCAGATTCCCTGGTAAATGGTCTTTCTGTATTTAGACTTCATGCTTCTCAGCTTTTAAGAAAGAATAGTGAGAGACATACCCCTCACCTCCCCAAAGGAGGTAAGAGTTATGATTGGTTGTTGTGCAGTGGTTGTAAAGGCATAAATAATAGAAGGGATCAGGAGATTCTTCTAACTCCACTCCCCACCACCTTACCAGATCTGCAGACTTGGCTAGGAGACAGGGGCATCTTGCTCTGGGTACCGCCTCTGCCTATTTTTCTATTGGATTGTTTAATTTTGGACTGTCGTCCTTTGCTGGTTATATGTCTTATAAATTTCTTCTCCCAGTTTGTCAACCCCCCCCCCCATTTCTTTATGGTGTATTTTGATGAACAGAAGTTTTAATTTTTGTAAGCCTTTTATTTTGAAATAGAGATTCACCAGAAGTTGGCAAAAAAGGGGGGGTGGTCCTGTGTACCTTTCACTCAGTTCCCCCCCCCATTAGTAGTATCTTGCATGCTTATAGAGCAACTATTAAAGCCAGAGAATTGACATTGGTACAGTACATAGAGTTTATTACATTTAAGCAGTTTTACATGTATTTATTTAGTCCTGTGCCATTTTATCACATGTGTTTGTTCATGAAACCAACACCAACCACAATCAGGGTACGGAACTCCACTGCCATAGGCTCCTTCCTGCTATCTGTTTACATAAAGCCACATACCCCTCCCCCATTCTTAATCCGCGGCAACCTTAATCTGTTATGCACTTCTATCATTTTGTTATTTCAAGAATGTTATATAAGTGGAATCGTGCATTGTATGACCTTTTAAGATTGGCTTTTTTCATTCAGCATAATTCCCTTGAGATCCCTCCAAGCTGTTACCTGTATCAACAGTTCATTCCTTTTTTTGCTGAGTAATACCCTATGATATAGATATACCACCGTCTGTTTAACCATTCACCCATTGAAGGACATCTGGGTTGTTTCCAGTTTTGGGCTATTATGAATAAAGTTTGCCGTGAACATTTGTATGCAGATTTTTATGTGAGCCTAGGTTTTCATTTCTCTGGGATAAACTCCCAAGAGTGAAATTTTTGAGTCATATGTTAAGTGAATACTTAGTTTTATGAGAAATCTACCTCTCGGGCGCCTGGGTGGCTCAGTTGGTTAAGCGACTGCCTTCGGCTCAGGTCATGATCCTGGAGTCCCGGGATCGAGTCCCACATCGGGCTCCCTGCTCGGCAGGGAGTCTGCTTCTCCCTCTGACCCTCCTCCCTCTCATGCTCTCTGTCTCTCATTCTCTCTGTCTCAAATAAATAAATAAAATCTATAAAAAAAAAAAAAAGAAATCTACCTCTCTTCCATTGTGGCTGTATCACGTTTACAGTGCCACTGGCAAAGAGAAATCTATTTTCCCTGCATCCTCATCAACATTTGGTGTTACCACTATTTTTTATTTGCCATTCTGGTAGATATGTAGTGATATCTCACTGGAGTTTTATTCGCATTTCTCTGATGGCTCATGATATTGAGCATCTTTTCATGTGCTTGTTTATCATCTTTGGCGAGATGTCTGTTCATGTCTTTCACCCATTTTCTGACTGGATTGTATTTTTTTTATTGGTGGGTTTTGAGAGTTCTTTATATGTTCTAGTTATAAGACTTTTGTTGGGTATGTGAATTGCAGATATTTTCATCCAGTCTGTAGGGAAATCTACCATTTTAATATGGCCAAATCTACCATTCTTTTTCTTTATGGTTTGCACTTTTTGTGTCCAGTTAAAAAACTCCTCCTTTACCCTGAGTTCTTGAAAACATTGTCTAAGAGGTTCTGTTTTTTTTACATTTTAGTTTTTAGCCCATCTGTAATTGACTTTTGTGTGTTGTGTGAAATAGTGCTCCAATTTCATCTTTTTCCAAATGGATAAACAGTTGTTCAACCACAGTTTGTTGAATGAATAATCTCTTCATTTCCCACTGATCGGCAGTGCTGCTTCTGTCATCTATGCCCATAAGTGCGGAGGTTTGTTTTCTAGTCTGTGTGGTCTGTCCCCTTGGACTGTTTATCCCTTTGCCAGTACATATTATTTTATTTACTGTAGCACTGTAGTTTTGCTATATCTGGTAAGACAACCCCCCTCCTTTGTTTTTCTTCTCTTCTCCTTTACAAGTATCTTAGTCCTCTTTGCTCTCAGATTCCCTGTTCAGGATTGTGCTAAGAATTACATTAAGTTACTGGGTGTTATACGCAAACAATGAATCATGGAACACTACATCAAAAACCAATGATGTAATGTATGGTGATTAACATAACATAATAAAATTAAAAAAAAAAAAGGAATTGTATTAAGTTAGAAGAGCAATTTGAGGAGGTCTTCCACATTTCCTGTTAAATTTATTCTTAGGGACGCCTGGGTGGCTCAGTTGGTTAAGTGTCTGCCTTCATTCAGCTCGGGTCATGATCCCAGGGTCCTGGGATGGAGTTCTGCATCGGGCTCCTTGCCTAGCAGGGAGCCTGCTTTCTTCCTCTGTCTGCCGCTCCCCCTGCTTGTGCTCTCTCTCTCTGACAAATAAATAAAATCTTTTAAAAAGATAAATTTATTCCTAGATATTTTATATTTGCCAATGCTAGTTTAAAAGATTTTAAAATCGACATTTTCTACCTGTTTCAGAGAAATTGCTTTTAATGGTTTGTCATGAAGCATGTTTGCTACATTTTTTGTAGATGCTTTTTTATGATTAAGAAATTTCTTTTTTTTAAGTTTGTTTATATATTTATTTATTTTTAATAATATAATAATTTCTACACCCATTGTGGGGCTTGAACTCATGACCCCAAGATCAAGAGTTGCATGCTCTTCTGACTAAACCAGCCAGGTGCTCCACAATTAAGAAATTTCTTTTCTCAGATTTCTAATGTTCTTTATTTTTTTTCCTACCTCTATTAAAATGACCATGTCTTTTTTTTCCTACTTTAATTTTTTAGTATGGTGA
This sequence comes from Mirounga leonina, assembly GCF_011800145.1. NCBI lineage: Eukaryota > Metazoa > Chordata > Mammalia > Carnivora > Phocidae > Mirounga > Mirounga leonina. The sequence goes on along the minus strand of NW_023270374.1, from coordinate 14,800,687 downwards.
TTTTTCTAGTGTTAAACCAACCTTGCACTCCTCTGATAAACCTCACTTGGTTCTGGTGTATTTTTTAAATGTTGTTAGATTCAGATTGCTTCTCTTTGTTTAGGTTTCTTGCCTATATGTTCATGTATAGAATTGGCTGTGATTTTCCTTTCCTGTACTGCCCTTGTCTGGTTTTGCTATCAGGGCTTCATATAATGAGTTGTTGGGGGCTGGGCAGGGTTCCCTCTTTTCTGGGGGGATTTGTAAACTGGTATTATTTGTTCCTTGAACTGCCGTTGGATTTTGGATCACAAATATTTAGAAATAGAAGAGACTTAAGAGTCCACCTCTGTAACATCCTAGTCCTACTGACGCAGAATGAATTAAATGCTGAGGCTCAAATCCAGAGGGCATGGTTCTTTGTACCATGACTCAGCCATTTCATCATTTCAGAAACCCTAAAGTTAAGGTAACATCCATTTTATTACCTTTACACTGAAGTCCATGCAAATCCATGTAAGAGAGGCTTAGAAAATACCCCATTAACCCGACACACTTGGTCTCTTAGGTTGCTAGCCTTATCTGATTAGGTTGCAGAACCTAGCGGAGAAAGGGAGCCTTGGAAGACAGGCACCCTGACAGCTCAAGGAAAGCCTAGGAGAGCTGGCGGGAACCACACTGGTTCCACTGTTGAGTAGCAGCTCCGAGGGGCATTAATCTGTATATTGCCCAGTGGGATGATGGGTGATCACTTTCTTCTGAATATCAAAGAAATATTCACCATGTGGTATTTTTTATGAAAGTCGTAAAGATTCAATATGCTTTTTGGAAAATTTCCCTAAAAACAGCAAAAATAAAATGGTTGGGTGCTCCCCTGCTCCTATTATCTGGAATATTTCTTCATCCAGCAGACATTTCTTGAGCAGCCTCTAGGGTCAAACAGTGCTCTTAGGGCTGTTCACCTTTGAGAACCTGTTCCTACCAGGATGGATAAGAGTGCTTTTACCATATTTGGGAATTAGCAAACTGCTTCAGTTCACCAGTTAGTTCATTTCTAGCGCTTGTCCCTAAATGATGTAAGGAAGCAAAAGAAATGTACCTTCCTTATCTAGAATGACTTCAGCAGATTTGCAGGCTCAAGGTCTATCCAGTTGGCTATCTAGATGTGTTTTGGGCTTTATGTTGGTGGGCTTTATTTTTTGTTTATGAAGATGTGTGCCATGTCACATAGCACAATGGTATATTAAATTCATTCAGACTACATTTCCTCAGCTGTGGACCTCCTTCCTCTTCCATTAGCAGGAGAGAACCACCCGTCACTCATGTAGCTTTATTTGAAATCTAACTCTGTTGGGATCTTGTGCCTTCGTGGTGGGAATGTGTGTTGAGGGGGGCGGAATGTGGAGGGAGGGAGGGTACACATACCTTGACAGTCCAGTTAACAATCGACCTTGGCAGTTCTGCAGTTGACAGATGGTCTTAGTTTGCCCTCAGCTGAGTTGACAAGACTCTTCTCTCGCCCTTGACTCTCAGCTGTGAGACCCTGACCTGGTCTGACAAGTATACTCTTTAGGGGAATAGAGGGCAGGGTTGAGAGTAGATAGTTTGTGAGTTCTCTCTTAGCCCTAAAGTTGTGACTTTTTGAGCCTCCAAACATTGTGGAAACAAATGAAAAAATGATATACATTGAGAGGCAGAATGCCACATGATATTAAAATGGATTAAAAATTAGCAAAATGTAAAAATATCAAATAGGCAAAGGGAATTAAGAAAAAATATATGTGCAAAATGTATAATGCAGTTCCTTTTCCCATGTGGCCTATTTTTACATTAGGGGACCATATTATATAAAAATACATACTATTTGGTCCTAGATTCCTACAGGTCATATTTTTGAGATTGGGCTTTGATGATACTTTTTGAAGAATCCAGTCCTTAAAAAATGCAGCTACTCTTGCTTTACTGATAGAAGTAAAAAGAAAAAAAAAGTGAGTACTTGAAGAAAGAATATTGGAACCTTATTGTGAGTTGAAAAATGTAACCTTCACTGTAATATGGCCCATAATCTAATGCAGATATGGTCTGAAAGCCTTGCTGCAGCCTCCAGTGTGGTCCACCTGTCCTTCAGGAAAGGAAGGACATGTGGGAAAACCAGTGTACAATTAAAAAATAATTTGATCACATGCTTCAGCTTGGTTGGGTACTTGCTGACAAAACTCTGTCTCCCTTTTCTCTATCAGCTGAAGCACTTAAGCACCCTCCAGTGAGGGATTCCCTAAATTCTTGGCAGAAGTTATTCAAACCTAATTTAGTAAATTTAAGGGGACCAATTTTGTGTTTATCAGGCTCAAATAACATAAAGATCTACCTAGTTTTCAGGGCAACCTTTACAAATGTTGTTTTCAAACACATGTTCCTGATTCTCTAGGAGCTTATTTTTTCCATTTACACCTATTTCTAAATGGGGTTACTAGGTGAATGACCTTCAGAATTTTTCTAAATCATATGCACTACATCATTCAGAGAATAGAAATGAATAATTAAAGTGATTTGGGGTTTGGATAAAGATGTTTTTGTCCATTAAAAAAAAAAAATAGAATCGGGTGCCTGGGTGGCTCAGTTGGTTAAGTATCTGACTTTGCTTGGGTCAGGATCCCAGCCATTGTGAGACCAGGCCCTCTGTAGGGCTCTGCACTCAGCAGGGAGTCTGCTTCTCCCTCTCTCTGTGCCCCTCCCCCCGCTCATGCTCTTTCTCAAATAAATAAAATCTTAAAAAAAATAGAATCAAAGGTTATCACATTTTGAAAAAAAAATCATCCGATTTTAAATCATCACCATTGACTAAGTAGTTGTTAACACTCCTCAAGGGCCTACTGTTTTATACAAGTTTCATCAGGGGTTTTCATATATCATTTTATTTAATCCTTTTGATAATTTTGAGTTAGGTATTACTATCCCTGTTTTTTAAATTAGTAATCTAGGACACAGAAATAAGTGTTTTTCTTGTAATGAAACCAAGTACGCTGAAACCGCACTGTCCATTATGGTAGCCACTGACCACAGGTGTCGAACACTTGACATGTGGCCAGTCCAAATTAAGATGTGCTGGAAACAGAAAATAACACACCTGATGCACCTGACTTCAAAGACTAAGGTAAAACACTAAGAATGTAAATACTTTTATAGTGATTACATGCTGAAATGATAATATGTTGGATTTATTAGGTTAAATAAAAATATTATTAAAATGAATTTCCTCTGTTTCAGTTTATGTTTTTATTAACTGCAACTGCTAGAAAATTGAAAACTACATCTCTGGCTTGCATTCTGTTTCTGTTGTACCGTGCTGCTCTAACATCCGTACACACATTGGAACGGGCAGATAGTTCCGTGTACGAGGCTTATGAGTTATGGCCTCCTTTTCACCTCATTCCTTCCTCCAGAGCAGCTCTCTTCACCTTGCTCTTCATGGTGGAGCCAAGTTTAGCATTTAACAGTTGGTTCCATATCACTAAATTACTTGCTGTATTTCTGCTTAACTATTAATCAGTTGCGGTGGTGGTTGTTACTGTTTTATATTGATTTTAGGCTTTGCTTCTGAAACATCCCCTTAGCATTCAAGGGAGCTCTCACTCAGTTTAACCTCTATGCCCCTGCTGTATAATATGCACATACACATATATTCCCCATCCTCGTAATTTTGCTGTAAACGTAACATTGCTTAGGTCAAGATTCAGTGTTTGTTATCATAACTACACATGCTAGCCGTAACTGAGCTGTGTATGAAGTACTCTTTTTATTTTTGGCACAATTTTTATTTATCCTAGGATCAATAATTGCCTAGCTTTCCATGTTCCTGTCCTAATTCAATCTCAGATTCTCCACCAGTTGTCTAAAGTGAGTTTTGCATGCTCGCAGATGCTTTTGAGGATGCATCTCCTGGAGACGTTGAAACTGCTGTAGCCCCCGCTCATGGTTCTCTCCTGGTCTAGCCCATGATCTCATGCAGGGATCTGCTTTCACCAGATCCTAGGATTTCCTCTGCCTTTTGCCTGTCTTGGCCTTCCTCTTTCCTGTATCTTCCTCTTTCTTGGTTAATTTCCTCATTTTGGTGAAGCACATCTTCAGTTAAGCTTCCTGAGAAAGGATGCATGGGACTTAAATTTTTTAAGACCTTGCATGTCTAAAAATGCCCCCTCCCCGTCATGTTTAAATGCAATTGGAGGTTGGAAACAGTTTTCTTTAGAATTTTGAAGATACTTCTCTATTGTCTTTTAGTCTCCGGAGTTGCTTTGAGCCATTTGGAGCCAAACATTCACTGACCACCCCTTCCACCCACCTCCCACCCTCTTTTTAAAGATTTTTTTTTTTAATCTCCAATGCCTGATGTTTTACAGTGATATATGCCCTAATATGAGATGTTTCCATCCTAACTTTCATGTATGGGTCCTTTAATTTTTAATTAAATTTAATTTAATTGTACGGTCCTTTAATTTTTAATTTATTCTCTTATTTTTCATCTTTTTTATTTTTGCTGAAGTTTCTGAATGACTTCCTGAACTTGGTCCTCCAGCACTTCTGGTACGTTTTTTTATTTCAGCTATCACTTTAATTTGTTGTTTTCTGAAAGTTCCTTATTTTTTGTTATTGTATTTATTGCTTTATGGTTGCAGTATCTCCTATCTCCCTGATAATAATGATTCTTAAAAAATGGTTTCCTGCTCCCTGCATAGTCTCAGTTTTGGCCAAGTAGTTTCTTTCCTGTTTGTTTTGTTTTCTTTCATGATAGAGTCTTTCCTTAGATGGCAGGTGATTCCTGGTTGTTTACTTGTATTCAAGAGTGGGGTATTAAAAAGATGGAAGGCAGTTCTCCATGCAGATGTGGGGCTTGTGGGTGTTTGCTTCACTTTAGAACCATCCATCTAGGCTGTTTCCTTGGGGAATCCCTGATGTCAGTACTTCTAGATCCTACCTTTTAGGTTAGTCCAGTCCCTGAATGGTTTCAGTCTCATATTTGGAGAGGCTAGGCAGTGTAGAGGGGTGTATTAGACAAGGTTCTCCAGAGACCCAGAACCAATAGAAGGTATATATAATTATTATAGGAATAGGCTCATGCAATTATAGAGACTGAGAAGTTCCATGATCTGCTGTCTGCCAGCTGGAGAACAAGGAAAGCCTGTGTGTAATTCATTCTTAGTCCAAAGCCTGCGAACCAGGAGTGCTTAAGTCTGAGGGCAGGAGAATATGGGTGTCCCAACTCAGAGATCGCGAATTCATCCTTCCTGCACCTTTTGTTCTGTTTGGGCCCTCAGCGGATTGAATGATAACCACCCACACTGGGGAGGGCCATTGGCCTTACTGAGTGCACCAATTCAAATCATGATTTCTTCCAGAAATACCCTCACAGATATGCCCAGAAATAATATCTTATTAGTTGTCTGGGCATCCCTTAGCTCAGATAAGTTGACACATAAAATTAACCATCATAAGGGACATGCGGGTTGGGGAAGATATCAATCAGTTTGTAAATGTTCCCTTAATTTTCTCTTTTTTCAGTAGGGTACCCCCTACTTTATGCTGTGCCTGGTGTTTTCCAGACCAGAGATCCTCTGTCTTACTCTCTCCAAAAAATAATTCTCTACGTTTCTGCAAGGGTGAGAGAGGGCAGTTGACCTGGCTGAGCATAGTAAAGGGGAGTAGACTCTTGAATGATACAGGTTTGAACTGTGTGGGTCTACTTATACATGAATTTTTTTTTTTTTTTCGATAAATACAATACAGTCCTGGGGTGCGTAGGTGGCTCAGTCGGTTCAGCGTCTGCCTTCGGCTCAGGTCATGATCCCGGGGTCCTGGGATCAAGCCCCACATCGGGCTCCCTGCTCAGCAGGGAAGCCAGCTTCTCCCTCTCCCTCTGCCTGCTGCTCCCCCCTGCTTGTGCTATCTCTCTCTCGCTATCAAATAAATAAAATCTTTAAAAAAAAAAGTACTGTAAATGTATTGTCTCATGATTTTGGGGGGGCAGAGGCAGAGGGAGAACAAGAATCTTAAGCAGCTCCATGCCCAGCGTGGAGCCCAACGTAGGGCTCAACCTCACAACCCTGAGATCATGACCTGAGCCAGAGCCAAGAGTCGGACACTTAACCGTCTGAGCCACCCAGGTATTAACCGTCTGAGCCCCAATGGTATTAACTCTTTAAATGTCTGATAGAATACATCTAAGCCTATGCTTTCCTTTGTTGGTGGTTTTTAAGTTTCTAATTCAATATTATATATATATTTCAATAATTTATATATATAAAAAAGTAGGCTCCACTCCCACTGAGCAGCCCAGCATGGGGCTTGAACCCATGACCCTGAGATCAAGAGTCAGATGCCTTACTGACTGAGCCCCCCAAGACCCCCAATATTTTATATATATATATATTTTTTAAGGTTTTATTTATTTGAGAGAGAGACAGACAGAGATAGTGAGAGAGAGCACGAGCAGGGAGAAGAGGGAGAAACAGGCTTCCCGCTGAGCTGGGAGCCCGATGCGGGGCTCAATCCCAGGATCCTGGGATCATGACCTGAGTCGAAGGCAGATGCTTAATGACTGAGCCACCCAGGCGCCCCAATATAATATATCTTTAAGACTAGTTTTAAGTCAACATTTATCTTGCAAATACTGTTATTTGATTATTCAGCCAACCTTTCTCCTATATATTATCCAAATAGAGATTTTGATATACCTACTTGTAACTTTTTTTCTTCTATTTAAAGGTCTGTAATTACTCTGGAATCAGTAAGCCATGGCGTCAAAGAAATTTGCCGTTAAAGTAAGTAGTGCTTAATAGTCTTTAAAATGGTTAATCATTTTCTAATATAACTGAGTTCTGTGTTCATTGACAGATGAAGCTCTGAACTTGCCTTCTACTCTTTAAATTAGTGTCTTTACTGAAAACTTTAGGTGATTGAAGATTTGCATGTTAAGAATGGGGGGGAGAAAAAAATAGTTCATATGGTTATGGGAGTTTCTTGCTTCAAGTCTTCTGTAAGAGCCATTAGGTCATAACTTGGTCCTTAATGTTAAAAATTGTCATTCACATACGTATGTGCGTGACATGATTTTTGATAATGACAAAGCAGATAAAAATGAAGTAGGCAGCAAATGCTGCAGGTGGGTGAATGCCAGGAGAGAGGTCTCTTGCCCGGCTGCCCTCTTTTGTTTTCTTTTTATAAGTATCTCTTCTCTATCCCTTGATGGCTGAGGCTGAGACCTTCTCAGGTGTGGGGGGCTGGGAGAACTATGTGTGAAGGGTGGTGGTAAAGGAGAGGGGAAGAATTGATAAATAGTGGCTGTGAGGTGTCTGAGATGCCTTCACCTATGCTGGCTGTTGAGGACATTTTTTCTGTGCTAGTGTTATATTAAGTAGGTTCAAAACACCAAAACAGACAAATTACAGTAGTTAACCAGATCAGATACTACTTAATATTGTAGTTATATCTTATTTTTACCAAGTCCTGGATTTACAATGTATTTATAAATTTCATTGTTTATCCACGTGTTCTGTAGTATTTCTTTTTATGAGAGATTATAAGTGGTGAACTTTCATCATTTGTCTTTCTAAAAAATGTGGCTTTGTCTTAACTCTAGAAAATTGGTTATAGAAGTCTAGGTTGAGCATTATTTTTCCTTGGCATTTGAAAGATATTTTCCGTTGTCTTCTGGGATCTGTTATGGCAACTGAGAAACTCTGTAGTTATTGATTGATGTTTAAAACCACCTTAAAACTTAGTAGCTTAAAACACAAGCCATTTTTTTCTCTCTTGTGATTGTGTAGGTTGCCTGGTAGCATTTGGGTCATTTCTCTTTTTGATGGTGGCTGGGGCTGCAATTATCTGGGACCCCAGTTCAGCTGGAACATCAAAGATGACATGCTCACACGGCTGTCCCTTGATACTGGCTGTGGTTGGGAGCTCACCTGGGGCTGGTAATTGTTGCCCGATACTTCTCATTCACATGGCTGCTCTCTGTGGCTTGGGCTTCTCCTAGCGTGGTGGCTGAGTTTGAGGGATGGTGTCCCAGAGCAAGAGTTGCTAGAAGAAAGAAGAGAATTTGCCAGTTCTTTGAAGGGTTGGGCTCAGAAGTCTCACTTGGCATTTATACTACATTCTGTTGGTCAGAGCACTCAAAGGGCCCAGGCGAAGGGAAGCTGCAGCTTTTGATGTGAGAAGGAGCATGTGCCCACAGGGAAGCGAAGATTTATGGGGGGGGTGGGGGCATACATCTGTGGAGACTAGTAACTATTTTTTTTAGATTTTATTTATTTATTTGACAGAGAGAGACACAGCGAGAGAAGGAACACAAGCAGGGGGAGTGGGAGAGGGAGAAGCAGGCTTCCCACAGAGCAGGGAGCCCGATGCGGGGCTCGATCCCAGGACCCTGGGATCATGACCTGAGCTGAAGGCAGACACTTAACGACTGAGCCACCCAGGCGCCCCTGTGATTTCTTTCTTGGTTATCTTGGTTATCAACTTTTTTCTTTCTAGCTGTTCTTAAAATTTTGTTTTTGGCTTTGATGTTTTATAATTTCACTATGAAGCCTGAAGCCATAGACTTGTTTTTATTTATCTGGCTTGGGATGCAATGCACATCTTTATTTGAAAGATGCAAGTCTTTTATCAGTTTTGGAAAATCTCAACCATTTTCTCTTCAGGTACTACCCTTTATCCTCTCTGTTCTCTTCTGGAACTGTTATACTAAGTTTTCTGGGTAGTCTCATGTAATAGTTTCTTATGTGTTGCTAGGGTGATCTTAACTTGTCCAAGGTGGAGCCCCTGCAGGCTGTCTGTCTGCAGAGCTCTGCTAAAACTGGCAGTGGCCCAGTAGAGCAGACAGTTCTGGTCAACTGCAGATTTTGGACCTGAGGTGCCTGATTATGTCAGAGATGAGTCTCTTGATTTCTAGGCCATGCACATGGATGGGGCAGATTCTGCTACCTTATTGCCCCATCTCACAGCCACACCAGCAACTTGGAACTTAGCTCCTCGATCATGCCAGACAGGGGAGTTACTCCAACCATGAGTATCAAATTAGCAAGTTAGGGATACAGACAGCATTCTGACACATTATGTGGAAGATTGTGTGCATCATGTTGTGATTGTCTCTGTGCCTCTGATCACACAGGCAGGGTGCCAGTGCTTCCCAATCATGCAGCTTAAAAAGCACCACAACCCAAACATTGGGATCCCATTCTGAATGTCTGACATCCTTCCTGCCAGATTGTCTGTGCTGGCCTAGGGTATCATGGGCAGCAGGGAACCCACACACCTGCCACCAGTGCTGACATCACGTGCGTTTTCTGATGAATGCTGCTCCAGTAGGCTTGTATGAGTGCCCCTTGGCCATTTGCCTTTTCTTGTTTCTCTTTATATCTCTGTTGCATTCAGAATGCTTTTTATTAGACCTCTTCCAGTTCGTTAACATCTTCTCATCTGGATTTAATTTGCTGTTTAATCTGTATTTAATCTACTCTTTAACTTGTTTATTTTAAGTGACTATATTTTTCAGCTGAGAATTTGTGTTTGGTTTATTTTTTTTTTTTAATTCAAATTCTACCAGTCCTTTTTTTATATACTTGCCCTATTTTTAAAATATGTTCCCATATCCTTTTATCTTCTTTATAATTTTAAAGTATTTTGTTTCATAGTGTCTTGTAGATTGTTCTATTATTTCCATTATTATTTAGTAAGTGTGGAATAAATTGGTGATTGAAATTGCTGGATTGTTCATGGGTGTAATTTTTAATTGTGTGCTCATTTTCAGTCACATCCTACACATGCGTGCGTGCACATTCACGCGCATGCATGCACACACACACACACGCACACACACTCTAGGGCAGTTGAGCAGTTTCTAGTTTACTTCTGCTGGAGCCACTGGTATTTCAGTGGTTTTGGACCAGGCTTCACATTAATTTCATGGCTTGGGATTCCACCACCTTGTGGCTAGTACAGCTTTGCAAGCCACAATGGAGTCTGGTGCAAGGTTGGTGTTTTTAGTATTTTCTAGTATTTTCCTTGCTGTTCTCCTTTCCCTTCCTTCGTGCTGAAGCCCTGGATGGATGGCAAGCTTCCGTGTTGCTTCCCTTGGTCAGCAAGCAGTGATTTTTTTTTTTTTTCTAGTTGCATTTTCATGAAGGTCACAGTTTATCAAGAGAATGAAGGAAAAAACTCTATAGAATAGTTCCTGCTCCAAGAAATTATGGACCTGTATGAACCATAGAGTATTACATGAGGACGTCTGCACATCCAGTACTTATTTATGTGTCACGCATTGTACAAAGAACTGAAGTTGAAGTTCTTTACAGCTCTGGGCTTAACTGGAATGAGTTCCTTCTGAACTCTTCTACCCCTTTTGGGCATTAGGATTCCAGCTCTCCGCTACCCTGGCTCCCACATATTCTGACTACCAGGTTCAAACCTTCCATCAGGGTGATTTTTTTTCCTCCCTTCTCCCCACTTTATTGAGATATAATTGACATATAACATTGTGTAAGGTTACGGTGATTTGATAAGCATATGTGGTGAAATGTTTACCACGATAAAGTTTTAACACATCCTTTACCTCACATAATTGTTGTTCTTATGGTGCAAACATTAAAGCTCTACTCTTGTAGCACCTTTCTAGGATACAATACAGTATTGTTAATTGTAGTCACCATGCTATACATTAGATCCCCAGAACTTCCTCATCTTGTAACTGGAAGTTTATACCCTTCGACAAGCATCTTTCTATTTTCCCCACCACTTAGCCCCTGGCAGCCACCATTCTATTCTATGAGCTTGATGTTTTTAGATTCCATATATACGTGAGATCATATGTATTTGTCTTTCCTTTTTTTTAATGGCTAAATAATACTCCATTGTGCAGGATTTCCTTTTTTTTAATGGCTAAATAATACTCCATTGTGTATTTTCGCCACATTTCTTTATTCATTCATCCATCAGTGGACACTTAGGTTGTTTCCCTGTCTTGCCTATTGTGAATAATGCTGCAATGAACATGGGGTGCAGATGTCTCTTTGAGATAGTGACTTCATTTTCTTTGGATATATACCCAGAAATGGAATGGTTAGGTCACATTGTAGTTCAATTTTTAGTTTTTTGAGAAAGCTGCATACTGTTTTCCATAGTGGCTGCATCAGTTTATATTCCCACCAATCACTTTCTCCACATCCTCACCAGCATTCCTTATCTCTTGCCTTTTTGATAGTAGTCATTCTAGCAGGGGTGAGGTGATATGGATTTGATTTGCATTTCTAAAGGAGCGATTATTAGTACTGTTAGGGGTTTGTTTATTTAGGAATCTTTTCAAACAGAGAACCCTCTTTTGGCTTTGATTTTTTTTTTCTCTATAGTGTACTTGTTTTCTCTTTTATGGATTTTTTTTATGATTTTCTCCCTTATATTTCCTTTGAGCAAATTTGCTCTTCTCTGTCCAGTTTAAGATGGGAGCTTAAATCATGGAATTTGAGCATTTCTTTTCTAATATATAAACACTTAAAGCTGTAAATTTTTCTCTCTAAGCCTTTATTGCTTTAATTATATCCCTCTTGTTTTGTTAGAGATGAAGTTAAAGTAGAGATTTTGTTTGTCAAATAAACATATTTTCTAATTCTCGCTGTTACTTCATTTTTTTTCCTCTTTGAGTGAGAGAGAGAGATAGAGAGAGAGCAGAGGGTGAGTGAGAGAGAAAATCCTAAACAGGCTCCATGCCCAGCATGGAGGCCAATGCAGGGGTTGATCTCATGACCCTGAGATCATGACCTGAGCTGGAACCAAGAGTCCCAATGCTTAAATGACTGAGCCACCCACATGCCCCTGTGATGACATTTTTGATCACTGGGTTATTGAAATGTATATTATATTGTTTCTAAGTATTTGGGAATTTTCTAATCATTGTTTGGCATAATTCCTCTGTCTATTTTGGAAAGTGTGCCATAAGCACTTGAAAAATGTGATGGTTGTCAGGTGCATCTGTCGTTTAGATCAGGTTTGTTAATTTTGTTGTAATAATCTAATTTTTTTACTAGTTTGTAAATTAGTAATCTAATATTTACTAATAGTGTTTTTGTATTCTTTGGGTAAATACCTAGTAGTTGAATTACCAGATCATCTGGTAATTCTATTTTTAATTTTTTGAGGAACCTTCATACTGTTTTCCACAGTGGCTTTACTGGTTGCATTCCCACCAGCAGAGTACGAGGGTTCTTTTTTCTTCACATCCTTACCAGCACTTGTTGTTTCTTGTGTTTTGACTTTAGCCATTCTGACAGGTAAGGCAGAAGAGAGACATTCTCAGAGATGCAAAGTCTAGAAAAATTTCCTTCTAATGTACCCAATTTTAGGAAGAATGTGGTTTTCCAAAGTGAGAGAGTAAACAGAGAAGGAGTGAGTTATAGGGTCTGGGAAATATGGAATCTGGCAGGTGAGTGCTTGAGCAAATCCCATGGTGATCAGCACTGTGTCCTGCCTAGAAAGCAACCAGTCAGATTGGCACAGGACATAGGGTTCCATGAAAGATGTCTCCAACAGGAAATGAAAGGATGAAATACCTGATGCATTTGAAAGTAGAGAGGAGGTTTTCTTTGGTCTGTCAGAGAGCGTGGGAATGATTAGTGATAAGAATATGGGAAACTAAACAAAAGAAAAATGAAGCAACTCTTCCCATCTTGTGCAAGATTAGAAAGTAAGCATAGTACACTACATGGCTCAGCTTTGAACAGAGGGTACATTTCATATGTCATGAACTCCAGCTGTTGGAAGGCTGGAGAAGGAGATGTTTGGGTGATGGTTGTAAGCATTGTCCTCATTTTCAGTAGAAAGCATGTGAAGCTGAAATAATAAGAAATTGGTAGTAATAACATAGTATTTAGAAACATGATAGTAAATACCGGATCAAATAGCTGAAGTTTTCAGTGTGGTTGCTCTTGGTGAGAGCGGAGGAGGGTGGTGACAGGATAGGGCAGAGGAGGCCTGTTTTTGATAAGGCATTTTAATCTCTGTGTATACATCAGTATATTAATCAGTAATTAAATGAGTAAAGTTTAAAAGGAATTAACTTTAGCAAATTTTCATGTAGATGCATGTAATTTTGGCTCTCTGGGTTGAAAAATACTTGGATAGAGCATGGTTTCTAAAGTAATAGAAAACCAGATGAAACCCAAATAGCTTGCCACTTGCATCTCAGTTGTTTATTCTGAGACTTTCCCTGGAATGGTATTAATTACCCATGCAAACAGCTTATCCTTCTTCAAATACAGCAAAGTCTTTTGACCTTCCTGCTATAAGAGGGCTTTTTTTTTTTTTTTTTTTTTTAAACCGCTGTGTTCCTGTCCTTGAACTCTTTCTTATAATTGTCTCCTAGGCCAGAATTCCAGGAAATGGCAGCAGTGAATGAGACGACAGAGTCCTTGGAACCACAGCTTTCAGGGTCTCTTGACTTCTGGGTCACTACAACTTGTGGCAGGGAGATAAGTCCTATACTTCCATGACTCCTTTCTCAGTTGGGTGTAGTGGTGACAGCCAACACATGTGTCCCCAAGGCTCCTTCGTGATCTTAATTCTAGCTTTGCACCCACCCCAGAATTTTAGAATTTCCAAAATTATACATTGTTTAATATTGGAACGCAGCCGCTCCCATTTGTTTACATATTGTCTCTGGCTGCTTTTATACTACAGTGGCGGAGTTGAATAGTTGTAACAAAGACCTCATTGCTTGCAAAGTCTGAAATATCTGTCTATCTATATCAGTAAATCCTGGTTTAGGTGTATAAATCTCTCTCTTAAAGCACATCTCAATTCCTGCTAGCCACAATTCAAGTGTTCAGGAAGCACACATGGCTAGTAGCAGCTGTACTGGACCCCATGGGACTAAATCTGTGCATCCTTCTGTGCTCCTACCTGCTTGCCCCTCTTCAGAGTAAGCTTTCAGTGAAGTTACCTTGGGTTAAACTGGTTGTGAGGGTGGGTAAATTAGTAAGGCCAAGACAAGGCTGTTTCCTTTGCAAGTGGAACCAAGAAATAGACATGGACATAAACTGTATTAATCATGGACTTTTATCCATGTTTTGGTAAGAAGTTTTAGTTTTAGTAAGAAGATGTAAGTAAAGAAATAAATAAAATAAATTTGAATAATAACTTATGGTCGAAAGTGTCAAATCAGTATATATGGTGTTTGCCTCTGAAAGTTTATGAGTCCATCCCCTGCTTTAAAGGTATTTTTAAAAGTATGTAATGCTGCCAGGTCTCACTCCCGATAATAATTACATTTTAGGATTTAAAATTTTCAGCTCTGGTTCCAGCAAAGCAGTACTTTGAAAGGTTCCTACCTCATTGTCTGTCTCTGTTTGTAGATCATTTCCTCTGCTTCCTGCATCTGTTTTCTTGGATTAGTTAGGTATTACACCAAAGTCTAAAATTCTTTTGGCTACAAAGCCTGCTCTGCTGCTTCCCCTCCCCCCAATCTACTTTATTGTGGGTGGGAAAATTTTTGTTGGGAGGGCCTGATTAATTAGAAGGGATTCCTGGCTTCCCTAGCAGAGGCAGCCTGGGAAGATTACAGAGCCTGGCTTAGTGACAGGCCAATCTGTATTTAAGGAAAAACTCGGACCAGACAGATTTCCCTGGAATGTGGATCTGGCTTTGTCTTCTTTCACAGAGAATGTGTAATGACCCCCTCCTCCTCCTTCCCACCCACTCCAGGAGACTTAAAGCTTTTACTTTTTCTGTTGATATTTGTCCACTCTTTATTCTGGGGAGGGTGGGGAGCTGGAGTTTTGGAGTAGGAAGACTGAATCATTTTCTGAATCTAAAGTAATAAGTTTAAGATTTTATTAATGTTTAGGAGGAGAGGAGAGATTTTACTTTTTTTTTTTTTAAATTTCCCTGCATCTTTACTATCTGTATTTTTCTTTCTACTCCTTTGTAGCTATTATAGTTTTATGTACTGCTCTGAATTTCAGTTAACCTTAGTTTCTGCATTCCTTACAACAACCACAAAAAGAGAAATATGTCCAAGAATTGACAGTAATTTCCCCTTTGTAGTAAAAGTAAAAGTGAAGAGCAATGCTTTGAACTTCTAGAGAAAGAGAGAAAATTGAATAGCAAATGGGCTTTTGTCTTGCTGGCTTGCCTTAGTGAACCACTTCAATTCTGTGTCCTAGGTTTTTTAGTCTGCCTAAAGGGGAATGTGGTACTGACTCTGTCATCAACACTCATTTGAAAACTGATGCATTAACTTTATGTATGACATTAAAAAAAAAAAAAGATTTATACAAATATTTTCATACCAGTTGAATTCTAGGTAATGATTTTCTACAACATTTTAAGAATAAAACTGAAGTGTCCTAACAAATCACAGAAGTTTTAAATGGTTACATTCTTTATCAGAAATGAATTTGAGGGGCACCTGGGTGGCTCAGTCGTTAAGTGTCTGCCTTCAGCTCAGGTCATGATCCCAAGGTCCTGGGATCAAGCCCCGCATCAGGCTCCCTGCTCTGCTGGAAGCCTGCTTCTCCCTCTCCAGCTCCCCCTGCTTGTGTTCCCTCTCTGGCTGTCTCTCTCTCTGTCACATAAATAAAATCTTAAAAAAAAAAAAAAAGAATGTGAATGAGGAGTGTGCAGCCTTTATCCCTGGGAATGTTTTTACAAAGGCATTTGTGTTTGTCTTTGTCTTTTTATCAAGGTAAAAAGAAGTATCTCTGTATTTCTTCTCCTGATACTTAAACTCTTCATCTTCCAGTTCTTCCTTAATTTTTTCTGTTCTTTGGGAGAGCTTTAAGTTTTCAAGACCTAGAGCCAATAAGAGTTTGCCTAGTGGTAGATGACATGTTCCAACTAAAATAGGCTGCTGTTTTTCCCCTGTTGCATATTATCTGTTTTATTACACTGGCCGTGCTGGAAACTGTAGTCAACTAAATGTGTCCTGACTACTTGATAGACTCCAGATCAAATTCACCAAGTTCACCAATGGTCACCCAATTCCCAATTAATTCTGCCTAAGGCTTAAAGCTCTTAGGTTCCTTCTCACTCAATAGGGCATTTGCTCTGAGTGTTGATGACTTTAAAACAAAGTTCTTGTTGGTTTTGAAATGAAACTTCCTTTTCCAAGTGTTCTGTCTGTCTTTCTGGCCAGACACCCAGTTTCTGGGCTTTCTTTTCCCAATCCCTTCCTGTGTGTATAAGCTCATGTATTCTTTTTTTGGATGATTAGAAAGTGCTTAAATACAGCCCTGGCTTCTCATCCTCTTTTCAATTTCAACTTTCCACCTGCCTCCATTAAATCTTTGCCTAAATTGATCCCTAAAACCTCAGACGAAGAATTCAGTGTGTCATAGTTTTCTTCTAAACTGGCTTTTGCTTTGAATATCCGTGATGCTACCCTCATGCATCCAAGCATGTCAAATTTTGATGTCTCCTTGTCCCGTATTCATGGTAACCTGTATAATGCATCTACCCTCTGCAGAGTGTCTTGGACTTGCTGCTTCTGTCTTCCTTTCTTACAAATTCAGCCTTTATGATCCTTGTGGTTTGTATTTCTTCATTAATCTCTGGAGGATCTCTATTCCTTTCCTGCCCTGCCATTCCAGTTTATCTAGATAAGTGCCAGGATACTGTTTTCTTAACACCATTTTCATCATGTTACTTCCTTAAGTGATCAGAGTAATTCCTTTTGTTTAATCAGATCTGATCTGAACTCTCTGGCTAGATTTAAGGCACTCTGATAACTGTTCTCTCTTCCTCTTTAACTTTGACCCATGTTTTCATGTTGGAACTTGGGAGCATGGCCCACCTATTCCTCTGCAGCTGATGCCTTTGCATTTCCTGCAGTGATCTAGCCTGTGGTTTTCTCTCTTCCTGTTCTCTTACCTTTTCTTCCTTAGTTTCTGTACAACAGCTTGTACCAGGCTTGATTAATGACTCACTTTTCCTTTGACACACAATCTAAACTCTTCTCACATTGATTATCCTTTTTTCCTTGGGCTGCCATGTGCAGCTTATGTTTTCTATATGATCACCAATTTTTTATATAAATGTTTACACAGGGCTTTGACAACATACTATCCCAGCCACATTCCCTAAGAAGAAGGACCTGTGCTTCTTTCGTATCCACACAAGCCTTGAGTAATCTGGAATATTTTTGAGGTGCTCAATATCCCCTCACTTTCCTTATTACGAAGATGAGAAGTTTCTTTCTTCATGGCTCATGGAGAACAGGGAAGTCACTTGAGCTTAGAGTTATTTCTTACTGGTGTTTTTTCAGTTCCAGACAGGGAATGAATGTTGTAATCCTCAATTCGTAGTCTATTTCTTTTCTTAAAAAAAAAATTTCATCTTGACCTGTTTCTCTTTTTAGGAGTCCACAGTTCCACTTTGAAAATATTTTAAGTAATTCTTTTGAAATAGCCTCTGTCAATAGCCAAAATGACCATGTGTAGAGTTTGCTTCTGTAGGTCTTTTAGGAAAGTGAATTATTTCAGTATAATGTTAATTATTTGGACATTATTATATTTTATTTCAATTAGCACCTTAGCTTTAGTCCTTGATATTTTAATACATACATACATGTGCTTTGTATGTTATAACTTATTCTAGTGTAAAAAATAGATCTCTGTTAGAGAACAGTAGACTCAGGATCTTTCACCAGATACAAGAACTGAGTAAGTTCCTTGGATTCTCTTTGAAGGCTGTAGAGGGCATCATTGTTCTGTGTTTCGTTAAGTACGTGTGTCTGCAGACGTGATTCAAGGAAACACAGCAACTAAAATGCTTTTAAAATCGCTGGCTCATTTCTAAATTATCATGACATCCTAAATGCGGGTGTTTGTTTGCCTGGGAGCTGTGTGCATGCTCTCATCCTTAGCCTGTTATGCCTGTGGATATTTAGTTTGCTCTGTCTTATAATTGTCCTCACCAGGAAACAAACACCACCATTAATGGCAGCAGTAGAAACAATCACGACAACCCAAACTGTCCAAAGTGGCCTCAGAGAAAACATTCGCAGAGTGACATAAGACGGCCTCTGGTGTGCTTCCTTTCCAGATTCAGGAACTGGAAGTGATGGGTTGAGAGTGAGGATCCCCCTTGTCCTTGGAAAGCTTTGGGAGCCCGGCCCAGCCCTGGTCCTAGCAGTAAAGGCTGGAGGGTTTGTTGGGAGTTGTACAAGTCCTTGAAGCGATGGTGTCACTACACTTACTGCTCTTCCTACTCACCTTCCTTATTGCTATCATCACTGATCCTTTTGGGGATGCATGGTTGAGGAGGTGGGGCGGGGGACTAGAGAGCCTTCTTGCATTCTTCAATCCCTGGGAATTACATGCAGATGACATTCCGCTGAAATAGCTATGTGTGCAGCAGTCCAGTCAGCCAAATCATGGAAGGGTGTGCAGTGTTCGCTTACTGTCCTTTAAAATTTCTCTTGTAGTAATGTCTTGGAATACCCATGATTAAGTAATATAGGAAGCTAGGCCACTGCATATATCACTGTCGCATATGAGTAGCATGTGACAGTAACATTCTGATTTTAAAACTACAAGAAACATCAAGTAATGAGTTTTTCATGGTGACCCTACATACTCACACAGGCATGTGCTGTATTTTGCAAGTGTGGTCTGAGATGAAAAAGAATATTACACTATTTGTTTCCCAAAGGTGTAGTGTCATTATAGATGCTGGCAAGGCATATGCCAAGCCTCATATCCCAGTTCCTCATTACCTGAAAATTCACTATATATTATGGATGATTTTGAGGTCCTGTCCAGCCCTAAATTGCTGTGATTGGCTATATTCTATTCATGTTACTTTAAGTTCTTTTATAGTACTTCTTAAAATTTAGATCATCAGGTTTTTGAGGAGAGGATTCTAGAAGATGAAATTAGCATCGGACATTTAATCAGGTTTCCTGCATTCACATTATGGTTTCAGTTGTGAAAATTGGATGATTTGGGGCAAATCCTTTTACCTCTCTGGGTAACTTCATGTCTTCAACTCTAAGAGAGAATAATAGCACTATATGTTTGACAGGGTTTCTTATGAGTATCAGATTTATAATAAAAGACAATGCTGTCAAAGTGTTTGGGGAAAATAACATTTTATACATGTCATGGCCCTCAGTGATTATTTTATGGTGACAATTTATACAGTAATAGAGGGACTTGGTGTCAGCATCTCACTTGTTCCTGGTCTCATAATTCTTTGAGTGAGGACTAGTCTAGTTCTTTTCATATGGGAGGTGTCACTTAGCAAACTTTCATTTATGCTGACACGAAGGGCCCTGGGTTAGGCACCAGAGACACAGACAGGGCTGATGATCGCCCTTTCCCTGTCCTCAGGAGGATTTGCAATGAGAAATGAATGTGCCAAACTGTAAATAGTGGTAGGTTTGTGGAACACAGATATGCCAGAGTGCCCTGCTTAGTTGAGTTGTGAACAAATGAGTACAGTAGTACCCCTTTACCCATGGGGGGGTACATTCCAAGACCCCCAGTGGATGCATGAAACTGCAGGTAGTACTGAACATTATATATACTATGTTTTTTACTCTATGTACATACCTATGATAAAGTTTAATTTATAAACTAGGCACAGTAAGAGAAACAACAACAATAATAAAATAGAACAGTTATAACAATATACTATAATAAAAGTTATATAAATGTGTTCTGTCTCAGAATATCTTATTGTACTGCACTCATTCTTCTTGTGATGATGTGAGATAATAAAATGCCTACATAATGAGATGAAGTTAGGTGAATGACATAGCATTAAGCTACTATTGGGCTTAAGCTACTACGTATTGTCAAAAGGAGGATCATCTGCTTCCTGACCTTGGCTGACCGTGGGTAACTGAAACTGCATAAGGTGAAACTGCGGACAACTACTATACAGTGATTTTGTTCAGATTTGTTGTGAATGGGATATTGTGGCAAAGCCATAGGTCAGTCTGTCGGTTTGGTATCCTATTTATGTGTCAGTTTACGTGGTGGACTATAGTGGCAGGTGGCCAGGGCTAGAAGTCAAGGGGCTTAGATGTTAGTCCTTGCTATCCCTGACTACGGCCAGGTGAGTTCACTGTATCTATAGCTGTGTAACCAACCAGCCCCAAACTTCGTAATCCCATGGGTCAGAAAATCCAGCCGGGCAGTTTTTCTGCTTTACATGACATTGGCTGACTCTCTTGGATGCAGTCAGATACCGACTTGGCTGGAAATCTCAAGAAGGCCTCGCTCACATGTTTGGTTTTCCTCCATGATGCCCCCTTTCTTTGTTCACAGGATGTCTCATCATTCAGTAGTCTAGCTTGAGCTCCCTTACGCATGGCGGCTGGCTTCCCCAGAGAACATGGCAGTGGAAACTGCTAGGCTTCTTAGGGCTGTGTCTGGAAGTAGTAAACTGTTTCTTCCACCATATTTTATTGGTCAGCAGATCACAAGGTCAGGAGGAGAGGAAATAGGCTCTGTCTCTTTATAGGAGGAGCAGCAAACATATACAGAGGAGGTGAGGAATTGTTGATGGCCATCTTTGGAGATTTTTTACCAAAGTTCCCTTATCTATTAAATGAAGTGTTGAGTTAGGGAGTCTCTAAGGACATGCTCGCCCTACATTTTTATGATTCTATAAATTTTTATTTGAGGAATTTTGTGTGTATGTTATAGTGGAAAGAATTTGGTCTTTGGAGACAGAAAGGCGTGGATTTAAATCAGGGCCTTAACATTGACCTGCACTTTTGAAAATGACTTAACTCTTTTCTGAGCTTTTGTATTCATCTGTTAAATAGGGTTAAATGAATAGCATTAACATAAATTCCCTTCTGGGATAATTGTCCATCATAGCATAGAATCATCCCTCAGAATGTGTTAACATTCTCCTCTTTCTCTTCATGTTACCTGATATGGGCCTTTTTCAAAGCCAGTAGTAGTTGAAGACATTAATTGCAAGTCTTTTTGTTTAATTCTAAGAGGAAGATGTTCAGGTATTTAATCATGTTTTACGGGTGCTAGGATATTTTTGTGAGATCAGGAGCTCAGACAAGACTATTCAGTTTGTTTAGCTATGTTGGTGTTATGAATTATCCCTACCACACCACTGCTATTTAGAAAACATGCTTAAAAATAACTAATTTGAAAATATATTTTGGTCTGTGAACAGCCGACTTATTTGGCATTTTTACTATCTTTTGTCTGGAAGAAAGGAAGGAACCATGTGGGGTGGCCAGCGTTCTGTCTGGTGGTTTTGGACTGTGAGAGGACCTCGCCCACGGGCCAGGACTGATAGGTGAACTGGGACATGTACTTCCACCTCCACGTGAAATGGGTCCAAAAGCTCAGAGACTAAGGGGGTAAGAGAAAAGAAAGATTGTATTCTCTAAAGCACTGGTTCTCAAATTGTGTTCCTTGGACAAGTAGCATTAGCAGCTCCTACACTATTGGCGCTGTGTATTTTTGTCATAGTGTTATTGTGAAGGTTAAATGAAATGATTAATACAGAGTGCTTAGCAAAGGTAATTGCTCTAATAAATATTAGACATTATAATGATACCATCATCAAAAGTGGTAATCATTTTGATTAATTTTTTCTTCCGGGATGTTTCAGGCAGCAACTTATTTTGCACTTCTTAAAGCTGCCAGAGTTCTTATTAGTCCTTTTAAAAGCTTTGCAGATGGTCTGTCAGTCTAGCAGTATTTCATGTTGTTAAGTAAATGAAGACTTGTTTAAGCAATGTCTCAAGGTGCTTCTTACAAAAGCTCATAATTCTGAAGAAGATATTCCTCAGTCTAAAGTGATGTTGAGAAATCATATAACATAGTTATGCAAATAGGTTCAAAGCCCTAATGTTTGTGGGAGTCATTAATGCTGTTTAATGAGTCCCCAGGCAATGTCTGAACTCTGGAGTTTGCTTTTAAGAGCCATTCTCTCTCTAGATCTCCTTTCTTTCTTCGTTTTAGATCTCGATGTCCTTAAACAAAAGTCTCTGTGGAGGTTTTTTGTTTTTTTTTTTTCCTTTTTTTTTTCCATTTGTGGTCACATAAGGATCATGGTTAACCCCAAAAGAAAGGCCAGCTAGGCTGTGGGGGCCTGGGTTGGGGCCTGGAGCCTCTACATCTCAGCCTGCTGCCTTATTCACTTCCTCTTTTCTCCCCCTTACCACTACGTTTAAGCCAGATCCCAAAGTGAAAAGCAGTTTATTTGTCTTTGGGGCTTGCTGATTCAGAGGCATGGGTGCTCTCTGGGATGTCACTGTCTGACCGCTGAGCTGTCCACCATCCTTTGGCTGAGCTGTCAGCTTCCTTCTGGCGCCTCCTTCTAGGACTAGAAGTGATTGCTTTCCCCAAGGAAGCCTTGGGTTCAGGCCATGGCCAGTGATTAACAGTTTTGCTTGTACTTGCTCGTCTTGGCTTGAGTGTTGGTGCTCATCCTCTTGTTTCTTGCCTTCTCTGGGCCAGCATGTAGAGTGGCTTATATAAAACTGCTGTTCCCTTGAAGGATGAGATACCAGGGTCCCAGAGAGCATTCTGCTTAGGATTTTCAACAGTAGTCCCTGGAAGCACTCACTGTGTTCCATGGAAGGACCCAACTTCTCTGTCCCTGCTTCAGCTGAATGGCCCAGCTCCTATCAGTTTAATGTATTGAGGTTCTGCATAGAATTTAATGGGGAAGGAGAGGCATAAAACACATTGAAGGGCACTGATGTAGTCCAGCTCTTTCACAGAGGAGGTCAGAATCCCTGTGGAATAGAAGATGAAGGTCTGAAAAGTTGCCCAAGAGAATTTTGTGCCCTATGAAGAGAGTAAGGACTATTGGACTGGTGGTAGTGAAGGTTCATTGGAAGAAGAAACAGACCTGGCAGACTGCCAGGGCTGAAAAAGAGTACTTTATGATAAGGGAGCAGAAATGTCTCAGAGTCCCCTAGCGTGAAGCTTCATGAAGGCCTGGAGACAGCTTTCGGCCACCCATGGCCCAGCGCCACCATGGGCCTTTCTTTGACAAGCAGGGCCCTGATCTCTGCATCTTCCTGTCATTCCCTCCCTGCTGGTATCTTTCTGTTCCCCTGTGCACATTATAGAACATGATGGCTCCTCGCCTCCCAAGTGTGATATATTTTACAACTTCTGAAGGTGAACTTGGGTAGGTATCCACCTTTGCTCCAATGACTGTGGAACAGGGGCGGGGTCACTTAGTACATATGTGGCTGTCCATGCCTTTATCTACCCTAGGGCATGGCAGTTAGAAAAAGGGGCACAGAGAACCTCAAAAGTCATGCAGTAGTACTTAGGGTTTAGAGACTTTACTATAAAGTTTCTCCTTGGCAATCCTATAGACAAGCTTTCTTACAGAACATAATAATGAGTACTTAAAGTTTGTAAGAGGCCTCAGGGGCATCCAGGAGGTAGCTGGAATAATCAGACCCTTGAGAAGGTTCTCTTGGTTACTGGGGATGAGGATGATCATAATTAGGGCTTTACTTACAGTTTGCAACTTGCTTTATTGTTGGTATGCATGTTGAGGTGTTTTAAGGTTGTTCCTATCCCACAGAGTTTATATGTTATGGTAATTAAACCAAACTATTGCAGCAATCAAGAAAAGTATCAAAGAGGATGTCGTTCCACTAATATTTCTGAATGTCTGCTCTACAGATGACATTGTGAGTCAGGAGAGGACCCAACCTTCAGTAGTGTGAATCTATCATTAAATCTTAAACTTCAGAGCACTGAATACATTCCAAAGACTCAGCTCTGAGTCTGCATATTTGATTTTGACTCAGCATTCCATTTGTACTTCCTCCAGTGTGTGAAACAACAAAAACTGAATTGTAGCTTTAGTATTTTTAATTGTCACCAAGTTATGTTGCTAGCCACTGTGCAAAGTCTTTTAACAGCTGATGAAATGCTTTTTTAAAGATGGCCTGATGGGATCAGATGTTGCTGCATCATTTCCAATGCTGCCCAAGTCTGTTTCACTTCCCACAATGACAGATTCTCCATCTGCCATGACAGTGCATTCCTGAGCTACTGCCCCCTCACTGGGTTGGTGACTGGAATGTTTATTTTTAGGAAAAATTAAAATTATCCAGAGAAGGGTGTCTTCTATAAAATTCACACAAATCAGCCCTTGACTACAGGAATCAGGGAGGATTTTTGTGAGTGTGTAGACCTTAAAACACTTTTCATGGAAAATTTTAAAGCTACCAAAAGGGAGGAGTATAATGAACACTGATGTACCCATCACCCATCTTCAACATTGTGGACAATTTTAAATTAAGTAATATGCAAGTGGAAGATTTAAAAAAAAGTGAGCGGTACTATGTGACATTAACACTTGTATGTTGAAACTCAATTTTCCAAATTTCAACACTGTTAATACTTTTTCACAAAATCAAAAGAGCCTTTGTTCTTTCCTTCAGTTTTCAGTTTAAATTCTAAGAAATATTATTACAAGTATATTAGTACAAGAGATCTTATTAGGGTGTTAATGTGGGTAGCCCATGACAAAAGCAGCCACTAAAACTGTTGATTTTGGTTGTCTAGTTTCTGAAAATACCAGTATTCCTCAGATTTCTGATTTTGCTTTGAAGGGAATTCTTATTGGAGTGTTGCACAATAGTGACATGGACCTCACTGCTTTTCCTACCTATGGATCTTTGTTTTTTGGGTTTTTTTTAAGATCTTTGAGATTTATTTGAGAGAGAGAGAAAGGGTGGGAAAAGGGGCTGAGGGAGAGAATCTTCAAGCAGATTCCCTGCTGAGTGCAGAGTCCCACTTGGGGCTTGATCTCATGACCCATGAGATCATGACCTGAGCCAAAACCAAGTCAGACGCTCAACCAACTGAGCCACCCAGGCGTCCCCCTACCTGTGGGATACTGATTCCTTTTCTCCAACATGGGGATAATGTGTCAACCTTCACAGCATTGTTACATAAAAAATGTCTAACCCAGTGCCTGGATATTAGTAAGCATTCACTAAGTAAGTCTTAGCTATTAGTAATCACATCAAAGGCACACACAGCTGGGAAGCAGAGCAGTTCTAAGATTGTGTAGGCTCCTTCTTGCCCTCGTCAGGTATTTCATTTCCACAGCTTAATGTGTGAAGCACAAGCGGGTGTGGTGGTTTTATGGGTTTTTGTTTTTTTTTTTTTTTTTTTGGTTACAGGCTCTCTTTTAAAAGCTGTTGTGACAGGAAAAGAGGGGTACTCACATTTACTGACTACCTACTAATATGTTTGTCACATATTAACCTATTTAATTCTCACAACACTGCCAACTACGCTTTCCTGTTGACAGTCATGGAGGTAAAGGGCAGTGAGGTTGAAGAATTGGCTCAGGTCGGAGGTCAGAATGTTGAAGGCAGGTTTCAAGCCTGGGATCTCTTAATGAAAGTTGTATGCTTTGATGAAGAGGGTAGAGACTGCTAGGTGCAGTCTTGTAAGCAATTGGTTTAGAATTGCCCTTGACTGGTAATAATATGACTTCTTATATGGATTATAATTTTTGGTGTTAATAACTATATTACTAACTTTTAGTAGCTGTATTAAAACCCCTATCTTGGGAAATAAGCAGGACAGATGCAGTTATTAAAGAGGGGACTCTGGAGCCCCGACTCTGGTTCTTGATCACCCCTTCAAAAAGTCTTATTGGGAAAAAGATGCATTGAAGACCATGTTGGTCAAAGGTCAGTTTTGGATCCCATTCTCCTTAATGAACCAGGCCACTTCTGCCAAGCCCTTCTTCAGGTAGGCGCCCCTCTCAAGGGAGAGATTCTTGAGCTCCTTTGACTTACTAAATGGCTGGGGTGAGAGAGTGAGGAGGGACAGTGAGAGAGGGAAGAGGACGGTCCTAGAGCAAAAGGCATGCTGCCTCCCTCCATAGTTAGGTAGAAGCAGAAGAAAACTGCCCGAGAGCTAGAATTCCAGTGACAAGCTGGTCAGTCCTCCCTGAACTAAAGCCTCTGCCTAGATCCTGAGCTAGTTTTGGGGAAGAAGTTAGGGAGACCTTGAGAAGTGGGTGGGCTCATTGAGCTCCTCCTAGATGCCAGCAGTGACTATGGCTTCTTCCAAAGATGACAAACCTGGCTCTCTCAGGTTGGGGACAATCTGGGTAGTCAGCTGGTGTGGATGCAAAATAAAAATCAGTGTCCGATAACCTCTAGACTCTTTGTATACTTCTTTTTTCCCTTCGGAAAATAAAAAAAAATCCTGAAATGCATAAAGAAGAAAAATTTTCTTATGCCCACCACTCAAATTTATATTCTATTACTGTTAACATCTTCCAGTATTAGCCTCTATGCTTTTATTTAAAAACAGACAGTAGACTTGTTTTATAAAAACTTGTTTTCCAAACAACAAAAAAAGACCCGTTTTCATTATGAAGAATTCAAACGTGGAAAAAAAAAATCACTCCTACTCATTGCCTGGGTGGCTCAGTAGGTTAGGCATCTGCCTTTGACTCAGGTCATGATCCCGGGGGTCCTGGGATCAAGCGCAGCGTCAGGCTCCCTGCTCAGCGGGGAGTCTGCTTCTTCCCCTGCCCCTCCCCTGCTCGTGCTCTCTCTCTCTCAAATAAATAAATAAATCAATAAATAAAATCTTAAAAAAAAAATCACTCCAGATCTCTTGGAAACAACTCTTGTTAGCATTAGGTGAACGTCATTTCAGATGGATACTGTGGATATATCGTATGTACAGATAGAATGATTACAGCAAAACATAGAAACACTTTTGCTAAATATTAGGTATAATAGCTGTTACTTTAATTAGAAAATGTAATTTTACTTTAATAGTAGAAAAAAGAAGCTGAACTGAAATGTAAGAAATTGTTGAACCTCAAATTTCTTCTCACATAGATTTTATTTTCTAAAGATATCCCTAAGATCAAAATAGCTTATAAATAAGCAGTTGGACTCATTTTTTTTTTTTTTTTCCCAGTCTTAGACCCCAGGGAAGAGAGGGCAATAGCATCTCATTCACCCTTTCTGAGGACCTTGCTGTAAGAGAGGGCAACAGCATCTCACTCACCCTTTCTCCTCACCTCCCAATTTTTATTGTTATTTTTATGTGTTTCAGTTTTGTATTAACCACATTTTTGTCCTATACTATTCAGTATGGTAGCTGCTAACTGTGTGTGGCTATTTAATTTTCAACTTAAATTTACGTAAAATTAAAAATTGAATTCTTC
Source organism: Mirounga leonina (assembly GCF_011800145.1). Lineage (NCBI taxonomy): Eukaryota > Metazoa > Chordata > Mammalia > Carnivora > Phocidae > Mirounga > Mirounga leonina. Next base: position 14,773,498 of record NW_023270374.1, on the reverse strand, counting down.
AGCCTCACCACATTTCAGGTGCTCAGTAGCCACAGGTGGCCAGTGGGTTAGTGCAGGTATTGCAGAAAGTTCTGTTGGACAGCAGTTTCTCAAGAAGGGTTTGTTGGTGTGGCTTACTCCGAATTCTTTCATGTTTGAGAATTTCTCTTATTTGCCTTTATATTTGAATGCTACCTTGGCTCATACTTTCTTTCCCTCAGAATCTTGTAGCAAAACTTTCACCAGTGTCTTCTGACATTGAATATTGCTGTGGAGAAATGTAAAGCCAGCCCAGTATTTCCCCTATTATACTGATGACTTGTTTATTGCTCTCGGACACCTAAAAGATTTCATAAATATCTCTTCAGTCTGGAGTACTGTCACATCTTCTAAAAAAATTTTTTTTTCTGGAACATGTGTTTTTTGGTCTACAAATTCTGTTCATTCTTCATTCCAGAGAGATTCTTATGTTGTCTCTTACCCAGTGTTGTCTCATATTCTTAGTTGTCTAATCTCTTGCCTGTTCCATTTCTTAAGTTGCCTACTTCAGGCATAGGTCCTCCTATTAAATTATTTTCATTTGCCTTCTGTATTTATTACTTTTCTCTATTTGTTTTAATGTCCTCGTTTCTTTTATATTTTAATCTGAAATGATTATACAAACCATATCACCATGATTGTCAGTAAATTAATTTTCAGCGTTATCAATTTCTTGTCTGTTTTCTTTTCACTTATTTATTCCATAATGATAGTGATTTTTTTTAAGATTATTTATTTATTTATGAGAGAGAGAGTGCGTACGCACGCGCACAGGAGCGTGCACAAGTGGAGGGGAACGGTGGAAGGAGAAGCAGACTCCCAGCTCAGCAGGGAGCCTGGTGAGGGACTCGATCCCAGAATACTGGGATCATGACCTGAGTAGAAGGCAGACGCTTAACCAACTGAGCCACCCTGGTGCCCAATGATACTGATTTTGATTCTTAATTTGTTTCTTTATTTTCCTTATGTTATCTATTCCTGTTCACCCAATTATCCCCAAATTTAGCAGCTTAAAACAATAAACATTGCTGACTCACAATTTCTAGGGATCAGGAATACAGGCATAGATTAGCTAGATAGATGCCTCTTGTGCAGGATTTCTCACAAGGCTTTAATCATTTGTCAGCTGGGACAGCAGTCTTCTCAAGGCTCAACTGGGGGAAAATCTGATTTCAAGGTCACTCGTGATATTGGCAGGATGTCTCAGGTGCTCACTAGCTATTAGCTGGAGACATCTGTTTCTCTACACATGAACCTCTCCAGTAGGTACCTCACAAGATGGCAGCTGGGTTTCCTCAGAGAGAGCAAGAGAGGGTGCCCAAGATGGAAGCCACAACCTTTTTGTAACCTAACTTCAATGTGATACCACCTTATCACCTCTGCCACATTGTGTTTGTTAGAAACAAGTCATTAAATCCAGCCCAAAGTCCAGGGAAAAGGGTTATAGAAGTGAAAACTGGGAGACAAGATTGTTGGGGGCCATCTTAGATGCTGCCTGTCATACCTTCTTTGCCATTTTATTCTGTTTTATCATCTGTCTTTGGGTTCTTGAGTTAATGAATTTTCTCCCTAACGCTGAGTTGCTTTGTTTCTTGAAGCAATTAGATACTCCTGTTTCTCACATTATGTTTCCTTTTAAGTTTGGCATATGCCTTTTGCACATTTGTTCCTTTTTTTATATTGTGCTTTTCATAGAAACCCAAAGCCATGCCATTTATTTCTGTCTCAGTTTTCTATCTCTCTATTCACACATTCTATTTGCTTTGATATAGTGTGAATGACTTTTTTATGTTCTTCCCTCTATCTGATGCCAGTTTGATTTCCCTTCAAACTAAAGTTTGCGGATTAGGTATTTTGGCCAGTCCATTTTTATAAAGCTGTAAAGGATGGTCTCTGAAGGAAGAAAGCTCAGTTGCAGTGAGAAGTTAATACCACTATACCTGGATCCTCCTCTCTTCTGAGGTTCTGTTAGAGGTCCTATGCCAGAGTTCATTCCTTGTTGGGGAGGGGTGGGGCAGGGCTGGATCCTCTTCCATGAGGACGTACTGTTGTTAACTCTGCTTCCGAAAAGGCCATTTCCCATATTTAATAGAAGGAAAGAAAAGCAGGTTTGCTGGAGTAAGCAGATGGGCTGAGGGAACATTTTGGGGTGATTACTCTAAAACTAAGTTATGATGATGGTTGCACAACTATATAAATTTATTAAAACTTATCAAATTGGCAATTTAACACAGGTAAATTTTATGATATGCAAATTAAACCTAAAGAAAGCTGTTTTACAAAAGCATATTTGTTCAGTGTTCTTTTTTTTTGAGAATTAGAGGTAATAATTTTCAGGACGGTGATGACTCGGTAGTCCCAACCATTCATGTTTATTAGTTTAGTGGACATGTGCTACCATGGATAAGTAAAACCAGAAAGATAGTTCTATAATTATTATGGAATGAATTGGTTGTTTCTCTTTAGCTTCACTAGCAGACAACATGCTAGTTTGCTAGTATTGATTGGATGGTATGTAAATGAAAATGTCCTACCTAAATGTTGCAAAAATGCAAATTAGATTTTACTTATTTCCCACTGTAAAAGAAACCAGTCGCAAAAAGGAAAAAAAAAAATTGAAGTAAAGCTTTCCTAAAAATATTCTATGATGAGCTGGCCTTTTATTTATGTAGAGTCAAGTAGAGTCAAATCTTGATCGTTTTAAGATTACAAAGATTGATATATTGTGGATAAGGAATTACAAAATAACCTACATTTCTTTTAGCAGGAGCTTTATTCACTTATCTAAAGTGTCTTTATTGGGGGCTTATTACTCTGGTGATCAGTTAGATGCAAAAAGGTACATGGCAAGCTTCCTACCGGTCAGCCTTCCAGCAAACAGATGGGTAAAGACTTCTTTGTGCTTGTCACTGTTAGGTACTGGGACATACTAAAACCATGAGGTCCTTAAGGGAAGAGCTGTATCTTACGAATTCCTTTTTATATCTCTGATCCTTTGTATATTATAGGTGTTCTGTAAATATTTAATGCATGAGTGAATGAAAGAATAAGTAAAATGTACTGCTTCTCCTCCAGGAAAGTATATTCTAGTTAGGAGACTAAGCCACACACATGAAAAAGATAGCTGATAACACAAGGCCCCTTATGGATCCCAAGTGTTCACATTGTCCGAGTTGTGCCTGAGAAAGGTGAAGGGTGGTGGCTAGGAGTTCTTGGAAAAGCTGGGGGAGTTAGCAATAACCAAGTGGGTCCACCTGCATCCCTGAGTAAGAACAGAGAATATACTTGGGAAGGCTACATGCACAGGCTCCAAGGTAGAAATGAAGATAGATTTTGTGGGGACCTGGGAGACAGGACTGATTCTGGTTCTAGAGGAAAGAACTGGGAAAATCGAGTTGGATGGAAAGAGTGGCTGCAGTGCCCAGGGCCTTGAAAGCCCAAGGGAAGAGATTGGTTTTGTTTCATTGGGCACTAGGGAGTCCATGGGTTCTTGAGCCAAGAAACAATTAGATTAAAATATATAAACTCACTCTTAAAGTTATTGATCAACCCTGTGGATTATTTGGCTCTTTTTTGCATCTCTTATGTGCAAGGTGCTTATGGATTTAAGGTTTGTATATTTGGTTGTTGCATTTCCTTTTTTTTTCTGGCACCTTACGCAAACTCATTTTTTAATTTTCCTACATAGGGATTCTAAAGTAGTCTAATATGAACAAAAATATTTTATTTGAAACAGGGAGACAGAAATTCATTGAGGGTGTTGTGTGCAGGACATAAGTGAGGAGTTTGGACGTGAGGTACTACACAGGATGTTCAGACCATCATCAAGGGAATGATGAAATGCTTCTGGAGAGAAAGAGAAGGTGCTGCTTTGTCCTTGGGAGCCTGGGGCTAGAAGATGGGACCTGTGTGCTAGGCACTTTTCCTGTGTTTTCTTTTAGTTCTCACCACCTCCTGGTAAAAATTATAATCCCTATATACAGAGGAGAAAGGAGGCTTAGGGGCTGATGTATATGGACATGAGCATCTCAGTCATAGGTCTGGATGAATTTGTTGCTAGCATGTTGATAGGAAAGGCAATCGGGTCTTATAAATAACTCGGTATTGTTACATCTCTCCTGGGATAATTGAGGAGGCAGAGGATATAACCAGGGCAGTCCAGTGTCCCTATTTACAAAATGTTAACTCTAAGATAATTAATAGTCCTTTAAATGTTGCTTAGAATCAAGTTAGTTACCCTAAACACTCAACCCTAGCATTTTTCGAAAGGTTTAAAAATTGCCCTTTGAAAGGATTTCTAGTCTGAAAAAGATTTCTCCTGTTGGAACAAAGTAATGCCCCAGAGTTTGCATTCAAAAGTACCACCACCACCACCACCACTACCCCCTACATCCCATCTAATCCCGCCCCGCTCTTACTGCTCTTATTTACTCAGACGTTTTTTGGAACTGTAAAGACTTGTTAGATCTTGTGCAGTAAAACATAATTCCCAATTTTCCAAGGCCAGCTGTAGATCAGGATTCTAAAGGCCTTAATGGAAAAGGGCGGGTATGTGTTTGTTAAGAGGCTATTTAGAGAAATCAGTTCCATGTAATTTTTAATACAGTTCTTTGGATAGACTTTGTTATGACTCACTGTTACAGATGTCATTAATTTATGATGGAAAATAGACAGTATGACAATTATCTTCAGACTCAAGAATACTTAGGCACCAGGGTGAGTGATGACTGAACAGAGACTGCTGTGAAATGCCACTGTCAGGACGCAGCCCTAAGCTGAAGGACAGGCCTGGGCCTTGTTGCCTCTGACCCTGCTCTACGGGCCAGCTGCTCACCCTACCGATAGCCTGCGAGGCAGACAGAAACCCAGGTCTGCTGGAAACCCAAGGCCCTCGAGGTGTCTTCTCACCAAAGGAAATTCCTCACGTGCATTTTCTTTCCTGGGCAGGCTGAGGTGTGTGAGATGGGCCGTCCTGGACAATGTGGGAGATCTTTCATCTGTTCTTCCTCTGCGGTCCTGTTTCCCTGGACTCCCCTCCTCTGAACAGCAGACATTTTAGATGCGGGCCGGCCTGTGGCAGAAGTAGTTCAGGCACTTTGTGAGGCAGGATGTTAAAATACCTTGGTGAACATTTACTGACCAAATGGAATAAAGTTTTTCCCTCAGCTGGTTTTTGAATGTTTTATAGGCTTTGGCAAAATCATCTTACTGTGGCTGGGGGAAGTCCTACCTGGATTTGCAAGTAGGGCCTGTCATCTCTGGACCCAGCAATGTGCAGTATGTGCCAGTAGCAGAGAGAATCTTAGAAATAAGAAAGGCTGCTGGCATGGAAGTGGGAGACCTGGGGTCCCCTCACGTCCTGAGTGGCGTTCTCTCATAGTCCTTGATATGTGTTGAATTATGTCCCCCCTGAAAGAGATACATTGAACTTCTAGGCCCCAGTACCTTAGAATATAACCTTATTTGGAAATAAGGTCTGTAAAGAGGTAATCAAGTTAAAATGATGTCTTTAGGGTGCACCCTAAGCCAATGTGACTGGTGTCCTTATAAAAAGAGGAAATTTGGGCACAGATGGCGCAGAGGGAAGAGAGAGAACACCATCTACAAGCGGAGGAATGGGGGACATGGAATCTGTTCCATGCCAGGAGGGAGGCATGGAATAGATTCTCCCTCACAGCGCTCAAGAGGGGACCTACCTCGTGGCACCTTCATTTCAGGCTTCTAGCCTCAAGAACCGTGAGACAATACATATTTGTTGTTTTAAGCCATCCACTTTTTGGTACTTTGATATGGCAGCCCCAGGAAATGAATACAGTCCTAACCCCCCCCCCCCCCCCCCAAAGCCACAAAACTTTGAGCGAGCCTGTCAACCTCCTGGACTTCTGCTTCCTTATTTGTCAAGTAGCAGCCTTGGAGTAGATGATGTCAGGACCTTCCTGCTCTGACATTTGATGATTAATACCTCAAAAAGTGTGCTCCATTTCCAGCAAAATAATAATTGTTATATTTCTTTTTTTTTTAAAGATTTTATTTATTTATTTGAGACAGAGAGAATGAGAGAGACAGAGAGCACATGAGAGGGGGAAGGGTCAGAGGGAGAAGCAGGCTCCCTGCCGAGCAGGGAGCCCGATGCGGGACTCGATCCCGGGACTCCAGGATCATGACCTGAGCCGAAGGCAGTCGCTTAACCAACTGAGCCACCCAGGCGCCCCAATAATTGTTATATTTCTTAATATAGCTAAAACGCACAAAGAAGAAGTTTTTTTCAGTTCCCAATTTTGTTCTTTTCATCCAGGAGTCATTCTTGATACTTCCCTTAAGCCAAAAGATTGGGCAAGGCTGTCCCTTCCAAGTTGACACACTAAGCAAATGACAGCTTGTCTAGTCCACATGTCATACGTAACCAAAGAACATGTCACTTGAAAGCATGAAGCTGTATTCTACTAGTTGGAAGCTAGCGTAGTTTGAAAGACATTTCATTGTTGGAAGTTAGTATATTTTGGATGACATTTCATTAACTTTTCTTCCTTACATCTGTCGGGTGATTTCTTTTAGACATCCACAGGCTTATTCTGTTTTTCCCCCAAAGGAACCTGCCGCATAGATACAGGCCCCTCAGGTATTTGCTAGAAGCCTCACCTTGGGGAACAATAGCGCAGCAAGCGCTCGAGTCTCACACGTGTCCAGAAGTTCTGCTTGGGGGCTTGGTCTCTTCTTGCTTGACTTGTCAATAGGTGAGGGTTGCGTCCACTGATGCAGCAAAATTAACACATTGTATTTGGTGCTGTCCTAAAGGAATGCAGTGAGGAGACAGTTGCCCACCTCTTCGAGAAATGTCTTTCCTCAAAAAATCGGCAACTGAAACCTCTAAGACATGTTTGAAATAATGCTCCCTTTGGATCTTCTCTGTAGTTTACTTTTTTCCCTTAGTCCCTATATGATAGTGAATGTTTTTGTTTTTTTTTCTTTTTAATGTGCCTTAACCCTGTTAAGGAAAGACTAGTAATGTAAAATTATTTCCCCACTCTAAAGAAAAAATGTATTTGATTCGAGGTACAGAAAGGGAGTCTTTTAAAACATGATTAATGTTTAATAGCACTTGCTCTCCTATCTGAGGCTCTGTCATGTTCTTCCTATTTTCCTCAGAGCCCTTTTCTATCTTCTAACTCTATTAGGATATTCCCTCTTCTCAATCTGTTAGGATTTAAAAGACCAGGGGATCAAGTTAGGCCTGGGGAAAGAATTTCAAAAGGGAATGGGCATAGCTATGGTGGGATATGACTGGGTGGGCCTTAATGGCTCTATTTTCTTTTGTACTCCTTAGTGAAAGGGATAGAGAAATGATTAACTTGAGGACAGTTTCACTATATTCAGCCAAATTAAAGGCAATAATTTTATTCACATTTATTCACAAGCTTATCTGGTTCTTCAAGAATTATTGTGCTGTCTTCTGAAAGTGTTTTAACACTTAACACGTGGTGTTATCATAGATGATGTCTCACTCTTGGCTCCAGTCTGATTGAAATTATCTTCTTTACTTAGTTCTACCCCACCCATTTATATCTATAGGTCAAAGTTCAGGGAAGGGCCTAAGAATGTCTTTAGCCTTAATAAGAGGCTCCAGTGAATCACCTGTATGGATTAGAAAGAACAACACACCTTAGAAAAATACCATCACTGTGAGAGGCCTTCGGAAAGAATTTCTACATGAACCTAAAACCATGGTGTGTTTTGAAAGGACATATTTTTAGTACTTAAAGTAGTGAAAATCTCTCTTTTTATTTTAAAGATTAAAACTTTCTCTGTATGTCTGTGTGTCGGTTGTTATGACTATAATTTTATTTTGTTTCTGAATAAAATATAATAATTAAAATCTTCCCTTTCTGGCTCTGTGCCTGGTTCTTTCTCCGTGCTGGGTCTAGGCCTCTTCACTGGCTTAAGCAGAGTAGCAGTGACAAAGGAGATGGTCAGCTAATTTGTGCATGCTGTTTTCGATAACATTTTTCTTGTGTCATATGTGGATTAAAAATAAAACTGGTGAAGAGTCATAGTCTCATAGATTCTTTAGATTAAGATTCACAGTCCCATCGATTGTTCTGACATCACATTGTTGAGAATTTTACCAGCTCTTTAATTCCAGAGCCTTTTCTGGAGACCTAGTGTTTTGGCATTTTATTTCTCCCTTTGTGCTTTTTCCAAAGGACTCTGAAAGAATGGAAGGTCTGGAAACCCAACCATCGGTGTTGCTTTTAGTTAATACAAGTTGAAAAGATTTGATGGATCTGCAGTTTAAAATTATTGACCAAATAGCGACTTAGATTTTTTTTTTCATTGTTGTTTTGTTGTTTATTTTAAAGTGTCCCTGTCACTTTTCCTTCTCCCTGTGAGTATAGTTTCTCATGGTGAGAGTCCAGTTTGCATTCATTATTTGATTTGAATGCTCTGATTCAGTGCCTCTCAACTTGTTTTCTGCTACAACACAGACGGCTTTCACATGCCTTCACACCCTCACAGGGGGGTATCCAGGGCTATGCAGAATTCAAGCAAGCTACTTGTAATTCCATCCCCTTTCTTTCCCATTCAGGACAGTACAGTGAAAAGCAAGTGAAAGAATGGTTTTATCACATTGCTGTCAGTTGGCTCCACTTCTTAAAAAGCAAATGGTTACAAACTTTGGTACTCAATTATTGTCTGTCTTTAGTCATTTGTAGATTTGAACAATTCTTACTAACAATTTATTTGTATCTGACATACTTAATAAAGCGGATAATGACAAGCAACACCTTTGTACTCATTCTCCAATTTGAACATTTCATAACATTTTGCCAAATATAGGCAGTCTCTGTCAACTTCTCTTTAAGAATATGGAGTTAATAGTTTTATGTTCTCTATTTCTCCCTCAACTTCCCTATTTTTTTATATTATGATTTTATGCAGCTAAGATTGTTCATGTTTATCCCCTGTAATCATGTTTATGACATTGTTTGGTCTTAGTTCTTTGTGTAAATGGGTTTCATGCATAACACCCCTTCTTCCCCTTGACCATATCTTCTCCGTTTACCCCTCGGTGGCCAGAGTTACTCATGCAGAAGAATCTTTGAGAATGGCTCCTGGATACCATCTTCCCTGAGGGTTTTTGCTTTTTCCTTTTTGACATATGCCTTTCTGTTGTATGTATTCTGGACCAGCAACTCAGATGGGTCTCTTTCCTGCAGAGCTTTTGGACTTTGTCCCATTGTCTTCTCCATTAACCAATGTAGGGAAGCATTCAAATGATCACTTTGGGGTTTCCCCCTAATGACTGGATTTTTCTTTGTGCCTGAGTTCTATAACCTAAACATCTTTTAAGCAATTTACCTGTATCAGTCTTCCCCAAAACATGATGTATCTTTTAGATCTGAAGATTTATTTCTTAATTTCAGAGGTGGTTTCTTCTATTACATCTTTAAACTTTTGTATTAGGTTAATAATTTGATACATACAGAAGAACATCTGTAATGTATTTGTAAACTATGAAGCACTAATTCAACAAAAATTCATGAACTCATCGCCCAGCATCATAGCTAGTACAGTGCCAATATCATTGGGTTAAAAACATGACAGACACATTGGAATCTCCCTGTGTACCTCTCCTCAACCTGTAATTCTTAGGCCCGCCCAGAAATAATAATTAATATTTATTATTTGTATGCTTTCATGGCTTTTCTACAAGCGAACATGTCTATGAACAGCATATAATATTGATTTGTATGTTTTCAGACTTCATATAAATGGTATGCTGGGCATAGAATCCTGCAGTTTGCTTTTACCATCATTCTTAGGTCAGTGATACAACCACGTTGGGACATGTAGCTCTAGTGAGGGATCTGCTGTGTAGTTTTGTTTTCTCTTTCATGACTATATGCCATTTTTCTGTTGAATGTTCAAGTTTTTTCTTTTTTTTTTAAATCTTTATTTATTTTTTAAAGATTTTATCCATTTGACAGAGACACAGCGAGAGAGGGGACACAAGCAGGGGGAGTGGGGGAGGGAGAAGCAGGCTCCCCACCGAGCAGGGAGCCTGATGTGGGGCTTGATCCCAGGACCCTGGGATCATGACCCGAGCCAAAGGCAGACGCCCAACGACTGAGCCACCCAGGCGCCCCTCAAGTTTTTTCTAATGCTGTGCTATTCCCAACAGTTTGTGATACGCATGCTTGTGTATTTGAGGGAGTGGAGAGTTGTACGCAGGTGCTGGTTGCTCTAGGAAATGTGCCCAGGATGGAATTGCTGGACTGCAGGGAGCCGCTCATTCTTCACTAGACACTGCAAAGTGCTCTTCACACTGAAGTGCCGGTTTTCCCTACCACCGGCAATATTTGAGAATTTCCTCTTCCTCACATCCTTGGGAATTCTTGGTATTGCCAGAAATTTTACTTTTACAGTCTCACGGGTATGAAATGATAATCTTAGAGTTGATTTTTATTTCTTCTACACGTAGTCAGTTCATACCTTTTACTCATTTTTCTGCAGGATTATTTGTATTTATCTTTTGATATGATCTTTATCCTGTATACTGATCTTTTGTCATTTGTATGTATTGCAAATACTGATCTGTGACTTGCCTTTTTTACTTTGTCTCTGGTGTCTTTTGTGCAAGCCAAGTTTTAAATTGCAATATAGTTAGATTTAGCAGTCATTATGGTTTGCGTTTTTTAGGTCGGGTTTAAAATATCCATCTTTCAACCAAAATGTATCCTATATTCAAAAATTTTAGAGTTTGTGTTTTCGTATTTAGGTCTTTAGTCCACCTGGTATTTGGTTTTGTGTACGACATCAGGTAGGTATCTACTTTTATTTAATTCCAGATGGAAAGCCAGTTGTCCCAGAAAAACTTATCCTTTCCCCACTGATCTGTCATGCTCTTCTATCATACATTATGATCTAGTTATACATAGATGTATTTTTGTATTATTACCTTTGTCTCTTCATATGCCAGTGCCAACTTTTTTAAAAATTCAGATATAATTGACATATGACATTATATCACTTTCAAATGTACATGATTTGATAATGTATATATTGCAAAATGCTCATCATAAGAAGTCTAGTTAATATCTATCACCACACATAGTTACCAGATTTTTTCCTTGATGAGAACTTAAAATTTTTTTATTATTTATTTATCAATTGAGATTTTATTTATTTGAGAGAGAGAGAGTGTGAGCACGAGTGGTGGGGAGAGGCGGAGGGGGAAGCAGTCTCTCCACTGAGCAGAGAGCCTGAGGTGGGGCTCTATCTCAGGACCCTGGGATCATGACCTGAGCTAAAGGCAGACGCTGAACTGACTGAGCCACTCAGGATCCCCAACTTTTTTTTTTTTTTTTTAAAGATTTCTTTATTAGAGAGACAGAGTGTGCGTGGTACACCTGTGTGCCTGGGGGAGGGGCAAAGGGAGAGGGAGGGAGAAACTCAAGCAGACTCTATGCTCAGCGTGGAGCCCATGTGGGGCTTGATCCTATGACCCTGAGATCATGACCTGAGCTGAAACCAAGAGTTGGATGCTTAACTGACTATGCCACCCAGGCACTCTTTTTGATAAGAACTTTTAAGGTGTACTCTCAGCAACTTTCAAATGTACAGAACAGTATTATTAACTAGAATCACCGTTGTTCATTACATCCCTAAGACTTATTTTATAACTGGAAGTTTATACCTTTGACCACCTTTAATATCAACTGTTTTGATTCTAGAACTTTATAAATATTCCACCTTTTTATTCATTTTCAAAATTGTCTACTCTGGGGCCTTTGATATTCCTTAAAAATTTAGGATTTTGATTCAAGTAACGTTGATTTAGTCATTTGGAAAGCATTGCCATCTTTATGATTCTGAGGCTTATCTTTGAACCAAGTCCAATCTGGCCTTATTCAAGATCTTTTATGAGTAATTTTATTTCTGGGCTTTTTGTTACTATGGTTGCTACTGCTACTGTAAAAGAGATCTTTTAGTCTGTTTTGTTTTGTCATAGGTTATCACAAGGTTTAGGAGAACTCTTCATTTTTTATAGATGGATATTGAAACCACCAACCTTACTGAACTCTTTAATAGTTTCTCTGAGATTCTTTTTTTTTTTTTAATGTATATACTCATCATTTACAAATAAGTTCAGTTCTCTTTCATTTAATTCTATATGTCCATTTTCTATTTCTTGAATCGTTGCATTGGGTAGGACCTCTGGCACAATGATGAATAGATGTAGTCTGTGCTTGTGCCTGACGTGAAAGAATTATGGTCTCAATATCAAGAATAGCATTTGTGTTAGGTCCAGATAGATACTGCTTTTTAGATCAAAGAAGTTTCCTACTGGTCTGGTTTGTAACCATGCTGTCTCATGAATGAGTGTTGGAATTTATTGAAGATTGCTATAAAAGCATTTATTGAACTGATTATATTTTAATCTTTAGTCTTTTGATATGGTATATTTTATTAGTAGATATTCTGATTTTGTCGATAATATTATTCCTGGGATAAACTCTGCTTTGATTGGCCTGCGTTACGTTTTAGGATTATTATAACTATTTTAATAAATGAGCTTTATCTTCAGGATTTGTGGTTTTTGTTTTTTTTGGACTGTCTTTGTTATTAATCTCACTAAATGAGTTGAGTAGATCACCCCCTTTTTAACATTCTTTGGTGAGTTTGCTTAAGATTGGGATTATCTGTGTCTTGAAGACTTGGTAAAACTCTTGTCAAACTGCCTGGGTCTCAGTCTTTGGGGCGAAGGATGGGAATGTAGATTTTTGATTATTGGCTTGTTTTCTTTATCACTTACTGATTTGCACACATTTTAGTATTTATTTTGAGTCCATTTTAGGAGTTAATATTTTTCTAGAAAAACAACCATTTCTTCCATATTTTCACATATATTGCCATAGAATTGAGTGATAGATCTTTTCTTTCTTTCTTTCTTTCTTTCTTTCTTTCTTTCTTTCCTTTTTTCTGTCTTCCTTTCTTCCTCCCTCCCTCTCTTTCT
>NW_023270374.1:14714273-14760455 GCF_011800145.1 Mirounga leonina | reverse complement strand
TCCTTTTTTCTGTCTTCCTTTCTTCCTCCCTCCCTCTCTTTCTTTCTTTCTCTCTTTCTCTCTCTTTTTCTTTCTTTCTTTCTTTCTCTCTCTCTCTCTCTACTGTTGCGGTGCCCAGGTGGCTGGTGGCTCATTTGGTTAAGCATCTGACTCATGATCTCAGCTCCCAGGTCTTGATCTCAGTGTCATAAGTTCAAGCCCTGCACTGGGCTCTGTGCTGGGTGTGGAACCTACTAAGAAAAAAAAAAAATCTTAAAAAAAAAATGCTACTGTATTTAAGGTTCTATCAGTCTTTTATCCAATATTATTTATTTGTGCTATAGGTTTGCCTGCTTAATTTGGTTTTGTTAACAATAGTTGCTATTTTTTTTCATTTTCTGTTTAATTTCTACTTTCTTTATTCCTCTCACTTTTTTCCCCTTTTTCTGTCTTTTCCTCTTTTCTTTAGTTTGCTTTGTCTTCAATTGAAATTATTTTGGTTCCTTCTTGTGTCTTAGAAAATACACAAAAGGCTTTAAAATTACATCTATGTATCACTTCAACTGCATGTTATATTTTTTGATATGTAGTACTTTAATCATTGTTAATTTCTAAATATTTTTTAATGTTTTTATTGTTATTTCCTAATTCCTGATTTATTTAGGATTGTATCTTAAATATTTCAAACAAATAGCTTTAAAGAGCATTTATATTGTCATTTTCTAATTTAACTGCCTACATTACAATTAAGAGGATGTGGTCTGTATGATCGCATTTGTTGGACATTTGTTGAGGTTTCCTTTCTGATGTGGTACTTGTGCTGTTTTTGTAAATGTTCCATGTATAATTGATAAGAATTAGCATTTGGCATTTATAAATGCAGGATTCTACTTCAACATCAGGTCAAGCTTATAAATTTTATTGCTCAAATATTCTGCCTGATTTCTCAGCTTCTGATAGTATCTCTCACTGTGGTTATAGAGTGGTCATTTTCTCCTTACAATTTTGTCAGTTTTTGCTTCATGTATCTTGAAGCTGTGTTGCTAGGTATAAACAAATTTGTAATTGTTCCATTACCCTACTGTATTTCTCTATTTTTATTATCAGCTATTCTCCTTTAGTGATATTAATGTTTTTTCTCTCTGATAATATTTTGTTTGATATTGATATTTCTTCAGGTTTTGTTTTGGTTCAAATTTGCAAGATAATTGCTTTTCCAACTCTTTCTATGCCTTTTCTCCTTTATAAGCAACAGATAGCTGTTTTTTTGTTTGCTTCATTATTTGCCTAGTATAATAATATGACCTCTTCATTGGTTACATTTATTGCAAATATTGATATATTTGGACTTATTATTTGGACTTATTTCAACGACAGTATCTTTTTGCTTACCATTTATTTATTTATTTTTAAAAGATTCTATTTATTTGAGAGAGAAAGAGAGTGAGCACGAGCCAGGGTTGGGAGGGTGCGGGGGGGGGTGGGTGGAGGGCAGAGGGAGAGGGAGAAGCAGGCTCCTGGCTGAGCAGGGAGCGTGATGTGGGGCTCCATCCCAGGACCCTGGGATCATGACCTGAGCTGAAGGTAAATGCTTAATGACTGAGCCACCCAGGCACCCCACCATTTATTTTCTTTATATTTTCCCCTTTCCTGCCTTCTGCCGGATTAATCAAAACTTTTTGTTTCCTTCCGTCTTGAAGTTCCTCTTCTGTTTTAGAATATATATATATATATAATCCTATTCTTATGGAGCTTATTCTTAATTCTTACTATATGAAAATGATTTCAACTACATGATAAATGTAGTTAAAATGATATTCAACTACAAGTCATAGGGCTCCTGCTTAGAAACAAACAAATAGGCATTATTTTTCTTACACAACACAAATCTGGAGTTGGGCTTGCCATCAGGGACTCAAGCTCCACCCAGCTTTCTGCTCCATCACCCAGAACTCTTGGCTTCTCCACATTCTTGCTGCTTCACTGCTGCGGCTGGCGGCTGCATTTCCAGGCATCACATCCATCCATCAGGCAGCAAGAAATTGGGAAAGGGCACATGGGTGAAGAAAGACGCGCTTACCGGGCGCCTGGGTGGCTCAGTTGGTTAAGCGACTGTCTTCGGCTCAGGTCATGATCCTGGAGTCCCTGGATCGAGTCCCGCATCGGGCTCCCTGCTTGGCAGGGAGTCTGCTTCTCCCTCTCCCACTCCCTGTTTGTGTTTCCTCTCTCGCTGTGTCTTTCTCTGTCAAATAAATAAATAAAATCTTTAAAAAAAAAAAGAAAAAGAAAAAAGACGCGCTTACCAAGGAGTGTCCCCCCCTTTTTTTTTGTTAGAAAAACAGAGGCTTTTCTCTTTTTTTTTAAAGATTTTATTTATTTGACAGAGAGAGACACAGCGAGAGAGGGAACACAAGCAGGGGGAGTGGGAGAGGGAGAGAAGCAGGCTTCCCGCCGAGCATGGAGCCCGATGTGGGGCTCGATCCCAGGACCCTGGGACCATGACCCGAGCCGAAGGCAGTCGCTTAACGACTAAGCCACCCAGGTGCCCCAAAACAGAGGCTTTTCTGAGAGCACCAACCAAGAGACTTCCATTTCGTTGGCCAGAGTTGTGCCATGTAGCCTTCCATAGCCAGAAAGAGGTGGTGCCGAAACGGAGAATAGGCTTTGAGGTGAGGCCATCAGCAGTGTCTTCCACACATACTTTAATCTAAAATTTTCTGATAAACTCTTAAGTCTGCTGTAAGACTTTATGATAGCTTTTAAGCATCACAGCTTTCTTTCTTTTTTTTTTTTTTAAAGATTTATTTATTTGAGAGAGAGAGAATGAGAGGGAGCACATGAGAGGGGGGAGGGTCAGAGGGAGAAGCAGACTCCCTGCCGAGCAGGGAGCCCGATGCGGGACTCGATCCCAGGACTCCAGGATCATGACCTGAGCCGAAGGCAGTCGCTTAACCAACTGAGCCACCCAGGCGCCCCTCACAGCTTTCTTTTAATTCCTGATATTTTACGGTTTCATTACAGTGTGTCTAGGTGTGGATTTATCACTTTGTACTCAAAGGTATTTTCATCTGTTGAATCATTTCTTCAGTTTTGAACATTCTCCAGTATACTCTCTTCAGATGGTGAATTTCCACCATTCCCTCCTCTTTTCCTGCCTGGAACCCTTATTCCAGACTTATAATTCATCTTCTATGACAGATGTGTTCTGTCATATGTACGTATTTCTCTCTTTCTCTTTCTCTCTGCTGTGTCCTGGGGAAATTCCCCAGTACTATCTGCCAGCTTACTAATTTTTTTTTTTTTTTTTGGTCATCTCACTTCAGTCTAGACTTGATGCTGTCTAAAGATATTTCAAAATATTTTCCAAGATTTCTAATTTGTTCTTTTGGTATTTTTCGTATCAGTTTCTTTTTTTGTCCCTTCCTGTATTTTTAATTTCTTAATATTTTTAACGAAAACTGTGCTTTTATTAATCTCTTTAAACTTCTCAAACATACGTATTTCTAAGTCTACTAGACTTTTCCAGAAAATCATTTTTCATATTGACTTTGTTGTTCACCTTTCTTAACATTAGAATTCTTCATATATTTTGGAATTTGGGTTTGTCAGCTCCTTTTGAGTAGGTGGTGGGCGTGGCTGCTCTTCTGCTGCTGGTTTTTGGGTCTTTGATTTTCCTCTGTTAACCTCTGTATGAAGCCTTTACCTCAGTTCTTACATTTTCTTAAAAGCTCCTGGGAACCAGCTCTCTCTTCTCATGTCTCTGCCAGAATGGGGTCTAGAGCCAAATCCCAGGATATGTTTAATTAGTTCCAAAGCTCACATTTTTCATGTTTTTAAAATCTTTCAGATTAGGATACACAACATGCACCCACACATGCATTCATACATACAACCGAAAGTAGCACAAAACAATATTCAGCTTTTGTAATGTTTTAGGAATGGGTCTTCTTTTTAACATGTAGTAGTATACTTTGTTTTATTCAGTTCTGGAGTGTTCACTATACTCAGTTAAACAAAATATTGATTGTAAACCCATAGCTGATTTCAGGACCCGCGAATGGGTAATTGTTTGGAGAATAGTTTCTGCTGTATATGTGATAATTTCTAGGAAAGGTAACTATTGTGCTTTATCTTCCCAGTTGTATTACTGGCACAGGAAATATTGAAACATATTAAAACTATTACCTACCGACAAGAGAAACTTTTTGGTGACCCTGAAAATGCTGGAAGGTATTATTATACATGAGAACAAAGTAATTGTTTACCCCTTTTCACAGAGTATAGCATAAAATCTATTTGCTCTAAAATAAAAGCTATTAAAAAAACTTTAAAAATATCTTTAAAAATCAAAATGATAAAAGACAATTAAATGCTTCCATCATAAACTATCACCTGGACTAAAAGAGTAAATATAGCAAACTGTGATGATTGCTGTGAAAGGTACAAGTAAACTCAATAGCTGAATGCAAGGAAAGGTCATGTCAATGAGTATCTATGGTTAAAACATGGTTATTGCACAATCCCTAGATGATTAATTTAAGAAACACATACCACTTCATCAGGAGACCAGAAGATTATTTAAAAATCCTGACCCTTTATTATTGTCTTGAGTTCTGGGGATAGAAGGAGAGGAGAGAGCCTTGCATTTTTGATGTTCTGTGTCAGGATTCTGCATGTGGTTTTTTTTCATGTGTGGCAAAAGAGGGACTTTTCTAAAGGTCTACCATTACATCCTTTGCCCCTTCCCATGCCCCAGGTATTCCTTTTGGGGTTCTGTTTTGTAGCCAACTTTGTTTTCAGGGGTAATGTTCTTGGTAAAGATGCTTCCAAACCCAGGCATCACATGCAGAATGTATGATGGGAGCGCAAGTCAAGGCCAGTTTTGTGAAGGGATAGAGCACCACAGTGCTCTAGAACCAGTCGGTCTTTTCCTGAGTTCATTTGGCCTGGGCTTCTATCTCCACTGGCCTGATGATGTTTGATGAGATCAGCTGGTTGTTTTGTTTACGTGAATAATACCTAAAAGTAAATCATGGAAGTTCTCCTATGAAGTGCTTGTGCAGCCATATGTATCTGCATCGATGGTGACTAAAATAGGTGAAACTCTTGAAGTCACTATGTAACTAGAAACACTAGTGGTGGTGGCAGTGATAATGATGGCTAGCATGTATATGTGTGAGCCCTTTCATACACATCCGTCAATGAACTAATAAGCATTTTACATGGACTATCTCATGTAAGAGCCACAACCACAGCTGTCTTGTGACCTTTCACCTTTTCTTCAGATTGGAAATTGGGTGTGATGTTTAATTTCAGGTGTCAACCTGGCTAGGCCCTAGTGCCCGGTTTCTGGTCAAACACCAGTCTAGATGTTACTGTGTCAGTATCTTTTAGATGAGATTAATATTTAAGTCAGTAGACATTGAGTAAAGCAGATTACCCTCCATAATGTGGGTGGGTCTCATCCAGTCAATTGAGGGCCTTAGAAGAAAGGATTGAGGTCCTCCAGAGGAAGCAAGAATTCTACCTTCAGATTGCCTTGTGGACTCAGGCTTCCCACTTCAACTCAAACCTGGGTAACTAGACTGCCGGCATACCCTGTATATTTTGGACTTGTCCGCCCGCACAGTTGTGTGAGCCAGTTTCTTAAAAACAAATCTCTCTCAGTATACACACATGTCCTATTCTGTTTCTCTGCAAAATCCTGACTAATACACTGAGATAGCCCCCATGCCATCTCAAGTTATTTAATTCCAGAACCTATGCTCTTAACCAATGTAGAAGAATTTCCACCATATACTGATGATTCAATTTAAATTTGAATTTTATTTGTTCTCCCCCTCCCCCCGCCATGGTCTATCCTCTCAAAAAATGTGATAGTAAGTAGAAAGAACTCGAGCTGAAAAAAAAGGGGTGTCTTCCTCATAAATTGAGTCCACCTTCACTGAAGAGTTGCAAGTTGACTTGTTTGCTGTTGCCAAAGAGCTGGTAGACAGAAAAAGTGTTCATGTACCACAGCAAAATATCCTTCCTCCAGGACTGCAACTGCTAATATGTACTTCTCTGACCACAGAAGTCTCCTGTTTTATCTGCTCTCCACAGTTCCCACTTAACTAGGTTCTTGAGACTGGCGGGCAAAGGCCCTCACCTGTCAAAGAGCTCAAGACTTACTATATGGCCACAAAGAGATGGTTGGTCATGCCAGATGACAGGTTATACTTGCTTCTACTTACCCAGATAAACAGACTTAAAAAGGTCTGATGTTGAAATGAGAATTGTTGTCACCATCAAGAAAAGCTTATGTTCTAACGTATTTCTTTTCATTTTCTTCTGAGACACAGGTAACTTATTTAAAATTTAATAATTTAACAACATATTAATTTAATAATCATTTTAGAAAATGTACTTCTACCTTTCAGTGTTTTGACTGTCTATATAAAGATGTAATTAATGGGTACAGTGTATCAGAATTCTGATGAATAATGTAGACCATTTCTCCTTAAATAAAGGTGGACATGATCGTTGATTTGCATGTAGTTTCACTAAGCAAAGAATGGCCAAATTTTTCACTGGGTTGTGCTGAGAGATCAGTTAGTGATTTTTTTTTATTACTCAGAAGGGGAGTTCACTGATTGTACCACAGTGGCCAAGATTTGTAATCCTCCGTGCTAGCAAAGGTGTGGCTGTTGCTGCATGAGCCTCCTCCCTGGTCTCCCCTTGACTGTGCCCTTGCCCTCCATGTAGCAGCCAGAGTGATCCTGTTAAACACTTGTCAGATCGTGTCACTCCCACAGAGTCAGAGCCCATGTCCTCAGAGCCCTGTGAGATCTGAGGGTTGCCTGTGTGCATGTGCATGCTTGCCCACATGTCCATTTGGTTTCAGCCTCATAGGCCTCCTTTTTATCCTTTGAAGGTTCCAGCCCACATCTTGTGGCCATTGCTTTTGCTACTCCTAGAATGCTGTCTAGAAGGCCCTTCTCCCAGATAGCTGCAGAGCATATTCTCTGTCCTTGACCTTCTCTTTGAGTCCTTCCTCTACTCCATTTAATCCAATACCGCCCCTGTTCCCAGCATTTCCTGTCCTTTCCTCTGCTTTGTCCTTCTCTACTACTCAAATCCTTGTCTAATATTTTGGGGTTTTTTGGGGGCGGGGGGCGGTCTGTCTCCATTACAATGAAAACTCAGGCAGGGATTTTTACCTGATTGATTGATTGATTGATTGATTGATTTTTATTTTTATTTTTTAAAGATTTTATTTATTTATTTGAGACAGAGAGAATGAGAGACAGAGAGCATGAGAGGGAGGAGGGTCAGAGGGAGAAGCAGACCCCCTGCCGAGCAGGGAGCCCGATGCGGGACTCGATCCCGGGACTCCAGGATTATGACCTGAGCCGAAGGCAGTCGCTTAACCAACTGAGCCACCCAGGCGCCCCTTTACCTGATTTATTCACTGCTGTATCCTAATGCCCCAGATAATGCCTGGTACATAGTAGGTGCTCAGTAAATATTTGGTGAATTTGCCAGTGTGTACAAGTAGCTCTTCAAAATGTGCATCTAGCTCTTTAGACTTGATTGTCTGTACCACCTTTCTTGCTATTTGACCTTGGTGTTGGTGACTGTGACCTGGTTCTCCTTCTAGTTACAGTGCCCTGGGCTGCCTTAGATATATGTTACGACTGTGGGACACCACCATTATGGCCTACCCTGCTCTCTGTCCCCCTGCCTCCTGTTAACTTAGCAGGGTTCTCTCTGGGTGTGAATGGGGCCCTTCTATGTGCCAAGGTTTAGGTGGGGCCCTAGGATGTATATGTTGTCGTCCTCTTGGGAGCTCCTAGGTCTCCAGACCTGCTGTCCTCTAGAGCTTCCCAGGGGTAAAGTAGCTCCTGAGTCTCCTAACAGCTGGCAGGTGGCTGATGGGCAGATTTTAAAGATTTTTTAAAAAATTTTTTATTTATTTGAGAGAGAGAGAGAGCACATGTGCACTTGCATGGGGAGAAACAGAGGGAGAGGGACAAACAGATTCTGTGCTGAGTGTGGAGCCCAACGTGGAGCCCAATCCCATGACCCTGAGATCACGACCTGAGCTGAAATCAAGAGTCAGATGCTCAACCTAGGTGCACCTAATAGGCAGATTTTAAATTTGGAGCTAGACATTGCCAGGGGCTGAGCTGCACCCCGGAGAAGTAGCTGCACATGCCCTTTTCTGTAAAACTGCTGTTGAGGCCAGCCTGCTGCCTCCTGGCACAGGAGTATCTGCGGTGTGTACCCTATGCTTTCACAAGCAGCTTTGCTTTCATTCAAAGGACATTCCATTCACAAATGTCCTGACTTTCTGTGAGAGAGAAACTGCTCTTTATATTAGTTTCCTGGAGCTGCTGTAACCAAGTATCACAAATTTGGTGCCTTAAAAGCAACAATTTATTGTCTCACAGTCCTGGAGGCTGGAAGTCCAACATCAAGGTGTCAGCAGGCCATGCTTTCTCTCTGAAGGCTCCACGGGAGGATACTTCCTTAACTCTCCTAGTTTCTGGTGTTTGCTGGCAATTCTTGGCTTTCCTTGGCTTGTAGACACATCATTCTAATCCTTGCCTCCATCTTCACGCAGCCCTCTTCTCTCTTTGTGTCTCTTTTTCTTACGAGGACAGTGGTCTTATTGAATGAAAAGTCCACCCTACTAACCTCCTCTAACTTGATTACATCTGCAAAGACCCTGTTTCCAAATCAGATCACATTCACAGGTACTGGGAATTAGGACTTCAACATATCTTTTGGGGGGACACCGTTCAACCAATGAAGAAGGAGCAGCAACCGGGAAGAAAGCCTAGAAATGTTGTATGGGTGGAGAGCTGAGTCTTGGCAGCCTTGAGATTCTGTGAATATGTTTGCCTTTACTGTTGGCTTATCCTAGGACTGGGGTCTCTCATCTTCAGACCCTGGAGTGGGATTCAGTTAAGTATGTGTACCTTCTCTATTCCTTGGGTTCCAGGAGCCCCGGGAGAATGGACAGATTAACTGTGAATGGAGAATTCTCTGAAATGACAGGAAGAACCCCCTCTTGCAGGCATAGGCTGGTCCCTTGTAGGAGTTCCTGGACCTCTAGTGAGATAGATCTGGAAAGCTGCAGTAGGACAGTGGACATGGTGGAGAGATGGTTAGAGCCTTTTGAATATAAAGAGCCCCTTCTCAAGTGCTCTCCCAGACCCTTTATGCTGCCCCTCCAAAGGTGTTTTTAGTGCTCCTTATTTTAATCATTGCTCTGTAGCATCGTGTAATAAGTGGGAGGCACCAAAGATGCTTGGAGGAGTTGGAGAAGCATATATCCACCATGCTCCTCTAATCTCGGCTCTGCATTTGGGGAAATGTAACATTGGACTTACATTCGTCTCCTTTTAGTGCAGGAGACCATTACCGGATGTGTGTGTGTGTGTAGGAGTCCCAGCAGTTAGAGAGGGGCCTCTCAGAGGCTTGTGGGATTTTCCTGGCCAGAAAGATGGTGGCTGCAATGGAGGGAGGCCAGTTAAATGGCCATGATCCACCGTCTGCAGGGAAGAGTGCAACACACACCCAGCAGGGCTTAGGTAGCTGGAAATGTGGCAGCTCCATACCCCCAGAGTGAATTTTAAAGTTGACTTATTTACACTGTTTCCTAGCAACAGGAAAACTATTCTGACCTATAGCTGTAGAAGACTATAAAAGAAACTGTAGAAGGAAAAAAAAAAGAATGCCAGGAAAAAGAAATCGTAACGAAGTACCATTCTTTCACTTATTCAGTCAACTGAGAATAACAGTTTGTGCCTTTGGCAGTCAAATGGGAAATGGCATTTCAGGTTGCAACATGAACCTGCTTACATTAAGTGATTTATTTTTTTGTTTAGATATGGTATACTGAGAACCTTTTTCAAGTGGAGAGCTATTAAAAATGTGAGAACCGGCAGTCCTCACTAACCTGAAGCATTTGGGGACCTAGAGGAATGATAAATGCAAACAGCCCAGAATCCAGAAACTGTCTTGAGCATTTAAACCCTAGACTCTGGGAATGAGTGTCTTCAGTTAGTCAGATGTAGATAATTTTTCTTTCTGTGAGGTCTTTTTTCAGTTATATCTTGTCTGGACAGGGCGGAGCCCCGGCTCGAATTCTATTTCTAGCTTGAAGAAAGACTGAATTATTGTAGACCAAAGCCAGTGCTACTTAGAAAATGGAAAGACAGAGGAGACAGGGCATGTCTTCTCGTTTGGCCAGGCTATGAACTTGGGGCCCCTCCTCTGTTGGGTGCTCTGTGCAGGCTGCACAAGGCCTCGGTTGAACCACTGGCCCAGCCTAAGTAACACCTCTCATCTCCAGCGTATGAAGGTCCGTGCTTGGGAAGCTTTTCCTAGATCTTCCTACCGCTTGAGTCCGGGCTTGTTGTTAACACTGTGCTCAGCAGATTTGTATGTGATCGTGAGTAGAAATCTGTAGGCCAAAGACCTTATGAGCTATTTCCGTCCTCTCTCTCTCGTGCTCCTTCTTGCTCTGGATTTAATATAGATGTAGATGTTTTTCTGTATTATGTATATGCAGATACAACCCAGAGTTCTATCAAATTATTCTTCAAAAATATATTAAAATTACATTATTGGACACTCCCCTCTCCTTCCATTCCCGCACTACCCCCCACCTCTATTAACCTGCCCATTTATGAGTTAGTCCTTGCATAGTAACATCTTGATTCCCAATTTGGCTGTGGAACGACATCGACTAGCTTGTTGCATGCTGCTCCACTTTGTATTCATGGTTATGATATTGAAACTTCAGGACCACACACAGATAGCAAAGTCTCTGGCCACTTAAGCATGTAAACAGTCTGGCTTTTTATAAAGTGGAAAAATATTTCTTGTGCACTATTTTAACATGATCAGCATGTTGAAACTTGCAACTGTGTCAACATTTCTTTGGCTGAAGAGAACAAACCTGGAGAGTCTCATGGTAACATATAAAATGCAAAGCTGGTTTGTTTACTACTGGGATTTGGGCAGCAATTACAGTCTGAAGTTGACTTCCAAACTTGGGATACAGAATAAGTGAAATAATTATTTTTGCATCATGATTATGCTAGTTAAAATAATGATTCCTTTTCAGATGGCTATGATTCTTCCAGCGAATTAGAGGAAAATGGGTAGCTAAATTCCCATGAAGTCCTTTTATAGAAAAACACCCATTAGACCTAGCCCGATAGTGTCTTCTTTTGTTTCAGATATTTACTGAACACCTCAAATGTGTCAGACTTTTTTCTACATGCTGGGTGTGGGAATTAAACAGGACAGACAGGCTGTTGCCGCATGGTGCTTGCTCTGGCTTTCTGACTCTCCTGCGGAAAATAGTAAATAAGTAATCAGGTAAACAGGAAAGACGGTATTTGTGATTGCTCTGAAATGGGTTTGTTCAACATCAGATATTTATTGAGGGCATTGTTGAGACACTTCAGATACATCAGTGAACAAAACCAGTTTCTTCTCTGACAGGTCTTACGTTCTGGTGCAGGAGACAGGCAATAAGCAGTAACCCAAATGAATACATAGATTATATTGTGTGTTGGTAGGTAGTAAGTGCTGTCCAACAAGAAAAGTAGAACAAGGTAAAAGGCTTCAGGAGGGGAGGGGTTGGGAGTGGACAGGCTGCAATTTATTTTATTTTTATTATTTTTTAAAGATTTTATTTTTTTATTTGATAGAGAGACACAGCAAGACACAGTGAGAGAGGGAACACAAGCAGGGGGAGTGGGAGAGGGAGAAGCAGGCTTCCCGCAGAGCAGGGAGCCCGATGCAAGGCTCGATCCCAGGACCCTGGGATCATGACCTGAGCCAAAGGCAGACGCTTAATCACTGAGCCACCCAGGCGCCCCCAGGCTGCAGTTTTAAATCGGTGATCCCAGAAAGCCTCACTGAGAAGGCTTGAGGAGGCGAGGGAGTTAGCTTCAGTGTGTCTGTCGGTTTAAAGTTCTAGGGCTGTGGGAGACCAGTGTGTTTGAGAATAGCAAGGAAGCCAGTGGGACTGGAGGGGAGTGAGCCAGACGAGGAGAGGAGGGGCTACGGACACATAACTAAGCGTTATCAGCATGAAAGCATGTAGGGAGGTGTGACAGTGACAGAGGTCATCGTGCTGCCCTGTGAAAGCAGGAGGTGGGGACATGGAGCGGAAGAGGAAAGAGGAGGCTTGGGTAAGGTCGTGTGGTCTAGGTAAGGGCTCTGGGTTTTACTCTTGAGTGGAAACAGAGGTAGAAGGAGATGAGATAACCCCTTCTTCTTGTCTTCTAAGGTTTCAGAGAATGGAAAAAGCATGCAGCTAAAGCACAGAGAAGGATGGAGGCTTTGGAGGGCTGGGAACTGATCTGCTCTGTTTACTGTGTCCCCAGCTCGGTCCAGCCTAGCAGCTGCCAGGCCCTGCAAGGCAGGAGATACCTGAATGGATGGACACATGCACCAGTGATTTAGTGACATAACCTCCTGGGGGACAGAAACCCATCATCTTTTATTTTTTGAGATACTTGAAAACACACATACACAAAATCCCAAGAATAATATAACAGTCCTATTTATATACCAATCACTCAGACTTTACAGCACTTAACATTTTGGCATAGTTGCTTTCAGCCTTTGTAAAATTAGTGTGTGTATGTGTGTGTGTGTGTGTGTGTGTATGAAATTTCTTTTCAATACCAACTTCAGTTGCTTTCCCCACCCTAGAGGCAGCCATGTCGTGCGTCGGCCTAATAACTTTTTAGCAGATCTTCTGTTTTTGGTTTGTGTCTGGGGAAGGGGAAGGTGGAGAGGAGAGCCAGTGTTTTCTGAGAGGCCCATGGCAAGTGCTGTGGCTCAGCATTCCCCTGGCTGGAGTCAGCAGGAGTGTCTGTGTATGCAGACCCTGCTCTGGAACATCAGCCCAGCTCAGCAAGCACCCAGCTTGGGCTTACCATAGTATTAGGCATGATGCCAATACGGGCAGAACGTACAAGAGCCCAGCCCCGAAAATCCCTGCCTTTTACCAGCATCCCTTTAACACGGTATGTCCTGAATCAGTTTGCCCTGACTCCTGATACCCTTAGCAGATGAGGTGCTTAACATGGGTCATTCTCTCAGATAACTGAAACTTACCCCCTTTAAAATTTCGTTTTATTATTTTTTTAAAGATTTATTTATTTTAGAGAGAAAGAGCATGTGAGCCGGGGTAAGGGAGAGAGGGACATAACCTCCTGGGGGACAGAGAGAGGGAAGGGAGAGAACCTCGGCTGAGCCCGGAGCCTGACTCAATCTCAGGAAGACCCAGGCCAAAACCAAGAGTGGGGGCTTAACCAACCGAGCCACCCAGGCGCCCCTCCCTTTTTTATTTGAAACACTTTTGATGGAAATTATCCTCAAATGTCTCACAGATTTAGATTTCCTTGTCTTCTCAAATGAAGTCTGTTAACCTTTGGTGTGAATTAACCAAGATCATACCTTTGAACACATATAGCCATATCCATTAATGCTCGCAAGGGCCATGGACAGCTTGCTCCTACAGTAAGGGACCCCAAACTGCTTTGCTAGAACTCTTCTGCCTGCTTTTGCTAACTTGTGCAGCCTCCCTCTCCATCAGCCTCCAGTGCTCCCTTCTTGCTGTTGTCAGCCTGCCGCTAACTCTCCTTCAGTCCCACTTCTCCTTACTTCTGCGTTCCTGTCTGCTCTGGCCTGGGGAAGTAGATAACCAAATTAAGAGAATTCTGGGTCAGGCTAAAGAAGACTCCACGTGAGTGGCTCTCCACTGAGCTTGCTTTGGGCCTCAGGGGTTAACTCAGGGCGTCTGTTAGCCTTCGCAGTCTGACATCCTGATACTGGCCAGCAAACTTCTTTGGACACATGGTCTCTTCCAGACAGCTGATGCTCAGAGCAGGACATCCATGTGAGGCTCTGTAAGCATTCTGTACTTGCTCACCACAGTGGGTTCATTTTCCCCCTACTGTGCCACACCGGGGCTTTTCCTCTCCTTCCCTGAGTTTCTTCCCAGTGTCTGACTGAGAGCTTGGGGCACAGGGCCTCACGGTAACGGCCATGATAGCCTCAAGTTGTAATTCAGCATTAGAGAAATCCAACTGTAAGGTTGTTGAGGAAAGTCATTGTTGGGTCTGTAAAACTCATTCTCTTTTCTAAAGCCAGCCATTCAGTTCTAAAGGCAGCAGGGAACATTGAGATGATCTCATTCCAGCTCCCAGTATTACAGCTGAAGAAACCAAAGCCCCAAATGAGAAATGACTTGACCAAGATCACCCAAGTCAGTGGCCGCTGACTGAGGAGTGTTCCCACCATGGAATAGTCTGACCACTGTCCTCATAGGTGCCCTGCTTTTGCTGCAATGTGTCTGAGCCCCCTGGCTGCCAAGTGGGAATGCCTTGGCAGCAGCGTCAAATAGGTGGTCTTTTGTGCATCATTTCCAAGGCTTGGTGGGATATCACCTCTGTGTGGACCAGATTTTCTACTGCTTAAAAAAAAAAGTGGTTTGGAACCTATTCACTGTGTGTAAAAAGGTTTATCCAGAAAGATGTTCATTGTGGCACTATTTATAATAGTGAAAAGTTAGAGACAGCTGGTCTAGTGTTGAGCTGATGAATAAATTTTGAAATAGCTATATAAGTATGCAGCCATTTTTATGCAGCCATTAGAATTACATATACCGAGTTGCTAAGAGCAAGGACTGTGGCAAAGTCGCCGATCATTTTTGAGCCGGATGTTACAATATTAGGTCAAACAGGCAGAATTAAGGAAGAAAAAAAGTAGAAAAATTATATATACTGTGACCCTAACAATATAAAAGTTTAAAGAGAAAAAAGACTGGAGAGGAAATATTCCAAAATGAGGCTGCCTTTTTTTGTGAAGAGCTTTCTTTTTGTTACTTCCTTTCTGTACTTTGCAAAATTTCTAGGATGCCCATCTATTTTTATAAATTAAAAAATATTCTTTAATGGGATAGCAGGGGTGGAGAGGCAGAAGCAACTCTGGTTAGGGAGTCAAGGTGAGAAACCATATTTAAAGTTCCCTGGACACAATAGTGAGAAGCCGCGTGGCTCACACAAATGACACACAGCTGTTATGCTGTACATATACGGGGTGAACTTCTCTTATAATGTGATCCCTAAGTGTAAGCTAGTTATATTGTTACTTAACCAAAGAAACTGTGATTTGTTTCAACACTAGAGAGAAAATAGAAAAAACTGGCCACGTTGGATGGATTTCTATACAGACAGTACTAAACTTGTGTTTTATTTATTTTGTGTTTAAGATATTTTCAGGAGTAATTATTTATTTATTTATTTATTTATTTATTTATTTATTTATTATTTATTTATTTTTAAGATTTTATTTATTTATTTGACAGAGAGAGAGAGGACAAGCAGGGGGAGCGGCAGAGGGAGAAGCAGTCTTCCCGCTGAGCAGGGAGCCCGATGCGGGGCTCGATCCCAGGACCCCGGGATCATGACCTGAGCCGAAGGCAGACGCTTAACCGACTGAGCCACCCAGGCGCCCCGAGGAGTAATTTTTAATATAGTCATTTCTTGGTGAATTGAGAACCCAATCATCAGATAAGCTGTGATTCCGCTCTATGTGCCTAAAAAATGAGGCCTTGAGGCCTTGCAATGTAATCTTTGCCCTTGCATGTTGCATTTATCAGGCTCTGAAATGAAGCCTGAGAGGGAAGGAGAATATGGATGAAGGGGTAGAGAAGCCAGGGGAAGAGAGGTTTGTTACCTTGTACCCCACATCACACCAGGCCAGCCCACCTCCCCAGTATTGGGGGAAGAGGGAGAAAATATAGAGAGCTAATGTTTATTCACTAGCTACTGTGTGCTAGATGGACAGTACCAGATTCTAGCAGATGCAGTCTCATTCAATCTTTCCTGCAACATTTTGAGGTAAGAATCATTATCCCCATTTTTCAGATAAGGCAACTGGGACTCAGCTAGCACTTGGTAGAGTTGGAATTCATACCTAGGTCTGCATAGGTCAAAGCCCAAATCATTCCTTCGCCTTCTACAGCACCTTCAGGCAGCTCACACTGCAGGGAAGTCAGGAGAGAGCCCTTGGGGGCTCTGTTGGGGCAAGGTGGCCATTTGTTGCCAGGATGCACAGTAGTGAGGCGGTAGGGGGGCTGCCTGGTTCATTGTAGCCCCAGCCTCCTGGACTCAGTGTCCATGTTGTTTGGCTAGGATGGCAGACATGGAACAAGGGTCCAGAAAGCTGCAACAGAGATTCAAACCCTTGTCTTCACCTCCTGCTGGCTTTCTAGAAACTGTAGAGAAGCAAAGGGGAAAGGATCTTCGAGGGGTCAGGACGGCTCTCCCAAGTGGCAGTGAGAGCATGACCATGGATGGGAGCTTGGGATAGAGAGGAGGAGGCACGTGCTGCTCCAGACGGTAAGTTGTTTTTGCTTCATTAGGGTTGAACTTCCTCTTTCCTTAAATCAAAGACTAACTACAAACCACTGATTGGTGTGTTTCCCATGACTGCTTTCAGATTGGATTTTTAGAGCTTTGACTTCACCTGCTGTGGTGGGTAAGCATGCATCTGAGGTCACTTGCTAGGAGACATGGTGCTAGGTCCTCCAGACCATCTCCTCCCTTCACTCCTCCTACCCCCACCCTTACCCCCTTTCCTTCTGCCTAGATCCCTGGTCATTTCTCACCAAGTCCCCAGTGCTGCTCCTGCCTGGGCTCTGGCACCCTTGTTCTCCCAAGCTGGTGAGCATCTCACTGTGGCACAGAGCTGCCTTCAGAGCTGCCCCCAGTGTTTCTCCTGCCTTGTTGCCTCCACACCTGGTTTCCAGGCAGCCTTGGGGTAGGGAAAACAGCCTGGAGTAAATGCCATCAGCTAGTCCATATATGATCTTGAACTTGACCCCTCAGAGTCCACTTTGCCATGCTGAGGAGTCCTACACACCCAGAAGGGTTGACATCAGGATTGTGTGAGGAAAAAATGTCTGAGAAAGGGCCTGGCGCTCCCCCTTCCCTGTCTCCCTACTTCATCCACTTCCCACCCTGTCTGAGGATCTTAGCTCTGAAAAGCAGTCTGATAAAAAGTACAATGGGTTGGTGGACTGTGGTCTCCTTTAGCTGTGGGACATCGGCCAAGTCACTGGTCTTTTTTGAGTTTGGGAGTAGAACTACCCACCATCCTATTTTTTTTTATCGTGGTTGTGCTTTATAAACTGTCAACTACCACACAAAGGAGTAGCACTTGTTACGCATTCCGAAAGTGCCTGTCCAGCTGGGGGAGGGACTTGAGAAGGATGGCATGGAAGATTTGATAACCCGTGAAAAGATATTTCATACTTGTAATTCAAGAAGAAAACACGGACTGTGTGTATTCTCATAGTATGCTTACTTTTATCCACTTATCTACCCCCAACCTCATTGGCCTCTTCATAGTGTTTCAACTGTGATTTTCTGTAGCAAGCCCATGCTTTCTCCTACTCCTCTTTCTATTCCTCCATTTAAAAACACAAAACCAAAACCAAAAAAACAAAAAAAGGAAAGAAAAAAGAAAACCCTTTTGATTTGTATTCCGGTCCTGAAGTAATAACCCTCAATCCCCTTAGACTCACACTAAGGAGTGTGTGAGTCTGTACTCCTCGTGGCCACACTTACCTTTCATCCTGGGTAACTGGCAGCTGGGACTGCAGGCCTGTTAACACAGCTGGCGCTCTCCCACCCACCATGATCCATGAGGAAGCCTCTGTTGGAGCTTGTCCAAAAATGATAAGGCAGGCTGTGGTGAGAGGGAGCCTGGGCCTAGCCGCAGGTGCCTGGGCCCAGCCAGAATTGGGCACAGTGTGCTTCTGTAGGATCCCGCCAGCCAAAACCATCAGGTCTGTTGTTTGGGAGTGGGCCACTTCCTGGGTTAATCCATCAGCATCGTGGCATCCGTTAGTGCCATGTTCTTGCCCCTCCAGTCACCTTTCTGGTGAAATGGAACCAGCTTGCTTTCTTTGTTTGGAGTTGCTGGTGGTCCCTTAAAGTGTCAAAAGTTTGCAGTACATTGTCCTCATAATCTGCTGACATCTGTTTAATCTCTGTTGTGTCCTATTTCCCTATCAGTGAGATATGTACTCATCTCTCAGGAACATATAAAACGTTCTTAAACATGGTCACAGAAAAAACAACATTGAAGCAATTCAATACCAATTATTAATCTTCTACAGCCCCTCCCGCATCCTCTCTGTCATAGGGTCATGACCCCACTGGGGGCAGTGTCAGGGATTTTGAACTCTATGAAAGTGTCTGTTTATCTGCTTATCAGGCAGGCAGGAAAGTGGTAAGACTTCCCAATGTTGAGCTGAAATCTGCCTGTCTGAAACCTACCCCCGGTTGTTTTAATTTTGTCGACAGAATATATCTACCACCTCTTCAACAAGAATAATAATACAAAAAATAATAAAACAGTAATAATACAGATAATAAAAGCAACAGCAGCTGGACACTTTCCATCTTATTTGGTGCTCTCCACCAACCTTTGAAGAAGGTACTGTTAACACCCCAGTTTCACAGACGAGCCTTGGAGGCGAGGACCTCAGATAGGTGGCCACCCTCAAGAGCAGAGCACTGAGTCACCACATCGTGCTGGCTCCCACGCTTCATGACAGCCCTCCTTGTGTGCCAAGACCATAGTCCTATCCTTTCCAACCCCAAAGCTTTTATTTTTGTATTTTAAATAGTTTTTTTTAAAAGATTTTATTTATTTGACAGAGAGGGGGAGGGAGAGAGAAAGAGAGAGCACAAGTAGGGAGAGGGAGAAGCAGGCTCCCCAATGAGCAGAGAGCCTGATCCCAAGGACCCCCGGGATCATGACCTGAGCCGAAGGCAGACGCTTAACCGACTGAGCCACCCAGGCTCCCCTATATTTAAATAGTTAAGTTCCCTTGACCATTCCACATTTAATAATATTCCTAAACATGACATTCAAGTATTCCTACTTCTTTGGATCCTTTCTAGTTTGACAGAAACTTCTGAAAATTTGGTGCCCATGAGGAAGCTGTATTTTGATAAATTTTAGTTCATTTAAAATATGGAATTGCTATATAATAAGAATCCATGCTTATCATAAGAGAAGTAATTTGCTATTTTATTCTTGTCAAAGAATAGCACACAACTGTGTGCCTGTGGGCTTGGAAGGCAGTGTCTCTGAATTACTTGAACCTAGAACAGGGGTTGGCAAACTTTTTCTGTAAAGAGCCAGCTACTAAATATCTTAGGCTTTGCAAACCATCCCGTCTCTGCATCAACTTAACCCCACCCTTGTCGATGAAAGCAGACACTGACAATGTGTAAACAAATGAGAATGGTTGTGTTCTGGTAACACTTTATTTATAAAAAGCAACAGCTGGGTTTGGACCCTGGATCATCGTTTGCATTTAATGGGGTTTTCCTTGATGGTGAGGAAGTGTTTACAAGTGGGTGTTAAGTAGGACAGTCCTAGTTACTTTGGCATAATTATTAATAGCACCCTCTTTCAGTTTCAAGTGCCTTGGTCATAAATTAATATATTGTTGCCCTAGTATTATATCACCTTAAGGTTATTAATGAGACTAAGATGAAATAGAAACTTTGGTTTCTATCCTTCCTTCACTCAGTTATTTTGTGTTACAATAGTCAGGACCTTACTGCATCAAGTGGCCTTTTCATAGATTCTTATACTGTTCCAGTCCAGGAAGAGGGCCTGGCAGTGGAAGGAAGGAGGGAGGGAATACAGAGACCTCCCACAGGAATTTCTATAGCTCACCTTTTTTGCAATACTGCCTATGTGCTGGGCGCTGTACTGGGGCTACATAGGGACTGTGTTATGAGATATACCCTAATCTCATGAATTAAGTATGATTATTATCTTCACTTTACCGATAAGGAACCTAAAAGCACAGAAGGTGAGGAAATTTGCCCAGAATCACAAAGCTAGTAGTTGGATTTGGGTTCAGACCTGGACTGTGACCCCAGAACCTGAGTAAGCTCTGAGGCTGATCAAGTGTAAAAGTATTAAATCTAAGAAATCTAAGAAATAAGTCAAATGCAAGCAGGACAAGATTGGGATCAGGTGAAACCATGCTCTTTTACAAGGCAGAAGAGATGGCAGACATCTCCTACCTTTTTCATTGTAGGTATAAATATCTTGAAGGTCAGTGAGTCTTAGGTGGGACTTTTCAGTAGGAGTAAAGGAATTACAACATCGTTAGGCCCTTTTGGTTGAAAGAAGCCTCAGGGCATTGTAGGGACTTGAGGCCAAAAGATACCAGATAGACTAAGGACATCCTTGAACTTTAAGGGATGTAGAGTTTGATGGGTTAGGGGCTACTTTTGATTAGAGCTGCCTCTGGCTGGCTGGCCAAAGGGTGAGAAGTCGTGGCTTTCCTTATCACTTCCGCAGAGCAAAGAAGTCAGTGTTGAGCACAGCATCTGCCTGGGAATTAAGATGTGTGTTTCCTTAGGACACTTGTGGCTTCCAGCTGGAGAGGGAGTGGCACACATTGGTCTCTGGACTCATATAGGTTAGACCCCCATATTTCCAGCTCAGTGATTTAAAGAGAACACCAAGTTGTATATAATTTTCAAAGGGAGTTGCCTTCTTCAGATAAACCTGTGCCAAAAGGAAATCTTTAAAAATAATTCCCATCAAGTCTTATTTCTGGGTGGTATTTTTTTGTACAGTTTCCAAAACAGTGACCCTAACCACCATGAGGACGGTCATTTGGAGCTTTTGCAAACTACCTACTCAGAAGTGCAAAGCAGGGTGCCTATAGGTTTGGTTACAGAACTCCTCCCGAGGGTGGGAGGTGAGAGTGGAAAACCAGTGGGTATACCTCCTGACCCCTGCTTTTTAACATGTATTCTTCGAGGTGTATTATAGTTGGTGTATTTTCCCAGACTTTCAGTGTTGCCCCAGGACAATTGTCTAAGTTCATTTTGGCATCAGGACAAATGAGAGGATGTTTCCTGTTTGCCTGACTCTTGTCCCAACTTCTTTCTCTGTTCTGTTAAGTTTTTGGCTAAGTTCTTTCCTCTTGTATTCCACATTTTAACTGATGTTAGGGCACCAAGTATAAAAATCTGCAAACAGTTAGCTTTCATGTTTGAGCATTCGGGTTGGAGCATACTAAAGTTAAAGTTCTCATAGCATGGAAAGATCACCCTCTGTATAATGCATTAAACATTTAATAACTGTACTAATAATCCCAAACACTTTTAATGGGCCACATGGGAGCCTTAATGTGGTAAAAATGTATTTCTTCACTGTCGAGTTAACTTGCATCAAATTGAGAGAAATTCCTCGAAGCAGCTTTGAGGAGTTGGAAGTTTATAAGCTTAGAAACAAATAGCATATTCAGAAAGTAATTTTTATGTAAAAAAGAAAAACCAATAGAAATTAAGTGGGTATTATTATCCTAGTGCTTTGTGCATTTGTTTGTAGTTTAAGACTTCTGAGGTTGGGGAGAGGTGTTCCACCAGTGTGGTACATCTGCTCTGTGTCAGGTTAAGTGATCATGAGTGCGGTTAGTGCGGCAAGACCTGTACGAGAACACAGGTCTCTCTGGCCCCGAGACCTTCCGCTTCGGTTGCAGAATATGGATTGTTTGAATTTGGCCCCTCTTGAAGTATTTTTAAAAATACAGGACTTTTGGAAGGAAAAGTCAGAGGCTGATGCATATATTGTGTTAAATTGAATTCACATTTATTTCTAAGTGGAAGCATTTTTTAAGAAATTGTTTTCTAGTGAAATAGGTGTGCATTTGAAATGATTGAGCCTGAGAAAGGGTTGATTGATAAAAGGACAAAGTCCAATAATGTAATTACTAATTTTATGTTGTTTTGGCTTATTTAAAATAGCCTTGGCTCCTGACTGCTAGTGAAATCCAGTCAAAACACTTATAATGTGCATAAATGACGGACTTAGGAAACTGATATTTCTCAAGTGTTGGGAAGGAAATGATGTCTTCTGAATAAAATTCATGACATAAATGTAGCTCATCAGTTCACTAGCCTGAATATTATACTTGAAATTTTTTTAGCTTGAAGATTTTGTTTACTTGAAAATGTCAGATATTTGCATATATCATCATCATTTTAGGCCTGTTTGCATGATCGGTATCAGAATATCGATGAGTTTGTTCTTTAAAGCCTTTATTGTAAGGGTGATAAAGTCTTTACACCTGATTTTGCTGTGTTGTTAGTTACCTGGGATCCATCTCTCTCTCTCACCCCTTGAGGCGATTTTTATCCACTCCAATATACCTGCCCTGGTAGCGCCTTCTTTGCCATGGTTAGGTGCACACACACACAAAATGTAGATGCTGACAAGTTTTTAATCTTTCAGGGGAGATTGAGTTTTTCACTTCAGAGAATATAATAGGCTGTTGACTATGGATGACAGATAAGGTAGATAATGTTACTGAGCAAAGCAGGGGGTTATGCCTGTGAGGCTTATAAATGGACTCTGGGGGCTGTTCCAGAGAGATCTCTGCATGTTGGCAGCATTCAGAATAGGACATTATGCTTTCTAAGACGTGTGTTTGTTTGCATGTGTCAGTTTTTGGATGTCTTACATCAGGTCAGGTTCTTGCTTAAATGGCCCTTCTCCATCAAGGTAGCTCTAATAGGGAGAAACCCAAAGCTCACCCTGCTGAAGACAGCCATGAGACAGACATCAAGCAGTAAGTTTGCTGCTTTGTTTTTTTAGAAGGAATTTGCTGGCATTAACAAAGAAAATCCCGGAGTGGCCTAGGTTGTCTCCATTGGCTTTTATTCATCTTTCCCTTTAACAGAATGAAAAATGTCTGGGCAGTTACAGCTTTGTTCTAAAGTGGCCCATAATTTTGTCTGTGTTTTACATCGCAGTGGATTCCTAAGACCAAATATGGGATTGCTT
Source organism: Mirounga leonina (assembly GCF_011800145.1). Lineage (NCBI taxonomy): Eukaryota > Metazoa > Chordata > Mammalia > Carnivora > Phocidae > Mirounga > Mirounga leonina. The sequence goes on along the minus strand of NW_023270374.1, from coordinate 14,737,562 downwards.
CTCTGAGAAGTCTCCGTTTCTTTCCCTTCATTCTATACAATATTTAATAGATTTATTTTGAGGTCAAGATTATCTTTTAGGTCAATGTGCAGCCTAAAACCTGAGAGACTAATGGGTTTAGTAGAATGAATGTGGGAGGCGTGTGTTGTGTATGTCTACTCTGATCACTTTTAATTGTCAAGCCATTGCCTTTGAGAAAGCATTCATAAGAATTTGTGAAATTGTTTAAATCAGTCATTTCTCTCGACTCCATGCCATCATCTCTTACTGGTTCTTTGTTTTCATATAATACCACACAAAAAAGACTGCTTCTCTAATATCTGTTGTCTTATGGTCAGCGCCAAGCTGGGCACCACCAAAGGCCAGGTGTAATGTTGCACCCCTCAGTCTGGCTTGATGACGGGAGATTCAGAGAGAGAGAGAGAGAGAAGGGGCCGGATTCAAGACTTAGGCCAGAACTTAATTTGAGGTAGGGATAAACAGGGTGTTCTAACAGAAACGATGTGTCAGTAAGTATCTTTCCATATATTAGAAGTCTAAAATGCCAACATTTATTGAAAGAAGTGTAAATGTAAAATGTTTGCTTTAAGGAAGTAGGCGTATCTTGTTGGTTAGAAGTTCAGGTTCTAGAGACAGATGGCCGAAGTGGACCTCCTGGCTCCCTTCGTACAGCTCCTTGATTGTAGGCCACATACGAACTCACTGGCGTCTAATTTCTCACCAGTTATTTGGAGAGGGGGCGGTGGGTAGTAGTCCCTGCTTCATAGAGTCAGTAGAGGAATAAGTGAGGAGAGCATTCTGTACCAGTGCAATACCTGGAATCTAGGAAGCCTTAAATGTGTGCTGATCATGAAGGCCCTGTCTCTGGGGTTGCTGATAAGTGACCAGTGCTGGTATTCGTGGACAAGGAATCTGGTTACAGCTTCGTCAGTTTACCATCAGTGTGATCCTGAGCAAATCTTTTTTTTTTTTTTTTAAGATTTTATTTATTTATTTGACAGAGAGAGAGAGCACAAGCAGGGGGAGTGGGAGAGGGAGAAGCAGGCTTCCTGCCGAGCAGGGAGCCCCATGTGGGGCTCGATCCCAGGACCCTGGGATCAAGACCTGAGCCAAAGGCAGACGCTTAACCATCTGAGCCACCCAGGTGCCCCTCTGAGCAAATCTTTAACTTCTCTAGGCCTCAGTTGGTTTCTGCGTCTGTATAATAAGGGGTTTGATACCCAAGTTCCTACCAGAACAAAAATGTTATGTTTTTAAGGTGAAATTGTGTTTCTCCCCAAAGCAGACTGAGAATGAATAGTACTTTAATAATTAATAGTTCTGGGGTGGCTGGGTGGTTCATTCGTTAAGCATCTGCCTTCAGCTCAGGTCATGATCCCAGGGTCCTGGGATCGAGCCCTGCATTGGGCTCCCTTCCCTGCTCTGCGGGAAGCCTGCTTCTCCCTCTCCCACTCCCCCTGCTTGTGTTCCCTCTCTCGCTATCTCTCTCTCTGCAAAAAATAAATAAAATCTTTAAAAATAATGATAATAATTAATAGTTCTATTTAGAAAATTAGATGTTCTGCTAGGAAGTCGCTTTTGCTAACTTTAGGAAAATGTTGATTAAATGGACATTGTAACTTTCCTGCTGGACATTGAGTCTTGTCTCTTCTGACAGATGACCGTTGTTTGATCTGTATTAGAGGCCTTTCTAATGAAGGCAGATGATGTCTGCCTAATGATGATTAATGCTAGTCATGGAAAGGTAGTAATGAGTTTGATGTTCTTTCTTGCTTGGTGTTCTGAAAGTATCCTTTGTCTAGTTATTGCATTGAGACATTTTTTAAAAGTCTACTTTATTGAGGCATAATTTATACAGTCAAATGTGCCCATTTAAGTATATGGCTGGATGAGTTTTGACAAATGTTTATATCTACATAATAACCAATGCTTTATAGACTTTTTTTTTAAGAGTTACTTATTTGAGAGAGAGAGTGTGCATGCTAGCACAGGGGGAGGGACAGGGGGAGAGAGAGAATCTTAAGCAGGCTCCACACCCAGTGTAGACCCTGGTTTGGAGCTTGATCCCACGACCCTGATATCATGACCTGAGCCGAAATCAAGAGTCAGACCCTTAACCGACTGAGTCACCCAGGTGCCCCTGCTTTATAGACTTTTAAAAACAGCTTTATTGAGATATAATTCACATACTACAAAATTCTATGAGAAGTGCATATATCAATGGCTTTTAGTATAATCACAGAATTATACAACCATTACCACAATTTCATCCCAAAAAGAAACCCATAACTATTAGCAGTTACTTCTTATTTTTTTCCCCTACCTCCTGCCCTCACTCCTAGCCCTAGGCAACCATCAGTCTGCTTTTTTTTTTTATAAATTTCCCTGTTTTGGACATTTCCTATAAATAGAACTGTACAACATGTGGTCTTTTGGGACTAGCTTCTTTTTTTTTTCTTTTTAAAATTTTATTCTTATGTTAATCCCCATACATTACATCATTAGTTTTAGATGAAGTGTTCCATGATTCATTGTTTGTGCACAACACCCAGTGCTCCATGCAGAATGTGCCCTCCTCAATACCCACCACCAAGCTAACCCATCCTCCCACCCCCTCCCCTCTAGAACCCTCAGTTTGTTTTTCAGAGTCTATCGTCTCTCATGGTTCGTCTACCCCTCCGATTTCCCCCGCTTCATTCTTCCCCTCCCGCTACCTTCTTCTTTTTTTTTTTTCCTTAACATATATTGCATTATTTGTTTCAGAGGTACAGGTCTGAGATTCAACAGTCCTGCACAATTCACAGCGCTTACCAGAGCACACACCCTCCCCAGTGTCCATCACCCAGTCACCCCATTCCTCCCACCCCACCCCCCACTCCAACAACACTCAGTTTGTTTCCTGCGATTAAGAATTCCTCATATCAGAGAGATCATATGATACATGTCTTTCTCTGTTTGACTTATTTCATTCAACATAATACCCTCCAGTTCCATCCACATCGTTGCAAATGGCAAGATCTCATTCCTTTTGATGGCTGCATAATATTCCATTGTATATATATACCACATCTTCTTTATCCATTCATCTGTCGATGGACATCTTGGCTCTTTCCACGGTTTGGCTATTGTGGACATTGCTGCTATAAACATCGGGGTGCACGTAGCCCTTCGGATCCCTATTTTTCTATCTTTGGGGTAAATACCCAGTAGTGCAATTGCTGGATCATATGGTAGCTCTATTTTCAACTTTCTGAGGAACCTCCATACAGTTTTCCAGAGTGGCTGCACCAGCTTGCATTCCCACCAACAGTGTAGGAGGGTTCCCCTTTCTCCACATCCCCGCCAACATCTGTCGTTTCCTGACTTGTTAATTTTAGCCATTCTGACTGGTGTGAGGTGGTATCTCATTGAGGTTTTGATTTGGATTTCCCTGATGCTGAGCGATATTGAGCACTTTTTCATGTGTCTGTTGGCCATTTGGATGTCTTCTTTGGAAAAATGTCTGTTCATGTCTTCTGCCCATTTCTTGATTGGATTCTTTGTTCTTTGGGTGTTGAGTTTGATGAGTTCTTTATAAATTTTGGATACTAGCCCTTTATCTGATGTCATTTGCAAATATCTTCTCCCATTCTGTTGGTTGTCTTTTGGTTTTGTTGACTGTTTCCTTTGCTTTGCAAAAGCTTTTTATCTTGATGAAGTCCCAATAGTTCATTTTTGCCCTTGCTTCCCTTGCCTTTGGCGATGTTTCTAGGAAGAAGTTGCTTCGGCTGAGGTCAAAGAGGTTGCTGCCTGTGTTCTCCTTTAGGATTTTGATGGACTCCTGTCTCACATTGAGGTCTTTCAACCATTTGGAGTCTATTTTTGTGTGTGGTCTAAGGAAATGGTCCAGTTTCATTCTTCTGCATGTGGCTATCCAATTTTCCCAACACCATTTGTTGAAGAGACTGTCTTTGTTCCATGGGACATTCTTTCCTGCTTTGTCGAAGATTAGTTGACCATAGAGTTGAGGGTCCATTTCTGGGCTCTCTATTCTGTTCCATTGATCTATGTGTCTGTTTTTGTGCCAGTACCATGCTGTCTTGATGATGACAGCTTTGTAATAGAGCTTGAAGTCCGGAATTGTGATGCCGCCGGCTTTGCTTTTCTTTTTCAATATTCCTCTGGCTATGCGGTGTCTTTTCTGGTTCCATACAAATTTTAGGATGATTTGTTCCATTTCTTTGAAAAAAGTGGATGGTATTTTGATGGGGATTGCATTGAATGTGTAGATTGCTCTAGGTAGCATTGACATCTTCACAATATTTGTTCTTCCAATCCATGAGCATGGAACGTTTTTCCATTTCTTTGTGTCTTCCTCAATTTCTTTCATGAGTATTTTATAGTTTTCTGAGTACAGATCCTTTGTCTCTTTGGTTAGATTTATTCCTAGGTATCTTATGGTTTTGGGTGCAATTGTAAATGGGATCGACTCCTTAATTTCTCTTTCTTCTGTCTTGTTGTTGGTGTATAGGAATGCCACTGACTTCTGTGCATTGATTTTATATCCTGCCACTTTACTGAATTCTTGTATGAGTTCTAGCAGTTTTGGGGTGGAGTCTTTTGGGTTTTCCACATAAAGTATCATATCGTCTGCAAAGAGTGAGAGTTTGACTTCTTCTTTGCCAATTTGGATGCCTTTGATTTCTTTTTGTTGTCTGATTGCTGTGGCTAGGACTTCCAATACTATGTTGAATAGCAGTGGTGACAATGGACATCCCTGCCGCGTTCCTGACCTTAGGGGGAAAGCTCTCAGTTTTTCCCCATTGAGAATAATATTTGCTGTAGGTTTTTCATAGATGGCTTTTATGATACTGAGGTATGTACCCTCTATCCCTATACTCTGAAGAGTTTGATCAAGAAAGGATGCTGTACTTTGTCAAAAGCTTTTTCTGCATCTATTGAGAGGATCATATGATTCTTGTTCTTTCTTTTGTTAATGTATTGTATCACATTGATTGATTTGCGGATGTTGAACCAACCTTGCAGCCCAGGGATAAATCCCACTTGGTCGTGGTGAATAATCCTTTTAATGTACTGTTGGATCCTATTGGCTAGTATTTTGGTGAGAATTTTTGCATCCATGTTCATCAGGGATATTGGTCTGTAATTCTCCTTTTTGATGGGGTCTTTGTCTGGTTTTGGGATCAAGGTAATGCTGGCCTCATAAATAGAGTTTGGAAGTTTTCCTTCCGTTTCTATTTTTTGGAACAGTTTCAGAAGAATAGGTATTAATTCTTCTTGAAATGTTTGGTAGAATTCCCCTGGGAAGCCATCTGGCCCTGGGCTTTTGTTTTTTGGGAGATTTTTGATGACTGCTTCAATTTCCTTAGTGGTTATAGGTCTGTTCAGGTTTTCTATTTCATCCTGGTTCAGTTTTGGTAGTTGATACATCTCTAGGAATGCATCCATCTCTTCCAGGTTATCTAATTTGCTGGCATAGAGTTGCTCATAATATGTTCTTATAATTGTTTGTATTTCTTTGGTGTTGGTTGTGATCTCTCCTCTTTCATTCATGATTTTATTGATTTGGGTCATTTCTCTTCTCTTTTTGATAAGTCTGGCCAGGGGTTTATCAATCTTGTTAATTCTTTCAAAGAACCAGCTCCTAGTTTCGTTGATCTGTTCTACTGTTCTTTTAGTTTCTATTTCATTGATTTCTGCTCTGATCTTTATGATTTCTCTTCTCCTGCTGGGTTTAGGCTTTATTTGCTGTTCTTTCTCCAGCTCCTTTAGGTGTAGGGTTAGGTTGTGTACTTGAGACCTTTCTTGTTTCTTTGGAAAGGCTTGTATTGCTATATACTTTCCTCTTAGGACTGCCTTTGCTGCATCCCGAAGATTTTGAATAGTTGTGTTTTCATTTTCATTGGTTTCCATGTATTTTTTTAATTCTTCCTTAATTTCCTGGTTGACCCATTCATTCTTCAGTAGGATGCTCTTTAGCCTCCATGTATTTGAGTTCTTTCCGACTTTCCTCTTGTGATTGAGTTCTAGTTTCAAAGCATTGTGGTCTGAAAATAGGCAGGGAATGATCCCAGTCTTTTGGTACTGGTTGAGACCTGATTTATGACTTAGGATGTGATCTATTCTGGAGAATGTTCCATGGGCACTAGAGAAGAATGTGTATTCCGTTGCTTTGGGGTGGAATGTTCTGAATATATCTGTGAAGTCCATTTGGTCCAGTGTGTCATTTAAAGTCTTTATTTCCTTGGTGATCTTTTGCTTAGACGATCTGTCCATTTCAGTGAGGGGGATGTTAAAGTCCCCCACTATTATTGTATTGTTGTCGATGTGTTTCTTTGCTTTTGTTGTTAATTGCCTTATATAATTGGGTGCTCCCATGTTAGGGGCATAGATATTTACAATTGTTAAATCTTCTTGTTGGATAGATCCTTTAAGTATGATATAGTGTCCTTCCTCATCTCTTACTACAGTCTTTAGTTTAAAATCTAATTTGTCTGATATAAGGATTGCCACCCCAGCTTTCTTTTGGTGTCCATTAGCATGGTAAATGGTTTTCCACCCCCTCACTTTCAATCTGGGGGTGTCTTTGGGTCTAAAATGAGTCTCTTGCAGACAGCATATCGATGGGTCTTGCTTTTTAATCCAGTCTGTTAGCCTGTGTCTTTTGATTGGGGCATTTAGCCCATTTACATTCAGGGTAACTATTGAAAGATAGGAATTTAGTGCCATTGTATTGCCTGTAAGGTGACTGTTACCATATATTGTCTGTGTTCCTTTCTGGTCTATGTTGCTTTTAGACTCTCTCTTTGGTTAGAGGACCCCTTTCAAGATTTCCTGTAGGGCTGGTTTTGTGTTTGCAAATTCCTTTAGTTTTTGTTTGTCCTGGAAGCTTTTTATCTCTCCTTCAATTTTCAATGACAGCCTAGCTGGATAGAGTATTCTTGGCTGCATATTTTTCTCATTTAGTGCTCTGAATATATCCTGCCAGTCCTTTCTGGCCTGCCAGGTCTCTGTGGATAGGTCTCTTGCCAATCTAATGTTTCTACCCTTGTAGGTTACATATCTCTTCTCCCGAGCTGCTTTCAGGATTTTTTCTTTGTCTATGAGACTCGTAAGTTTTACTATTAGATGTCGGGGAGTTGACCTATTTTTATTGATTTTGAGAGGGGTTCTCTGTGCTTCCTGGATTTTCATGCCTGTTTCTTTCCCCAAATTAGGGAAGTTCTCTGCTATAATTTGCTCCATTATACCTTCTGGCCCTCTCTCTCTTTCTTCTTCTTCTGGGATCCCAATTATTCTATTGTTGTTTTGTCTTATGGTATCGCTTATCTCTCGAATTCTGCCCTCGTGATCCAGTGGTTGTTTATCTCTCTTTTTCTCAGCTTCTTTATTTTCCATCATTTCATCTTCTGTGTTACTGATTCTCTCCTCTGCCTCATTTATTCTATCACTTAGCGCCCCCATTTTTGATTGCACCTCATTAATAGCCTTTTTGATTTCTACTTGGTTGGATTTTAGCTCTTTTACTTCTTCAGAAAGGGTTTCTCTAATAACTTCCATATTTTTTTTCAAGCCCAGCTAGTATCTTTAAAGTGATGATTCTGAACTCTAGATCTGACATCGTACTAATGTCCGTATTGAGTAGGTCCCTGGCAGTCGGTACTACCTCTTGTTCTTTTTGTTGAGGTGATTTTTTCCGTCTCGTCGTTTTGTGCAGAGGAGAATAGATTAATGAGAGAACAAAATGCTAGCAGAGTAACCACATCCCCAGAAAATATACTTTAAACAAATCAGAAAAGACCTGAAGCAGTGGGATAAGAAAGGGAAAGAGAGAAAAAAGAAAAAGAAGAAAAAGAAAAAGATAAAGATAAAAACAAAAACAAACGAAACAAAACAACAACAAAAGAAAAACCAGAATGTGATCAAATATGATCTATATGGTATATAGATCAGTGCCACACACTAGATTTGGGGTGTATTTTGGTCTTTTAGAAGAAAGTGCCTCCCAAAATTTTAAGGAAAGAAAAACTTATATATGTACAAAAATAAGGGTTGATATGATGAAGGGATGGAATATGACTGTAAAAATGGAAATTATAAAAAATTTTATAAAAGGAATTGATAAGAAGTTGTTTGAAAAAAGAAAGAGGAGGATTAAAAAAGAAAAAAGAAAAAGAAAAAAAAAAGGGAGAGGATGTGATCAGGCAGGGGAATAGAGAACACCATATACTAGAGATTTAGGGTATATTTTAATCTGTTAGAAGAAACTATCTCAAAATTTTAAAGAGAGAACAACTTATATATATAAGCCAAAAATATGGGTAACTACTATGAAGGGATAGAATATGACTCTAAAAATGAAAAATAAATTTTTTTTTTTTAAAAAAGGGATTGATAAGATGTTGGTTGAAAAAGGGAAAAAGAAAAATTCAAAAAGAAATAAAAAGACAAAAAAGACAGTTAAAAAAAAATTAACTTTAAACGACTAAAGAATCATGGTAAAAAAGCCGTGAATTCTATGTGCAGTATTCCCCTAGCGCTGGAGTTCTGCCGTTCTCATTGATCGGTAAACTTGGTCTTGGCTGTCTGTTCTCGCTGATCTTCTGGGGAGGGCCCTGTTGCCGTGGTTTCCAAATGTCTCTGCCGGAGGCGGAATTGGCCCGCCCTTGCCCCCTCCCGGCTAAGTAATCTGCTCGGGTTTGCTCTCCGGGGCTTTTGTTCCCTGCGAGCTTTCCGCACAGCTTTGGAGGCGGAGAGTGAAAATGGCGGCCTCCCAATCTCCGCTCCGGAGGAGCCGAGAACTCGGGCCCCGCTCCTCAGTGAGCCCCCAGAGAAAAGCCGTCAGTCACTCCCGTCTCCCCGGTCTCCGGCCGCACTCCGTGCTCACCCGGCCTGCGACCGCGCGTTTCTGTCTCTGGCACCCGACCCCGTGTGGAGTCTCCAAACCCAGCAGATCCCTGCGGTGCACTCCTGCGCAGCTCCTCCCGGGGAAGCAAGGTGAGTCTCCCCGGATCTGCCGCTTGTTGGGTCCCTGCTGGAGGAGCAGGGGCCCGACTGTGCCACAGATCACGGTTTATGGCAACCCTGAGCTGAGAGCCCGCGCCTGGGCTCCACCTCTACAGCCGGTTTCCCTGCTCCGATACTTGGGAGCTCTGCCACACTCAGGCACCCCCGGTCTTTCTGTGACCCCGAGGGTCCCGAGACCACACTGTCCCGGAGGGTCCCACCCCCCGCTTAGCCACCAGAGTGACGTCCCTCAGCGGAGCAGACTTTTAAAAGTTCCGATTTTGTGCTCCGCGGTTCTATCACTTGCCAGAAGCGGCCGATGGAGGCCCCTCCCCCGCCGTCTATTCTCCGGAATATCGCCGCGGATTCACTTCTCCGCACGTCCTACCTTCCAGAAAGTGGTCGCTTTTCTGATGAGAGAGTTGTTTCTCTTCTTTTCTTCGAGCTCCTGTTGGGTTTGTAGGTGATCAGAATGGTTTGATCCCTATCCAGCTGAATTCCTGAGAGGAGTCGAAATCCAGGTCTCCTACTCCTCCGCCATCTTGCTCCGCCCTGGGACTAGCTTCTTTTGCTTAGCAAATTGTTTTTAAGGTTCATCTGTGTTGTACCATGTATCAGTACTTCAGTGCTTTTATTGTTTGACTAATATTCCATTGTATGGATATACCACCATTTATTTATCCATTCATCACTTAATGGACATTTGGTTTGTTTGCATTTTTGGCTGTTAGGAATAATGCCACCATAAACATTTGAGTTAAAGTTTTTGTGCACACTTGTATGTTTTCATTCTCTTGGGTGGAATTGCTGGCTCATATGGTAACTGTGTGTTTAACTTTTGGAGGAACTGTCAAACTTTTCCAAATAGGCTGTACCATTTTACATTCCCACCCGCAACGTAGGAGGGTTGCATCTTTCTGCACATTCTTGCCAATGCTTATTACTGTCTGTCTTCTTGATTATTGCCATTCTAGTGGTGTGAAGTGGTATCTTATTGTGGTTTTAATTTGCATTTCCTTCATGGCTAATGATGTTTTCAGGTACCTATTGGACATTTATTGATCTTGTTTGGAGAAATGTCTGTTGAGATCTGCTTATTTTTAAATTGGGTCATCTTTTTATTGTTGAGTTGTAAGAATTCCTTATATATTCTGATTAGATACATGATTTGCAAATGCCATCTCCCATTCTGTGCATTGTCTCTTTACTTTGTTGATTATGTGCTTTGAAGCACAAAGGTTTTTAATTTTGACAAAGTCTAATTTATCTTTTTTCTTCATCACATGTGCTTTTGTTATCATATCGAAGAATCATTGCCTAACCAAGGTCATGGAGGGTTATGTCTATGTTTTCTTATAAGAGTTTCATGGTTTAGCTCTTACATTTAGATCAATGATCCGTTTTGAGTTAATTTTTGCATATGGTTTGAGGAATGGGTCCAACTTCATGCTTTTGCATGTGGCTATTCAGTTGTCCCAACCCATCTGTATGAACATATGTTTTCTTTTCTTTCCTTTTTTAATTCTTTCCTCCATTTAATTGCCTTGACATCACATTATAGACTTCGAAAGAAAAACAGTAGTTGCCTGTCCCACCTCTGTCTTTACGCTGTTCTCCCTAGAAGTGATCACTCTGAACTCTTAGATATTTCTTCTGGTTTTTACCTCCATATGTCTAAATAGCATGCTTATATGGCAATTTCTTTATAATTAAACTCAGTATATTTAATTTCAACACATTTTATAAAAATCCATAAAGTGTCTCATTATTTTGACAGTATTTTATGTTATTATGACAGTGTTTACTGCTGAGCCACCTAGTGTACTCTGACTACATTTCTTTTACTGTATCATTTCCATTTTCCTTGGAGTTAATTCCTGCCCCCACCATTTTCTTTCTTTTTTTTTATTCTTATGTTAATCCCCATACATTACATCATCAGTTTTAGATGTAGTGTTCCATGATTCATTGTTTGTGCATAACACCCAGTGCTCCATGCAGAATGTGCCCTCCTCAATACCCATCACCAGGCTAACCCATCCTCCCACCCCCCTCCCCTCTAGAACCCTCAGTTTGTTTTTCAGAGTCCATCGTCTCTCATGGTTCGTCTGCCCCTCCGATTTCTCCCCCTTCATTCTTCCCCTTCTGCTACCTTCTTCTTCTTCTTTTTTTTTTTATGGCAGGAAGGTTTTTTTTGTTTTGTTTTGTTTTTAAAGATTTATTTATTTATTTATTTGACAGAGAGATAGGGAGCACAAGTAGGCAAAGAAGCAGGCAGATGGAGAGGGAGAAGCAGGCTCCCAGCAGAGCAGGGAGCCCGATGCGGGACTCGATCCCAGGACTCTGGGATCATGACCTGAGCCGAAGGCAGCTGCTTAACCGACTGAGCCACCCAGGCGCCCCCCCCTTTTTTTTTTCTTAACATATATTGCATTATTTGTTTCAGAGGTACAGATCTGAGATTCAACAGTCTTGCACAATTCACAGCGCTTACCAGAGCACATACCCTCCCCAGTGTCTATCACCCAGTCACCCCGTCCCTCCCACCCCACCCCCCACTCCAGCAACCCTCAGTTTGTTTCCTGCGATTAAGAATTCCTCATATCAGTGAGGTCATATGATACATGTCTTTCTCTGTTTGACTTATTTCGCTCAACATAATACCCTCCAGTTCCATCTACGTCGTTGCAATTGGCAAGACCTCATTCCTTTTGATGGCTGCATAATATTCCATTGTATATATATACCACATCTTCTTTATCCATTCATCTGTCGATGGACATCTTGGCTCTTTCCACAGTTTGGCTATTGTGGACATTGCTGCTATAAACATTGGGGTGCACGTACCCTTTCGGATCCCTACTTTTGTATCTTTGGGGTAAATACCCAGTAGTGCAATTGCTGGATCATATGGTAGCTCTATTTTCAACTTTTTGAGGAACCTCCATACAGTTTACCAGAGTGGCTGCACCAGCTTGCATTCCCACCAACAGTGTAGGAGGGTTCCCCTTTCTCCGCATCCCCGCCAATATCTGTCGTTTCCTGACTTGTTAATTTTAGCCATTCTGACTGGTGTGAGGTGGTATCTCATTGAGGTTTTGATTTGGATTTCCCTGACTGCCCCCACCATTTTCAATCCCCTGCCCTCTTCAGCAGTCAGGCTGATCTGTCCTTACCCACCAGCAGCTCTTTAAAGTGCCTGCCTTTCCAATTTTCCAAATGATCAGACCAACAGATAATCTTTCTGTTCCATTCTTTCCCTTTGTCTTTCTGTCGTTTTTGTTCTGGGAGTCATCTGTCCTGGATTCCTCTCTCGCTCCATTCATTCCAGGCTGGTCACTCTCCGGGATTGCTGTCTTCCAGAGACTTCCTGTTGCTTTTTCTTTTAGGAGTTCCCTTCATTCTCCCCTGTCTTGGATGCCCTGCTTCCTAGCCTAGCATGAATATTTCTATCAGAGATCCTTTCTGTATGGTTGAGGTACCTGATGCCCAGATTAATGAAGTTCCTTATTAATATCCTTGAGCTAATTAGCTTCTCTCTCCGCCCCCACCGCCCCTCCTCCTGGCTACTGAAAGTGAAATAAAGTCCATTAAAAATCCCAAGTCAAGAACAGCTCACTTACCTAGAAGGGCAGTCTTATTCACCAGAACTATAACTCTAAGAACCAAGAAGCTACCAGGAAAAGACCAGAAATGGTGCCTCATCCCCCAATATGGCCATTGAAGCTCAAATACTTTCCTCACCATATCTTTCCTTTCAGGTCTGCTTCTTTTTTGCATGCAGTTCTAAAGTACTTGAGTATTTGGCTTTCTAGGGTACAACAGATAATAAGTCAAAAAATTTAAAAATCAGGAGTGGAGGGAATGCTAGAGATAGACAGACTGTGAACAGTAAGAAGTGCCAATTAGGTAAGGGAATAGATGGGGACATTATTTTAAAAATCAGTATATAATTAGTAAAGAGTGTGTACAGAGTATACATCATGTAACGTTATTACAGAAAGTCCTTTGAGTGTCAGAATCACATGGAGGTATCCCTTCGTTATGGTGCTCCTCAGTGGCCTGCCTCCCCCCAACATCTTCCTTTCTGAGGTGCTAAACAGCTCCTTTGAGCTAGGCATTATGCCTGGTGTTCTTTATGAACACAAAGTGTAAGGAGTAAGTTTTAATTATCTGGAAAATAATTTTATATAGAATAATGCATTTGTCACAGTTACAAAAAGAAAGGATTATTACCTTATATCCTTATGAGAATAGATACTTGGTGGGCTCCAGACTTAAACTCCATTATCTGCTTTTGAAAACATATTATAATGACTGTCCTTATAAATGGCATTTGTCACTAAAACTATTTGTGTTCAGTAAGTAAAAAAAAAAAAAGTGTATATACATATGTATGTATATATATTAGCATATCAGTGATTTTTTTTTTGAGAGAGAGAGAGAGAGAGCGAGAGAAAGAGAACCTGCATGTGTGAGCATTTGGGGGAGGGGCAGAGTAAGAGAGAGAACCCCAAGCAGGCTCCACGCCCAGCACAGAGCCTGATGGAGGGCTCAACGCAGGGCTGGATCTCATGACCCTAAGATAATGACCCAAGGCGAAATCAAGAGTCTGATACTTAACTCACTGAGCCACCCAGGCGCCCACATTAAATTTATTTCTAATGATGAAGTTGCACTAAGCCCGTTGGGAGGAGGGGAGTTGATTGAATTCATTCAAATCACATTTCACTGATTTTCATGCTAATTGTTAGATTGGCTAAATTTATCTCCTCCTCTGTATGGGGACATAATGAAATGCTTTTGTATTTATTTCTCCATATTTATTGAGATACAATTATATGGAGAGAGACTAATTATAGGATAAATAAGGTCATATTCCCTTCACCCTTTTAAATGTTATGTTAAACCATAATAACTGTTTCTAAAATGAGACTAAGCACCAGAGAAGATGGGGACCATGACTGCTTCTTTGAATCATCCTCCCCAGCACCTGGCATGGTGCCTGACACCAAGGCACCCGGTGCTGCCTTATTGAATGAGTGAAAAATTTATTGCAGGAGATGATACATTGGAGCTGTCTGCTGGAGGATGTATTATGTAAGTAGCTCATGTTAAGCTTTAAAATTATGAGCAGATTAAGAAATCTTTGTAAGAGTTATCTCCCATATAAACAGTAACTCACATTATCAGCTACAACTGAATTCTTTTTTGAATCTGTTAAGTCCATTTTTTTAAAGGATGTGAACAATAGGTGAAGTATTTTTTATAAAATGAATCAGGAGGCGGGGGCAGTGAAGTTTGGTGGTTTGGTTTTGTTCCTGCCTGGCACCGGCCCGGGAGGGCTGGGCTGGCTGGTCCAGCACAGAACCTGCAGGGCTGGCTGGGGGCCCCCCTGGAGAGCCTTGAGATAGGAGATGTGGAGGAAGCAGAAAGGTCTGGCAGCAGGGGCAGCCTGGGCTCAGCCCCGGGCTGTGTGAGGGAAGTGAGCTGCAGGCCTCCTGGGGTTATTAGTAAAGTGGACCGGCTGTTTCCATTTGGCATTTATTACCTATTACAGGGATGGTGCACAGAACTCTGTGGCAGTGGGGGGGCCTTGTGGCATTTCTCAGATCAGCTCTTTGGGTTTCAGTGTGGTTCTTCTCGGGCTCGCATGCAGCCCCAGCATTTCCCAGTTCACAGGTTACAGATATGGCCAGGCAGGAGACACTCTGGACCACCTGCCTTGCCCTAGTTCCCCATTGCTGAGAGACATGAAATGACTGTTCCATCAGCTATGGCCAGGCCTGGGGAGGAAGTCAGACATACCCAGGGCTCCACCCAGGGCTCCCGGGGGCCGGTTCAGTGCTGCCAAGAGGATGGTCCTCGGGAAGACATTTAATTGGAAATTCGGTTTATTATGCACATAAAAAAGTCTTTGATGTTTAAAATAATTAATATTTTTGTGAGTTGCTTTCAAGTTTTTATTTGACCTGAGGGGGCTGTGGGATGGTACTGGAGCCACAGACACATTAGGGCAAGGTACGTATGTTCAGGAGACAACAGAGCAGTGTCGAGAAGAACTGGGCATCCACTGGTTACTTGCCATTTGATCTTTTCAGAGCCTTAGTTAACAGCTCTCCAAAATGAGGATGATGATTCGTGCTTGCCCATATTTTAAGATACTGTGCAGATTAGACGACATTTTGCCCCAAACCCTCATCTTCTCTCACTCTCTATACTCTCCCCCGGTGTCTTAGTTTCCCAGCATCTGTTGTTTCACTGATGATATCAAGTAAGTACATTCAGCCTAAGTCCCCAGGCGAGGCCTCTGCATCTAACATGCAGAAGCCTTATCTCCTGCCCTGCCTCTTGAGTGTTTCTGGAATATGCTCCCTTCTCCCCTTGTTTCCGTTGCCATTGTCTTGCTTCCCGGCACACCTTCTATTGTCAGCCTCTCTAGTGGCCACTTTGCCATTTCTCCCTTCTTGCAGCCACCCTGCCCTGTGGAGCCAGGGGGATCTGTATGACTTATCTGCGTGGGTGTGTCCGTGTGTGAGCACATGACGTGTGTGTACGTTCATACTGTATGATTAAAAGTCCTTAGCACATTATTTAAAATGGAAATAACGAAAGAAGGAGAATCAAAGAAGAGCTTTACATTCTTATCCAGTCTACCTTTTATCCTTCAAGTGTGTTGTCTTGATAGTTGATGTATATATTTTTTATCCTTTCATATATGTTAATAGTTTCACACATGAAACAGTCCTGCAGGGACTTAAAAGTAGCAGGCCCCCAGCCCCCACTTCTCCTCATCTCGAAATCCTGTACCTCCGAAGATACTTCTTTTTAGCTGCTTATATTATAATTTCTTGATTTGCCAAATTTCAACATTATCTATGCACTTCTGTAGATGGGAACTAGCATTCTTACACCTCTTGCTTCCCACCGACCCACATAGAAACTTGCCCTGTGTCCTCCATAGTTGTATCACACTGTTTAGCTAAATCTCGCTTTGGTGTTTATATTATTGTAACTGTACAAGTATTTTCACTGCTGTACTGAACTATACCATGGATATTTTCTTAGTGTTAAAATACTTTGTGTTTCCTACAATTTAGAGTTGCTTCTGTTTGTTAGTTACAGTTTTCTTTGTTTCAATCACTTTTTCTTCCCAAATTATCCAAATGAACTATAAAGTCCTTCCGAAGAATATTTTCCCATGATCAACCCTTTTGGGTAATATTATTGGTACATTTCTTTGTCTCTTCCCAGAGAGGTTATCCTACTTTTTGTACTGGCTGCATTTGAGACTCAGTGTACAGGCACCATTCTCGATTTCTTCTCACCTCTGTCCTATGTTAGATCCTCTTTCTCTTCCCTTACTCTTTCCACTTTATATTTGTTTGGTGGGACAAACTTCTAGTAAATTCCTGAATAAGGAATGTGGGTGTAGGGGGTAAGCACTTGGGGTTTTGTGGTCAGTGCTTCTCTGTCAGCATCCCTGGAGCTGAGCATCCAAAGGGTCTCACTGTCCCCTGAAGTCCTCTCTCCTGCTCCTTGCTGGGCCCACGGGATGGTCCTCTTCATCGTTGCCTACACGTAGAGCCTCATCTTCTCCACTACATCCCCTTGCATGTTTTAGCATCACTGTGTCCTTTCACACCTCTACATTTGTTCATGCTGTTCCCTCAGGCTGAAGGGCTTTTCTCCATTTGTCTACCTGTAGAAGTCTAGTGAGCATGCTAGATGTCAGTTCAGGTGATAAAAATATAATTGAGAAAGAACATTATTTCTACTTCTGTTTAGCAAAGCACAAAATGACAGTTCTCAAGCAGGCATATGGCAGCTGTTGGGTTAGGGTTTGTCAACTGCCTTAATCCTTTTTGGAATGAGCAGGGTAATCAGCAAATACAGTTAATACTGTTTCAGCATAGCAGGTGACTTTAGAAATGGTAAGCAAACTAACAAATGCTGGCTGTCTGAAATACATCTTCAAGATTGCCATTCAGGTATTGTTTCCATCAAATTATTTTTGATCTTCTGAGATAGTTTTAGTAGGCCTCTGTATTAGTTTCCTGGGCCGCCATAACACGTTACTTTCACTTAGGTGACTTAAAACCGTAGAAGTTTATTCTCTCGCAGTTTAGGAAGCCAGATGTCTGAAATCAAGTCTGAAGTTGGCAGGGCCTTGCTGCCTCTGGAGGCTCTGGGGGAGAAGCCATTCTTCGTCTCTCCCAGCTTCCAGTGGGTGCCAGCTTCCTGGTTTTCTCACTGCATCCCTTGCTTTGTCTTTCCATCACCTCATTTGTGTGTTTGTCTTCTCTGTGTGTCTTTTGTAAGGACACTTGTGATTGGATTAGGGCCCATCCAGATAATCCAGGATGATCTCTTCATCTCAAGATCCTTAATAACACCTGCAAAGACCTTTTTTTCTAAATAGGGTAGCATTCGCAGGTTCTAGCAATTAGGACATGCACAGTGGGGGGGCCAACATGCAACCCAGTATGGCCTCTAAAGCACAGTGCCCTTTGAGATATGTCATCTCTGCTGATAAAACTGTTCTCTAGTCATAGTGATCACACATCAACCAGTATTTTCCTGGTTCATTCATTACTTCACAGATAAACATATCATGAACCAGACCCTGTGCTAGGTGCTGGCTTTATAAAAGCCAACACAGACAAAATCCCGACCCTCCAGAAACCACGGTATTATCAGAAAGGCCAGCTTTCTCATGAGGATTCTAATCTATTATTTGAGTACATTGTTGAATAACTATAGACATAGATTTGGAAATACAAAGGGAAATGCTGGCAAGTACAGTAGACACAAGTGGAAAGTGCAGAGAGGTTTAGTCAAAGGACTACTGTCATGTTTTACTAACCAGAGGTTGGTAGTGTGCATAGTTTGATGATACAAACGTAAACTCTTCAGTAAAGCCAGGTGTTGAATGTCTATGGAATCCTCGGATTTTGTTTAATATGAGCCCTGGTACTTCTTGCCCTAAAAATTTATTCTGTCCCCAAGGAAGATGTTTTTAGCAAAGCAAATGGAACGTACCCTTCAGCCTTTGGAAATGCTTTATTGCTTTCCGTTGTTTTAGGGTACTTGCTTGTACTCAAAACTATTTCTTTAGGGTATTCTTATAAGGCTCTCTTGGACTCAGTTAATAAGGAAGAATAACTTATAAATCCAAAATTATCACTTCTATTAAAGGTTCTAATCCAAGATTTCTTAATAGTGCAGTGTGTTTTAGACAAGTTGTTATCACGAATAAAGGACCTGAGTTTGTCAGTGATTTCTTTACTGGGGAAAAAAAGAAGAGATTGATACACATTTAAGGTTATCCATTAACATAATTACACCTTTTCTTTTGCGTTACATTCTGCATTTTCATTTGGGGAAGAAAAGGTGGAGGGACAGCTGGTGCCTCTGTAATTGCACATCACAGCCAGCCTACCTTATCTGTGCACTCCTGGGAGTGGGTCACAAATGTCATCCTCTTTATTGGATGTTCTAATTAAAAAAACAGAAATGAAAACAAAAACGTTGACAGACCTGGTGGTTCTGCCTTCCCCAAATAATTGATCATTATGGGTATTTGAAACTATTTACCAGTTAAGAGTAGAATTAATTTTATTTTTAACTTTTGAAGCTAATTAAAAAATAGCTTTAAGTTCATAGAAGATAATTCAAAATGTGTTATTAAGAAATTCTCCAACATTGTACTGTTCTCACAATTTTTCTGAAGTTTGAAATTATATCAAAACGAAAGATGGGGTGCCTGGGTGGCTCATTCGGTTAAGCGTCGGACTCTTGGTTTCGGCTCAGGTCATGATCTCAGGGTCATGAGATCAAGCCCCCCCCCCAATAAATAAACAAATAAAAATCTTTTTAAAAAAGAGCATCAAGGCAATTTTTAAAAGCTTTGTGCTTATTACAATAACTGGACCCTTCATGGGAACATGACATTAGTTTGACAAACATCATTTTCGAAACATAATTAATTTTCATGGTGTGATTAAATTATTCAAGTGGGATTTGTACCTTCCATAATCACTCATCCTCTTGCTCCTCTTTTTTCCTTTCCATCAGATACTCATGAGTCATAACAAATGCACCCGCTACCATTTATGAAGTAGAAAATAATTTTACTTACGTTACCTGGAAGAGTTAAGGGGATTGGGGCCTTAAGCTTCATTGGCCTTGCTGTATTTGTAGATTTTTCTTTTTCTTTTTTCTTTTCTTTAAACTCCTGGGAGTGTGTGTTACTGTAATAGACTAGGTCTTTGGTGTGAGCTCTGGGTCTTTCTCCTTATGTATCAGGACAAGAGAAGAGGGCCTAGACTTGTCAGCCCCCATCCGAAGACCCAGAAGACAAACCCCTTGAGTCCACGTGAAGACCCATGCCCAACCAGAGTCACTGCACATGTTTGACTGGTCATGTTCGATGTTTTTGCAGTTTGGGATTTTCCTTCTGAACATGGATGCAAACATCTCAGATACCCTCAAACTATGTGACCAAATGCAGCCTAGCTCAAAGTTAAGAGGCCATCAGTGACTCCTGGGGCTATGCCTTCATGTACATGACTTACAAATGTGGTGGTATTAAATTTCATTTTGATCTGTGCAAGGAAAATATATGGTATTCATCAGTGATTTATTCAGATGGATTTCTGAGTCTTTTTGCTTTGTTTAGTATGGTGTCTAACAAAAAGTAGATTCAGGTATTGTCCACTGCTTTCCTTTTATTACAAGTCCAGTGTCAGGTGGAATATGTGGATATAATTTTCCTCTCATGGTGATAAGAGTTATTTAACTTTTATAATTTGATCATATATTTTGTTCTTTAGCCTTGTGGTAGAAGAAGATAAAATAAACGGCTCACCATTGGAAACTCATTCTCATCACTTTTTTTTTTCAAATACTAGTTTCGTTAGAATTTCATATCACTAAGATAAAAGGAACAGCAAAATCATTGAAAATTCAAGGATCCTATTCAAGGATTCAAGGACCCTGTTCCATAATTGCTATCATGTGAAGTGTTCTTTTCAATTCTAGTCCACCTGGATAGAAACCAACTTAGGCCAAAATTAGCATTATTCTTGTTGCCAGGTTGAATTTCATGAGTGCAGGAAGCCTTTTCAGTCTCTACCCTCAGAAGAGACTCACTGTAGCAGCTGTTTCTATTTCTCTACTGATAGAGAAGTCCAAGATGATGTGCAGGACCCAGAGTTGCCACTTATGGGACAGGAGTGGGGAGTCAACCAGAGGAATTGGCACTATGAAGATTCTAGTTTTCTCTGCTGTAGCTTTGGCTGCCGAGCCAGTACTCGGCCATGGAATGTGGTGCCTACCGGAAGTTCTAGGAATCCATTTGGGACCCTGTTATGAACAGGCTGACACTTCATTTAATATTTAAGGGAATCTACTTCGTAGTAAAGACAAAAAAAAGATGCTAAAGGCTTTGCAGGGGGATGAACAAAGACTGTTTTTGGAAGCAAAAATAGCATACAAAGGCTTTCTTATGTTACCTGCCCCAGAGGTGGGCAGAGCAGGCTCTGAGATACAGATTTGGAGTTTTGAGACACAGTACTGTACTGGGTGGAACTGTTGAAATCGGAGGGGCGGACGAACCACGAGAGACGACGGACTCTGAGAAACAAGCTGAGGGTTCTGGGGGGGGAGGGGGTGGGGGGATGGGTTGGCCTGGTGGTGGGTATTTGGGAGGGCACGTTCTGCATGGAGCACTGGGTGTTGTGCACAAACAATGAATCATGGAACACTTCATCTAGAACTAATGATGTAATGTATGGGGATTAACATAAGAGTAAAAAAAAGCGAAAGGAACTGTTGTTCATTGGTTAGTCTTTATGTCTGTGGTATAAGTTTGTGTGTTCAGATGATTCAGTGAATCTTTGAGCTTTTTCCTTTGTGAGGTCTGTTTGCACATTTGGAAAGATCTGTGAACATGGTACCATTGGTGTTTTGTGGGTTTGCGCTTTTGATTTCCTTCTGAAGCTGCCACCATGACGTTAACCTTTGAAGAAGTTAAGAGTGTAGAAGAAAATGATTACCAGTGGCTAATAAGGTCCTGAAGTTTTAGGAGTTTGGGAAGAGTGCCCATTTCCATGAAGGAGTCTGAGAGCTCACGTGGGGAGAAGCTCCCTGACCACATGTAAATTGAGAAAGAGATTTCAAAATCAGTTTTGATTAAAATGGGAATTTGAGCCTGTCGCTGAGACACAGCCATTTTCTATAAATTATTTATGGCATGAGCATAAGGGTTTGGTGTAGAGGCTGTAGGCCTTTTTCCATTTCGCTTCAAGAACTGGTTTGATTATAAAGAGAAAATAATAAATTTTGGTATTGAAACAAATTTTTTAAAGGAGGTTTTAGTTCCTAAAGTGGAAAAATAAGAAATGATCAGTAAACACTTTCACCAGTAATAACAACCAGTGTTGCAGCTGGATTTTATGTAAAAATAGAGATGATGGAACCCTGTTGAACATACTTTATCATATTAGACACATATTGAGACATTTCTCATAGTGAGTACATCAGTGGCTTAAGGAGCATGTATTTGTAGAGTCCTCTGCTTATTAATACATATTTAAATTTATTCCTGGCTAACTAGGTTATAGCGTATCTTTCTGTTTAGACCGTACATGGAGAGCCCACTGAGCAATGTGACATGAGGGAGGAGGGTCCTAGGAGACAGGTTCTGGGCAGTAGCCCAGCTTCTTGTGGTGTTGACCCCTTTTCTGGGCTTGGACCTCTCCCCACACCTTGGCTGCTATCTTACTGTGGGATCAGACCCTCATTCTCCACCTGCCGCCTGCTCTGCCTTTTCAGTGAAGTTCAGATTCATTTGGGAAATTGGAAGTTTAGACTGACAGATACAGAAACGGTTTATGCTTGAAAAAAATGAATGCTTGAAAAGATGGTATATTCTCTGCTTTCATTGTACAGGGTTTGATATATATTTTACAGGTCACCATTGTATATTCTATATCCTCTATAGTCTTATTTTTGCCTCTCTGATCTGGCATGGGCTGAAAGAAGTGGATTCAGTCTTCTATGACTTCTGTATTTC
The DNA here is from genome assembly GCF_011800145.1 of Mirounga leonina. Lineage (NCBI taxonomy): Eukaryota > Metazoa > Chordata > Mammalia > Carnivora > Phocidae > Mirounga > Mirounga leonina. The sequence continues at coordinate 14,715,478 of NW_023270374.1, read as the reverse complement.
TCTTGCTGTTTCAGGCATTTTATTTATTCAGTAAATATTTAGTGCTTGCTTCCATGTCCCAGAATGGTTCTCAGCTGAATGAGACTGACACGTTCATGGTCTTATGGAGGTGACATTTTAGGGGAAGACAGATACTGCACAAGGAAAAACACAAGATAATTTCCAATACCAAGATGTGTGATGAAGAAAATAAAAGCAAAGGCGAGTGACTAGAGGTGGCTCCAGTTTAAACAGGATGGCCAGGGGTGCCTGGGTGGCTCAGTTGATTGAACATTTGACTCTTGATCTCAGTTCAGGTCTTGATCTCAAGGTTATGAGTTCTAGCCCTGAGTTGGGCTCCACTCTGGGTGTGGAGCCTAGTTAAAAAAAAAAAAAAGGAATTAAATAGGATGGCCAGAGAGCCTCTCTGGAGGAGGAGCATTCCAGTTAAACAACCAAGTAAAAAGAGCTAGGTGCCTCCCCAGGGGTCTGGGAGAAGTGATTTCTCCGGAGAGAACGGCAGGAAGAGGCTTTGGGATGGAAACACAAATGGCATTTTAGAGGAACAGGTTTTGTAGCTTTTCCATCTGCATTTGTATGCTGTCTCTTACTAGGATTCTCAGGAGAGTTTTCATTTCTTTATAGCTTTTCTCTGTCATTATAAATGCCCTCCTTTGGTCCCATTTAATTCTCATTGCAGGCAATTAACAGTTTCTGACATTGCCTCATGGAAGTTGTTAGGTTTGCATTTGCTGCCTTTATGTAACTCCTGGTCTTCTTGGAGTCATCCAGATGTTTCTCTGGTTGACTGCAGTGGTCTCCAAAGTTATGTGTGCACATGCCACGGTGAGGCGGCACTTAAGTAATCCACTGTGCTGTGGAAGAAATATGAGAACTTTTACCTGTATTTAGTTTGATTGACGTCAGCCCCCTCACGATGTGGATGCACCTGAGGGTCCTCTGGGAAGGTGACATGAGGGAGGGAAGGGCTCCCCTTGTGGAGGGCATGACTGTGGTTATCTTCAGCCTGCTGGCTTACTCACATGGCTGGGATGCAGTGAGGTTGTTTCAGAAAATACAACCGGGGCGGATTGGTTAGCCCGGTGATGGGTATTAAGGAGGGCATGTACTGCATGGAGCACTGAGTGTTATATGAAAACAATGGATCATGGATCACCACATCAAAAACTAATGATGGGGTGCCTGGGTGGCTCAGTTGGTTCAGC
>NW_023270374.1:14579040-14713873 GCF_011800145.1 Mirounga leonina | reverse complement strand
ATAATAAAATTTTAAAAAAAGAAAATACAACCAGTCTCCAGGCCCCACCTCACGCCACCCCCATTGATGTGGCATTTTGTGAAAATAACCAACATTTTGAATAGGGGTTCACATCCTTTTAGTATCCCCGTGCCGCCACCAAGGTGGGTGGCTATACACAAGCTGAAATTTGTATTCAGAGATTTTAATCCATAATGGGTAGAAGCTGACCAAAAAAAAATGGACTCTTATAAGCCACAAACAATATTTTTTTGTCAAGAGGGAGAAACTTCAATATTTCAAAACCTCATAAAAGATGGTATTTCAGAATACCTGCTTTTGATGAGGTATTTTGGCTCAGTTTGCTCCTTTAGCGGTGGTTTGCCAGGTAGACCTTCCTCCAGCCCTTTCTGGGAGTGAGAGTCTTTGTGCATCTCAGCTAAGGGGTGATGATGATGGTGAGGGGGTGGAGGGCTTCTGCTCCCTGCCAGAGCGCATGGATCAGGTTTGAGCCTAGGAGGGTGGGGTGAACAGGGCCAGAAGCTAAGATCAGGAGAGGATTTGTAAGATTCTGGGCACCCTCAGGGTCACACTGGGACCCAGGAAGGAGAGCCTGGCCCAGAGTTGAGGAGTGGGGTACACTCCATGCCTCCTTCCTTCCTTACTGCAGTGCACTCATGAACACCTTCTATGGGCCAGGCACTGCTAAACATTAGGGCTTTAATAACTAGCGAAAATAGATGCAGACCTCATCATCTCTTGGAAGAATCTGGTAGTCAGGTCAGTGACACTGAAGCAGGAAAAATTGCTGTCTTGAACTGTTGTTTCAAAGAGAGGCACCTGATGCTGTTGGCAAGTTAAAGGGTGGGATGCCTGGTCTGGAGACCTCAAAAGATTTCCCTGAGGAAGAGGCATTGAGCCAAGGCTGAATGAAGCCCCATTGGGAGCCCAGGGGGAGGTGGGTGCAGGCAGGGTTGGAGAGTGCCTTCCAGCAGAGCCAAGGTCTTATCTCTTTTGTTCTCTGCTCTGTGTTCAGCTCCTGGCACAGGGCTGGTGTCTGGTATGTGTTCAGTAAATAAAAATTAAGTGACTAAAGGCCAGCAGTGAGTGCAGAGACAGTGGATTGACATGAGGCTGGAGGAGTTGGCAGGAGCCAGACCTCAGAGACTTGTAGCTAAAGAGACCATATATATGGGTTGTTGTGGAAATCAGGACAAAAGCGGGGTGCTATTAATAGTTATGTTTGGATCCTAGGGCATAAAATGAGACTGACGGGCAAACTAGGATGTATGGTCAGCCTCTTATAAGCCACTATAAGGAATTTAGTCTTTTTTTTTTTTTTTTTCCCTGAGAGCTGAAGGCCTTTCAGAAGGTTTTCAGCTTGAGTGGAGGGGTGGAGGCAGGGCCAGACTTGATCACTCTGGCAACAGGCTGGTAGCAGGTTGAAGATGAGCTGACTTAGGGGATCCTGGGAGACTGGTGCAGTTAAGGGTCAGGCTGGTAGGAGGGTAGTGGCTTGGCCTGGAGGCCGGGATGGTGGGGGTGGGGAAGGACACACGATGTGGTGAGGGGTTGCACGTGGCTGCTCAGGAAAGGGAGGCGACAGGGTCTCAGAGGTAGACAGATGGTGGGGGCTGCTGCCTGAGCCAGAACAGGGAAAAGGAGCAGGTCTGGGGGAATGTATAGTTTTGGACAGGTGGAGAAGTCAAGGTATGAACTTAAGAACTTCTGTTCTTTGGCTTGTGAATTCCCAGCCTAGGAGGTAATAATGCAACTCCACCAGTGTTGCATGCATTCTCGTCCCATCCCTCTTCAAAGTATCCCCAGCCCCTCCCACCCATTCACTACTCGCTTCTGCCTGAAATCTGATGAACCAAAACCAAATCCTTTCCTTCATTAGAGGTAGATGTGTTTAAAAAGCAAACACTGAGTTAAGCCTGCAAAGTAAAGTGAAGCGTTTGTGAGGGAGAGGAGGTAGGGTAATGCTTCGTTTAGAAAAGCTCGAAGACCCTGAGCTGGAAAAGGACTGCTGGAGGAGAAGAACTTGGAAACACTTGTGAGGCAGAAGAGGATCACAGAATTGAAACTCCACCAAAGGGGTCTGAGAAGCTCGGGTACTACAAGTGAACGTGAATCTGAATTTAGAATGGCTCTTACAGCACCTCTAAGTTGCATGCTTCTAATGTACTATTTCTATAACATTTGCTGTTTGGAGCTCTTTGACAGACCCCTTGTTTTTGGAGTGGGAAGAGTTTTGTGGCTGGTATGAGCAGGGAGAGAGGATAACTTTAAAATGTGTTGGTTGGGTTGCAGTGAGCAGTAGTTCTCCATCATCGATTGGAAATATTGGAATGATTTGGTCTTGCAGCTGCCTGTTAATTCCTTCCAGAAAACAGAAAGGCAAAGGGGCTGGTCTTTGCCTGTGAGATACTTAGAAGCCAGCAGTTCTGCAAGCCATTTGCTGAGGTCTGACTCCCTTGGCAGGTGATGTCTGGACTGGAGGTGTGCCACAGCTTGGCGGCATGCCAACGGGGCCACCATTGCCCTCTTCTGGTAAGGGGCTCCTGCTACAAATGTATGGAGCTTTACCGAGCAGGATAATTCAAGCTCGTTTTTCACTTTTGGTCAACTGTGCTTTGCCAGCTGGCATGAATCCCTCTAGTGAAATGAGTGTTTGGTTTGAAACGTTGTAACGTATACTCAGACCATGGAACTATGTGAGGGTCTAACCTTATTTACAGTTCTGGCTTGTGGGGGCTACCTTAGATATCCATATCATTTTCCACAGTTGGGCCACTTTCTCTTGGGCAAAAAAGATTCCTTTCGGCCTCTTCTCTGCCTATGAAACCCTGTCTGACTGCTTCATTAGCTAACACATGTGTGAATTTGCATCATCGATAATGGCAGCAAATGCAAGGAACATGGTTTTAATAAAATTTTAGTATCTAATATCTCTGAAGCATAAGGGCACAGAACATTATAGGCCTGGGATAAACAATTCCTATTCAATAGGGGCTTTGTAGCATTTCTTGGTGACATATTTACAAAATTCATAATTTAGAGATGAGTTTATATTACATGGTAAAATTTAAGAATATATTAAAACAACTCCATTGGAAAGGGGCAATGAGAAGATGGGGTTACTGTGACAGTTTATGCCATAGCTAAAGGCTGGTTCCTCTTGTCCAACTGGTGCTTATTCTTCTCTGATGTGTCTTTGAGTGTCAACCTCTCTTTCCCTCCCCAACAGAAGGTGAGCTCTCAGATGAACTCAATGGGCTTTGCTGTTTAAAGGAACCCTGTCGTGAATCCCTAGAATGGAAATATTATTTTGTGAGGCATTTAAGTATGTCCTTAGCACACTATCCCTTTTAAAATTTAGGTTTTTCAGTAAGCCATTAAGAAGCTCTTTGGCATTTAAAATCTGAAGAGTATCACAAATAAAAGCTAGCTACCATACTTGTTTTAGTCACTGAGATCTAAACACATGGAGTTGATCTTTTTAAGCTGGAGCAATTTGATATTTACAGTTCTGTTGATCAGTGTAGTTTTTCTAGGAATTCAGTAGTCACAGGACAGGCATGTAATAGTCACAATCTCATTATGATATGAATGATGTGTGAGAAAAGTCCTTACGTACAACCCCATCCACCCCTATGCAAAGACCCCAATGCAGATTGCCTAAAATAAAAATAGATAACTGTCTCTGAAGAGAATGGGCAGTACTCATTTAGATTTTTATAAAACTAAGGATATAGTCTATTTCGAAAATATCTGTTCAAAATTCCTGCATTTATCCTTTCTTATTTGTTTCTTTTTTTCTTCCTTTCTCTCATTCATTCATTCACTGGTTTAGGCTTTGTTAAAAGTTAATACTGATACAAGAACGCTTCATAGAGTGAGGGCAGTCTGTCAGTTGGTCAGGTGATGAATCATGGTATTGAATTGTTTTACCAAATTAAACCTTTAACCCTATATATTTTAAAAGCCCTTATTGACAAGGTCAAGGTCAAGGCTAAGAGGACCCTCTTCTAGACAGTTGGCAAGATGAGCAGCAGCCTCCACTCTCTCTTCTGGCTGGGCATTTTGTAGTACTTCTTTGGCTCTGGACCATTCACCCCTCTCTCTCTTCCTCCTCCTGGGTAGCGTCAGATCCCAGCAAATTCTCCAATGCCTGAGAGGTTAGCTGGCTTCATATAGTAATTTCTAGAGCAGGGTTTCTCTGCTTGGGCACTAATGACATATGGGCCAGGTGGTTCTTTGTTGTGGGCTATTCTGTGCATTATAGAATGTTTAGCAGCTTTTCTGTGCTCTCTCCCACTAGGTGCCAATTGTGACAACCCCAAATGTCTCCAGACATTGCACATTGGGGGTGGACAGGTGGTGGAAGATGGTGGTGATTTTGCCTAAGAACCACATATCTGGATTATGAATGATATATTCCTTCTTCTTTAGCCTTAAATACTTGGAGGTACACCGCACTGTCACACTTAATCAGTAGGTACTGATGTAGGACACACGGTATATTTAAGCCAGAAGGTTTCTTAATTTGAGGAATTCAGGGTGGGAAATAGGTTTCCTGTTGAGGACTAATGCCCAAGGCAGAGTTAATCAGGAGGTACATACCAAAAATAATTTGATTTAGCTTCTTCTCACCAAGAAAAATATTTAGTTCCCTTTTTTATTAAATTAGGAGCAGGCATCATAAAACTATTTCATAAGAATAACTCTAAACTTTATACTTGTCATTTTAAGGCAGAGATAATGAGGGAAGACTAGAAGCAGGCAAATGATGTGTAGAGATGAGGAAACAGAATCTGATTTGCAAAGAAGGAAAATGAATTTGAGGAGAAGAGAATAGAGATTGAAGGAAGGAAGATGTTAGATGATTTTGAATGTTTAAGAATCATTATGTGCTATTCATCTTGTTGTAGGGTTCTCATTTCAAAATTTATTCATTCGTTACCCACAGTATTTTCAAGGGATTAACAGACTTATCAGTGTTCATAGATCTTCAGTTGCTGTAATTAGTAAATCTTCAGAGAATTCTTGGACAGAGAGAAAGAGAGAGAGAGAGAATGAATGTGTGGTTTGCTGGTACAAGAAGGATTATTATACTTTTGTTTGTGGGGGAAAAAAATGACCAGTGAAATATCACCACATAAGGGTAAGTGGAGTCAAGCAGATGCCAGGATCTGCCTCCCTGTCTATAGTTTGTGAGAGTGTGTGTAATCTCCAGATTTAAATAGTTCGAAGGTGATCTTTTCAGCAGTGGTTCTCAACCCAGCTAGCATATTACATCAGATAGGGAGCTTTTAAAATATAGTGGTACCCAGGTGCCATCTCGAGAGAATCTATTTAATTGGTCTGGGGTAGAATTTGGACATAATCTTTAAAAATTCCCCAAGTGATTGTAAGGCGCTGCCAGGGTTGCAAACCCCTATTTCTAGGCCAGTGATTCTCAAAGTGTGGTCTCCGGACCAGCCGCATCAGCATCTCCATCACCCATGAGTCTGTTAGAAATGCCAATTCTTGGCCCCACCTCAAGCCTATGAAATCAGAAAACTCTGGGGGTGAGCCTTTGCAATCTGCATTTGTGACGTGCCCTCCTGGTGAATCGGATGCATGCTCAGGTTTAAGAGATGGTATTTCAGGCAATGGGTAGTTGTGCTTGGAAGACACCGAATCCTGAGACTCAAGCGTACATATATAATAGTGGTTGTTGGAAATACTACTGTAGAGTCAATGCTACTGTCTTCAGAGTTCAGTTGCCTCAAGAGACTTCACTCATCCAAGGAGGAATGCCTGGGAGCTGTAACTTTCCACTGAGAGCCTTCACAGGGCTTAATTGCTAATGTGTAGGTCGCAGCTGATACCGAGTTGTGCCTCCTACTTGTTCCAGCGAAGCTTTCAACCTCACTCTCAATATTCCTAATTAATGATCTTCAGCTTCTGAAGCCATTTCATCAGTGGGTCTCCTGTCCCAGCACGTTTCGCCTCTGAGTAGTCCTTGAAGAGGGTGTTATTCCCAGCAGTCAATTAGAAAAGGAAAGTAGAGGTGGCTCTAAAACAAGTCCTGTGACCAATTAGCCACCTCCCTTTATTCCTCTTTGTAGTTCTTGAAAAATGGGTCGGGGGGAGAAAAAACTTGGGCTCTCACCAGCGGATCTCGCCTGTGTTTGTCTAACATTCTTCTGTTGCACTTGGTATTTCAATTTCCTGCCTTAGGCATGAATTGGTTGAAAATTCCCTTTGAACTCATGCTCATTTTGTAGAAACTTGATGAAGTAGTGATGAGAGTGGTTAGGGGATTGTGTCCTGAGCTCCGAGAATCAGAGCAGAGTAGGAAGGGAAATTCAGCACCAAACTTAAAAGGTTCATTCTTGGAGAAAGCCATGGGATTAGGAACGATTATTGTGGCCGCAATAATAATTTTAAGAATTCTCCTTGAATCTTGTTCTCTCATTGGATAAAGCAGGGTCACAGTGAAAGGGGTGAGAGGTGAAGGGAAACTTAAACTTCTTAATCCTCTAATTGGCAGTAACAGTTTTTATTGCTTCATTTTCTGTTTACAAGGAAAACACCTTTACATAAAACAGTTCTATTGGATCAGCACCATCCTTGGTAAAGTTCATAGAAATTTCCCAGGTTAGTCCCTATCATTCCCTCACATGCTGTCCTGAGGAGGCTTCTGGAATTCCCTGCGGGATGGGAATCCCCTTGCATCACTGGGCACTTCCTAGTATGGGGTTCCCAATTTTGTTTGCTCTTTTGGTTTTATTCTCTCACTAAAGTAACAGAACCAGGATTTCAGAACAAGGATTCACTTTAGGGAAGTATCTTTGCTGTCCAGTATGGTGGCCACTAGCTTACATGCAGCTATTCAAGATAATAAATTAATCACAAATAAACCAATTTAAATTAATAAGAATGAAATAAAAACCAAAATTGGCACTAGCCTCATTTCAGACCTTCTTATGGCTTGTGACTTAAGGTATCAGACAGCACAGATAAAAAGCATTTCTAGGGTACCTGGCTGACTCAATTGGAAGAGCATGTGACTCTTGATCTAGGGGTTGTAAGTTTGAGCCCTATGTTGGGTATAGAGATTACTTAAAAATAAAATCTTAAAAAAAAAAAAAAATTGGGGCGCCTGGGTGGCTCAGTCGTTGGGCATCTGCCTTCAGCTCAGGTCATGACCCCAGGGTTCTGGGATCGAGCCCCGCATTGGGCTCCCTGCTCTGCGGGAAGCCTGCTTCTCCCTCTCCCTCTGCCGCTCCCCCTGCTTGTGTTTCCTCTCTCACTGTGTCTCTCTCTGTCAAAAAAATAAATAAAATCTTTAAAAAAAAAAAAAAAAAAAGCATTTCAGTCACCAAAGTAAGTTTTTGGGCAGTGTTGGGCAGTTTTGTGACCCTCATTAGTTGGAATATTGAGACTGAGAACAAGGTATCATTATTTGTTAACTATTCCCTATTTGTTCATTAACTGCTGTTTGTCATTGTACTCTATTTTCTTCTCTTTGAATTTAATCCTAACAACATCTCTGTAGGAACCCTAACCCCCTAACCCCATTTTACAGACAAGGGGATGAAGACGCAGAGGCTGAAAAACTTGCCCCAGACCATATAATCATAGAAGGTGCAGCCAGTGTTGGGACACTCATTCGCCTGATTCTAAAGTCCAAGCTTTCTTTGTTAAAGTGGCCCTTTTTTAAAAAAAAAATATTTTATTCATTTATTTGTCAGAGGGAGAGAGAGAGAGCGAGAGAGCACAAGCAGGGGGGATGGCAGGCAGAAGAAGCAGGCTCCCCGCTGAGCAATGAGCCCTATGCGGGGCTCAATCCCAGGACCCTGGGATCATGACCTGAGCTGAAGGCAGACGCTTAAGCGACTGAGCCACCCTGGCGTCCCTGTTAAAGTGTCTCATAAGAAGATAAGTTCTCTGGTTCTTGAGGTCAGTAAGCCCATATCTTTAGGGGTACACTAAAAAAATCCAAACCAGTGACCGATAGTGCTTTGGAGGGTTTAAGTGGCTAATTGATAAAATAGACAAAGTCAGTAGCACGTCTTTTCTTGTGTGATTTTCATCACTCCTCACAATTAGACCAGTGACCTGTGATAACAGTTTATGCAGTTACCCATTTCATGTGCTTTATGCTTTGATCTCCTGGGTTGGGTGGTGAGCACACCTCTTCCCATGGCATATCATTTTCCCATCGGAAAGTCTTGCTAATGTGGTTTCTCTGCTCCCACCTGGTTCTCTATTTCTTAAGGCCCTAAAGAACTAAAAGGATTGTTTTTACACCTTTAAAAGTCTTGTTAAGGAGTGCCTGGGTGGCTCAGTTGGTTAAGCGTCTGCCTTTGGCTCAGGTCATTATCCCAGGGTCCTGGGATTGAGCCCTGTGTCAGGCTCCCTGCTGAGCGGGGAGTTGGCTTCTCCTTCTCCCTCTGCTGCTCCCCCTGCTTGTGTGCTCACTCTCTCTCTCTCTCTCTCTGTCAAATAAATAAATAAAATCTTTAAAAAAAATAAAAGTCCTGTTAGTATTATTTCATCCTGGTTTTCCTTCTTTTTAAAAAAGTGATTCATTCTACTTTCTTCACTTGATCCTTACGTTTTTAAGTGCCATTCTTATTCTAATACAGTTTGTCTCAATATGTATGTTGAAACTAATTGAACACTAAATGCATAAAGCATAGCCATCATAATGTTTATTCTAGCTGCTACTGTTAAAGTAACCTAAAATGAAATTGCCATCATTGACTGCTACAGCATTATGCTGCCCACTCATAGGGCTGACTCTTGCTTAAGAGTACGTCTGTGCTCGGATGGTTGGTTTTTTGGAGCCAAAGGTTGGCCCTTACATATATCCTTGTTAAATTCCATTTAGTTAAATTGATCTAACTACTTACTTTAGCTCATCCTCATAACCCAATTTTAAGTGTCCCTGAGTCACAGAGATTCAGTTTTGGGTTTTTTTTGCCAGATCATTTTTGCTACCCCAAATATTCACTATTCCATCCCATGCAGTATCAGCCACTTTTTTTGTTGACACTGTATCTTCATACCTTCTTCCATGTCACTGCCAAGAAATTGGACCAAGACCAGGGTCAAGGAAAAAGCTTTTTATCATCTCCCTCCATGTTGTTCTTTAGCCATTCATGGCTCCAGTAGTTATGGCTATTGAACTAGTTATGAATCCACCTAATCATTGTTTCTTCCACCCCTATTTTTTCTGTTTTTTCTTCACCAGCATTCATTTGTTCATTCAGAGATTCACTCATTAATATTTAGTGAGCTCTTTCTGTGTCCCAGGAAGGCCCTTTTGGAAGTAGAACTGGTAGGGTTTTGCTAACAGATTAGGTGTAGACTATGAGAGAAGAGCGGCATTAAAGATGACTCTACGGTTTTGGACCTGAACAACTGGGAGAACAGAGTTGCCATTTACCAAGCCAGCTTTAGCAATACCTGGTGGGAGCAGGTTTGAGGGTAAAATATCAATAGTTTGGTTTTGAGCTTGTTAGGCTATAGATGCCTGTTTGACATCCAAATGGACATGTTGAATGTATATATGTAGGGCTTGGGGGAGGTCTGGGCTGGAGCAGGAACTCTAGGTGTCTTCAGCATGTGAACTGAAACCTGGACACTGGTGAGGGTGTAGGTGGAGACAGGAGAGATCTAAGGACTGAGCTCTGGTCAGTTTGGATTCAGTGTGATGGGGATGAGCCAGCAGAAGAGACTGAGAAACAGTGGCCAGGGAAGAAGGAGGAGAACCGGGAAAGCAGAGAATCCTAGAAGTGAGGGCTTCCAGGGGCACGTGGAAGAACCACTTTCTTAGATGGCACTGAGAGGTCAAGTAACATGAGGACCAAGAACCGACCATTGGACTTGGCTACATGAAGGTCATCGGTAATCTTAACAGAAGCCGTTTTGGTGGAGTGGTTCAGGCAAAAGGACGTCTGGGAACCTTGTTAAAGAAGAGTATGAAGTTAGTTTTTCGTACCTTGGGTTTTCTTCCAGATCCCTCTAATCTGTTAGGGATTAAGTTTGTAGTTGCCAAATCTGTCTTTCTCCCCCTTTTGCAAATTGCAGTGTCATTTGCCTCTCTCTAGGAGCTCATTGCAACTGCAGTGCCCCCTCATCATCTCTGTGGCCGAGCCATGTACAGTGCCCATCCTTGAGCCCCGGGACAGCTTCCCTCCAAACCAGTGATCTAACTTCATTTAAAGGACTGAAGTGCCACTGTATCACCTCCCCGTCTTTGTGGGGCTTACAACCTCCTTCCTTTCTATTTCTGCCCAAGGCTCCATCTCAGTCTGACAGATAGGTCATGTTTTCCCATTGGATTTCTGTCACCATCTTTATCATCCTAAGCCAGAGATGAGTATTTAAGGTTCTCAGCAAGACATTATTGTATCTGTGGTTCTCAACCCTGGCTGCACATCACATTCACCTCTAGAAGGTTTTTATGTTTTCTTTTTAAGGAGAATCATAATTTGAGTTTCTTACAACTTTAAGGGAATTATTTTATCATTGTGATAAAATGGTGATGTTCTTTACTTGTGAGTTTTAGAATTGTAATATTTTCACAGTTCTGGTGTGTTGCCTGCCACCTTCCATTCTTTTACATGGTGAAGCCTGATCAGATTTTTTTCCCTTCCTTTTTATTGTAACCTCCAAAAATGTCCTGTATCATCCTGAGAATGCCACAAATGGTCTTCAGGGAGACACAGTGACCTACAGCAGTGGTTCTTAAACTTGATCTTGCACCAGAATCACCTGGAAAACTTGTTTTTAAAACACAGGGTATCCCTAAAATTCCCAATTGGCTAGGTCTGAATTTGCATAGCAGACAAGCTCCAGGAGATTCTGATGCTGCTGGTACTTTGAGAGCTAAGGCTCTCTATCTAGGCTCCAGTGGGTAACTATCCTTAGGGTTGTGCACACAAATTGCTTTCCTGAACTGGCAGAACCAGGAGAATAAGTATGGCCAAGGGCAGAGATGAAGCTTGCACTTGACTTGGTTGGGCCTCTCCGGAGCTCTGGTAAGCCTGAGCCGTGCTGAGGTGGAAGCTTTTCATGTGCCATAGGCCTCAGGAAGTCCTTGCTCTGAGCTTGTGTTTTGGTTTGCAGACATGTACTTGTATTCTTTGTGCCCTTCTGTCAAGGTTACATGTAGCCTTATCTTTGGCCTCTTTAAGCTGCCTTTGGAAGCACTACTTACCCTGACCCAGTTTAGAAGAGCAAATGTAGTCCCCTTTATCAACAATATTAATACCCCCACAAAAAGTTAAATGACAACTAGATTGAACAGAGAGTACATGCCATAGCTTCATCTGGCAAGTCCTTTGTTATATTTGAAAGTAGATGAGAGGATTCCAGAGGAAACATACGGATGTGGAGGGTTCCTTACATTATTTTACATTTAACCAAATAAACAGAATTCCTTTAAGTCACCCTGATTCACCACAGTATTCATCAAACACTCTTTGTCCCCACACCAAGGAAGTTGGAAAATTGTGCCATCTATCTTGTATCTCCCTTCCTCTTTCAATAAATTTCCCTCCAAGATTGACCACCCTGTAGAACAATCCATGAATTCTAGGCATTGATCACTAGAGGAATATTTACAGAGGTTTTCTTTTTTCATTCTGATTCATTTATAATTGGTGGCAAATTCCTTTAACTCAAAGGCTGCACTGCTTTTATTCTTCTTGAGGTTGAAGAATTCAAGATTCTTCAGGGATATGAAAGAATATTTTCTAAGATGTTAATTTTTGAAGAGTTTAAAATCAAACCCACATTCCAAAGTTTCTTGATAACTCATATGCTGGTTAAAGTTGTGAGGGGAATTTGTGGGGACTAATGCCCCTATTATTTATCAAATTCCATTTTCAGATTGCTAAAGTGGTTGGCCGTAGTTGGTCCTGAACACACTCCTGATGGTCTACGTGTTGCTAACTATGAATGTTGCTTGTCTTTCCAGCCATTTAAGACTCTCTCAAGACAAGTTCCCTATAGATAAGCACATAATAATTTCTTTCAGGTTATCTTTTCATTTCACATTCTCTCTTGCAGACATATATGAGAGGAGAGTTCATATTTTTAATCTGCTGTGATTACATGCCATCTGTTCTTCTTCTAAGAAGCAGTGTGTGGCCAGAGTAAAACTGAATGAAAGAATTATGAGGCATTTATTAGCTCTTAGCAGGAATAGGTGGAAACCTGTGCCCTGTTTGTAAATCTTACGTAACTGACAATTCAGAGTTCATTTAATATGCCCTGGAATTGGAAGCAAATTCTGCCTTGGGAGGGGGGAGAAACCCCCAAAACAACCCATTGAGCTCTTTGTATGGCTGGAGCCGTGCTGAAGCTTTACATCTGCATACCCTCATTTCATGTTCAGATACCACCATAAGGTGTTTTCATTGCTGTTCCCATTTCCCATTGCAGGCGCTTCCTCTGGCCTGGGAGAATTGAGGTGCAGGGCAGGGGTTTAAAGTCAGCTCTGGCCTACCCCCCAAGTCATGGTGCTCCTCGTTGCTGCACACACTCTGCACACACCACAGGCCACTCCCCTGAGGAATAGTGGCCTGCCGGTTACATTTGAAAGAACAATTTCTTGAAAATCGTCAGGGAAAGTGTCTCAAGAAATGAAGTCAGTCTTTATCTTTCAAAAGCAGTGGCTGAGGGCTTATTCCTAACTGCACTTTTCCTGCCACAGTGGATTTTAGAGTCTGATTCAGCCCCACATGCTACTTAAAAGTTCCAGTGGCATCTGTTAAATTTAAGCATTATTTTATAATATATACCACTTTAGTTGGCCTTTGCTTTATTCCCAGCAGAGCTTTACTTCCCTTCCCAGATCTTACCCAGGAAGACTGTGAGCCACTGTATGAGCACTCTAGGCCAAAACCCCCAAACTCTTTCTTAGTAGGAGACCAGAGACAATTTACTGAAGGACATCAGCCTCTTACTGTATTTTACCTCCTTGTCATCAAACCCATTAGCACTGCTTCTCCGTGTTCTTTCTCATTCCTTTGTGACTTGCTTCTCACCCATGTAGAATCTTTCCCCATGCATGACAATAAATCTGTTAAGAAAAACAAACAAGTGACTGGAAAGGTGTACATCCCTGACCTGTAGCCAAAAGTCCCACAACAGACACTGAACAGGAGACAGAAACTCCCTCCCCTTCTGATTCCTTTTCACTTGAGACAAGTCACTTCCTCCCCTGCATCCCCTTCAGCCGGTAAAACTTGAGCTCAAAGGACTAGTCATCTGTTTGCAACCAACGAAGCCCCCACACATGTTCCCGTTATGGGGTTTGAATTCACACAGTCCGCCAGGGTCTTACAGATTGTTCTGCCTGATTGGAAGGTGGGAAAATAACTGTGTGGCACGGAGGAGCGGGCATCACAGCCTGTTTTCTGGTGTGACACTATTCTATTCATAAATGAGCCAACTTAGTTGCAAGCCGTGAGTTTGATTCTGTGGTGTTTCTTATTCTGAGGACAGGGTGCAGGTAAGAGGGAGGTAATCCCTCCTAGATAGAGAACAAGGCAGACATTAAAGTAATTTTTATCATTGATGTATTTTTTTTTAATTCATTTAACAAGCACTCCTCACTGTCAGGCCCAGTTTGAGGCAGTGAGAGCCCAAGGGTAACAGAAAGCAGCTCCTCCCCACAGGCAGCCCCTGGGGAATGGATGTATGCAGCCATGTGTTTACAGCCTATGATGATTCCACAACGGAGTCATGAATAAAGTGCTGTGGCAGCAAACAGGAGCTTATCCCTGCCTGAAAGGTGTCAGAGAATGCTCAGGGGAAGGACTTGTTGGTTGCTAAGATTTTTCCTATTAACGCTGGTGTGGCCCGTAGCGAACTGATTCAGGACGAGACAGTGCGCCAGACTCAGTGTGGCTCTTTCGTAACCTACGCATTGGGGCAAATGTGTGCAAATAGAATCCAAACAATGGTGGTAAACCGAAACACCACCAGGAGGTGGGATCTTAAAGTGGAAGGCACTGGGGCATCATCAGACGAGATTCATGGCCTCGGACTTCCTGCGTGAGGCCCTTCTCCTGTTTGTCGTCAGAGGGCTTTCTCCAGGCCTTCTCTGTATGCTGTGATCTTGAATTCGGGCTGTGTCTCATTCTGTTACTAAGATTATAGTGTTCCTTCTACCTGGCCTGCCAGGTATTGCCAGGTTGGCAAGGCACCACACCAAACAAAACCTAGCCATGATCACTGGGGATCTTCGACAAGTGAAAGAGAGCAGAGCTCTTCAGTTTCTCGATGTTTCCAGAACACTGACTGGTAATCGTTTATGACTCTCTGGGTTGTCCTGAGAGTCAAATGCAATAAGGTACAGAAAGGGCTTCACACAGTATCTGGCACACAATCAATGCTCAAGGAATCTTAACTCTTGTTATTGCCAATTTGTTCACCCTTGAGTTTCTGCAGTTAGGTTAAGGAAACAGTGTATATCCAGTGGAATGACCCTTTATTCTCCTTCCCTGACCTAACTGTCTGCTGGTTTATCGTATATGCCATCCTAAAGGTATGCTGCTTGCTTTTCTTGAATGTAAACTGCAAGCTTGGATTCCTTGGGCGAGTATGTAGTAAGGAGCAGGCCAAGGGGGTTAAATTGACAAAAGATTTGTGTCGACTTTTCTTCTGCTTTAACTCCGGGTAAGGATTGTTACTGTCCAGGGATCACTGTTCCTGCCCCCCAACCCCCACCCCACCTTCAGTGTGATTTACTGCCCTAGTGCTCTGCTGCATTCTTTACTTTCCCCTTTCCTCCTGCCTTCTACCGAACTAGCCCTCCCGCCCCACTCCTTCTGCAGTGGGGCTTTGCCACTACCCTGCTCTCTTACCCAAGAGGGCATCCCACACCGGCAGCTTCAGCATCTGAACTCTTTTAGTGCCTCGCTTCCAGGATGGAGTGAATCACTCTGCTCAGTGAAGGGAGCTGAGTGACTCTGTGCAGCATCCTTGGTTCAGTCCTGTGGCACTAATGGAGAGACACGGGCTGCCAATGCTCACCCTAGAGGGAATAGGTACAGTGGGGTGGGTCCAGGCTAGGCAACCTTAAATGTGCCTCCACAGGGGTTCTGGAAGCAGGTCCTTTGAAGTAGTGCATCGCAGTGGGCTTTGGAGTATTCAGAGATTTGGATTTGATTCCTGGGTCTATCACTTACTGACTCTGTCATACTGGACCAGTCCTTACCTTCTCAGATTTCACTTCCTTATCTATAAAATGTGAGTAACAGTTGTGTTCTTTCATAGGCTAGTGGTGAGGATTAAGTTGAATACTATAAGTAAAGCTTAGCACAATGCCTAGAAAATAGGTGCTCTGTAAACTGTGCTTTTTCTTTCAAAACCACATGACTTTTTAATTCCATGTTGTAACATACTGCAGTTTATTTTGATATGAAAATATTTAATATGTTCCTTAAAGCCTTTTAGTAAAGTTGATACTCCAGGAAGAGAATTGACGTGTTGTTTTTTTGTTTCTGTTTTTTCATGAAAACCTTCAGGAGAAGTGTCTTTCTAGATTTAATATTTAGGAATGATCGAGTTGTCTTCAGTACTGATTCATTCTCATCTTATGGACTCTGACTGGCTTTTTTTTACATTGGAAACTAGCAAACTCAGAGCCAAATATTGCAGAGACCTATGACCATGGTGGAATGTTGGACAGACCTACTGTTGGTTTCATTTTATGTTTCTACCCTTGTTTTTCTTATTTCCTCTATTTTTAGTGTTTGCCTTGTTAATCCAACCTGCCTTAAATCCTTGATGACAGGTGAGGATAAAATGCCAGTGACAGAACAGACCCATCTGGATGAGTTGCCTGTGGACAGCCCCATGGGCATGGTTGACACTACTCACATGCCTAGAGCATCATCTTTGCTCTTCCTCCTACACCCAACCACATCCTCTTCTTTCTTTTTTGAGTTTCTCTCAAATCTACCCCTTTGTCTTCACCCATCACCTTCCATTGTCTCTTATTTGGGTTTTTGGGGTGACTTTAAACCTGTCTGCATGGTTCCATGATTTCTCCCCACCAGCGCATGCACCACACTCCTTACCTGAGAGAGCTCTCCAGCCTACAGGTCTTGTTTCTCCTTGGCCTGCCCAGTGGAACCTTCCTACCCTGTTGGCCTCATCTGCTGTTGTTGCCCTCTTTCTGCTTACTGGACTCTTGTCCCCAGAGCTGTTCAAGCCTCTTTCCTATGTGGGTGCTGTTTGTTTTTCTCTCTCTGCCTCTTGCTCTCTTCCTCAGGACTTAGCTGAGAAGTCATACCCCTCAGCCCTGGCCTCCCTAGAGCAGAGTTGTGGCCTGGCCACCTCTGGTCCTTGGTGTATGCTGTGGTTACACTTACTGCAGTGCTCTGTTGCTGCCTCAAGTTCTGGCCAGTACCCCTATGAAACTCAGCGGGTGTTGAAGGAATGAGTGAATGAGAGAGAGAATACACAGATCTCGCCGTTCTGAGCCTCCTTCTGAGATACCTACATGTGTGAGAAGTGTTAGCATTTCCACCTTTATTTTACACTTAGGGTAAAATTAGAAGATAAGATCTTCCACCCCTGGCGGTGAGTTTAGGGCAAAGTAATTGTAGGGTCCTTGTATTATTCCCTTTTTTCAAACTATAGAAAATGACTGCTTGCCACTGGTGACGGTGTAGTTGTTGCCACTCTAGAATAAGGAGGGAGGAAGTTGTTCTATAATGCATCAGTGTCCTGGGCTGAATTGGAACAGCCTTGTCCCCAGAATGGGCTCAGCGCCCTCACTTAGCAGATGAGCCTGTGGTTTGTCCAAAATTCAGAGCGCATTTATCTTGTCTTCATTCACTCATTCCCTTCTTCCGTCTATTAAATATTAAGCACTTGCTCTGTTTCCTTCCCCTTGAGAAAGACTTCTCCAGGCAGAGCAGTGGTGGCCTGGATGCTGGAGGGCAGGGCCAGGATGGTCTCACTGAAGATTAAAGCTGTCTATACACACGGCACGCACGCACGCACACACTTATTATGAGCTGGTTCTGTGCTGATTGCTGCAGTGTAGAGTCAAATGAGATTGGGACCCTGTCTGTCTATACCAAGGAGCTAACAGCCTAGCAGGGGCGGCCCCTACATAGACCACCTGTTTAGTGCAGGAATAAATAAGCATGTGAAGCATATGCCTGATCCAGAGGAGGAAGTGATAAACTATTCAGAAAAGCTCCACAGAGATGCCCATGCCCTTGCCAGGGGTGGAAGATCTTATCTTCTAATTTTACCCTAAGTATAAAATAAAGGTGGAAATGCTAACACTTCTCACACATGTAGGTATCTCAGAAGGAGGCTCAGAACGGCGAGATCCGGGTTAGCTCTTTAAGAAGTAAAATCCACAAGACTTGGTGACTGCTGGTGGAGGGCTAGGGAAAGGGAGGAGTTAGGGTTGACTCCCAGGCTTTTGGCTGAAACCTCTGGGTGGAGGGGGTTAGAAGCTGGATCACACCCTGGCCTGTTGACTCACAACCCAGGGCATGGGATGCGAAGCTTCTTCTAGTAGCCTTTGGTCTGTTAAAGAGATAACTTGGCCTGTGTAAAATGAGCAGCTCAGGCCTAAGAAAGAAGTGATGGTTAGTGTGTTCCTCCTTTCCGAAGAGAGCTGGACAGTTTATCTGCTGAGAGATGAAATTACCTCCTAATTAAGGAGAAGTGAAGGCTGTGCTTCTGGCAGCAGTAAGAGAACCCCCCGCCCAACGTCTGTTTACTCATGGGAGCAAAGCAGCAAAGCTTTGAGAGCAAGGAACTTTAGAAAGGCACAGTCCTGATGCTTAGTGTGGGAGTTTGAGAGAGCTCTTGCTGGAGAACTAAGAACTGCTGGCTGCAGAGGGAGAAGCCTGCTTTTGGCGGGGAGGGGGCAGACCGCATGTGTGCCCGGTGGTGGGGTCTGGCTGAAATCCAGGAAAGTTTGAACACCAGAGTAAGATTCCGTGATTTATTAAAAAAAAAAAAAAAAAGGCATTTTAATTAGTCTGTTTATCATCAAACTTACACTGGGTTATTTGTGATCAAAGTTACGAAATGATGAGAAAATACAAAATTGGACCTTGCTGTTTAATTCTGTAGAAAGCTACTATTATATACTATTGATTCAGATTGTTCAAGCATCACTTTTTTTTTTAATTTTAAAAGATATTTTTGCTAATAGAGAGGAGGTTGTAGAAAACTTGGTTTGAGGAGTCAGGATTAAACACTTGCAGGAAACCCAGTAAGATGTGCGTAAGGCACATCCTGTTGCTTTGGAGAGGCTCTTGTTCTGCCACCTATAGAGCCTCAACAGGTCTGTGGTAGAATTCAGAGGGTCAGTGAACTTGGATGGGAACAAAATTACATCTTTATTTTAACCAAATTCTAATCAACTTATTTTTTATTATAAGTTAAGTATTTATTTTAAAGATTTATTTATTTTAGAGAGTGCGTGTGCAAAGCTGGGGGAGAGGCAGAAGGAGAGGGAGAGAGAGAATCTCAAGCAGACTGTGCTGAGCATGGAGCCCAAGCCTGAGATCATGACCAAGAGTTGGGCACTTAACTAACTGAGCCACCTAGGTGCCCTATAAGTTAAGTATTTAAAACACAGTAGTATTCACAGTTTGTGTCACCATTAGAATCATCTCTCTTTTCATATTATATTATAATTGTGGCACATATCTGAAGATATCATTTATGTTTACCACTACTTTGTATTTATGGTAGTTATTAGATCTACCACTATGTGAGAAGAGTGAGTGCCTTAATAAACAAGTACATACATTACTAAATCACATACAATTTTTTTTTTAATTTGGATAATCATACTTCAGTCAAATCATTTTTTTTTTTTTAGTCCTATGCATTGTGTTTCATGCATTTAAAAAACCTTATTCTTAGCCAATGTCATCAGCTTCACAGCTGCCCAAAGAGGTCCATGGCACACAAAAGGTTAATAACCCCTGGCTAAGATCATGTAGTTGTGGCATGTGACCTCCACCTGGTGGCAGCATACTCCTTAAAGGTTAAATCTATAATCAGCATTGTGAAGAAACTTTTAGAATAACAGTATACTTGAGTATGGTTTTCAAACAGTTTTGATCACAAGTCCACAGTAAGAGGCTTTACATCATAAGTCATTATACTCATAAGTTTCACAAAACAAGACTTGACCTTACCATGTGACATACTGGTATTTTTTATTCTATTCAAATATTCCCTTTGATTCTCTTTCTTTAAAATAAAATATTGGTTGTAACACAGTACACCGCAGTTCAGTGGGTTACACTCTACTATTTGACATCGTAGGAGACCCTCTTTCACCATATTTCATGATTTTTTACCCGATGAACTTCACTTTGGTCTTCCCCGAAATACCCATACATTTTCAGGGACATAATACATTTTATATAACTGTCAGTAAATATAAATGTGCTTTTACACAGCTTTTAAAAAATTATTTATTAGTGATGTGTAATTTATATATGCTGAAATGAACTGATCTTTAGCATATAACCCACCAAGATACAGAACATTCCCATTGCCACACCAAGTTCTTCTGTGCCTATTCTCATTCAGTTGCTCCCTAGATAATCACCATCTGATTGCCTTTTTTTTTTTTTAAGATGTTTTTGTTATTTATTTGACAGAGACAGAGAGAGCACAAGCATGGGGAGTGGCAGGCAGAGGGAGAGGGAGGGAGGGAGCCTGAATCGGGGCTTGATCCCAGGACCCTGGGATCATGACCTGAGCCAAAGGTGGATGCTTAACCGACTGAGCCACCCAGGTGGCCCACTATCTGATTGCTTTGACCACAGATTAGTTTTGCTGCTCTAGAACTTTATATTAGTGGAATCATACAATAGGTATTCTTTTAGCTTGGCTTCTTTTGCTCAACATAAGGTGGAGATCAGTCCATGTTGAGTGTATCAGTAGTTTTGTGAGGAGCATTCCATTGAATGAATGTACCACACTTTGTTTATTCTCCTGTTGATGACTTGGGTTGTTTTCTGTCTTAGCTATTATAAATAAAACTTCGACTAGCATTTGAGTACAAGTCTTTCTGTTCACATGTTTTTATCTTTCTTGGTAAATACCTAAAGTGGAATTGTTGGCTTAGTCAGTAAATGAAATGTATGTTTAACTGTAGGAAACTGACCAACTGTTTGCCAACGTTGTCGAACCATCTTACATTTCCACTAGCAATGTATGAAAGTTTGGATTGCTCCACATCCTTACCAACATATGGTGTGTCAGTCTTTTTAATTTTAGTCATTCTGGTAGGTACAGGGTTGTATCTCTTAGTGGTTTTAATTTGCATTTGTCCGATGACTGATGTTGAATACTTTTCCATGTGTTATTAGCTGTTTGTTTATCTTGTGAAGTATCTATTCAAGCTTGAGTTGTTTGTTTTCTTAATATCGACTTGTAGTTCTTTATTTTGAATGCCACTCCTTTATGTCAGATACATGCATTTATGAATATTTTCTCTCAGCCTGTGACATACATATTCATTTTATTAATGAGCAAAGGTTTTCAATTTTGACAGAGTTCAATTTAATAATATTTTTCCTCTGTATTTTGTGCTTTGTGGGTCCTAAGAAATTTTTTTCTATTCTGTTTGGCAAGACAGTTTTGGTTTTTATGTGGAGGTCTATCATCCACCTCAAATTAATTTTTGTGTATGGTATGATGTCAGTGTCATGTTTTATTTTCTTCCCATATTTATGTTTGGTGTTTGCAGGTCATTAGTTGAAAATACGTTCCTTTCACCATTGAATTATAGCACAGGATTTAAAAAGGGAAAAAAAAAAAAAAACTATTTAGCCAAAGAAGTGCAGAAGTGACATTTTCCTACAGGCCATCACTGACCCTTTGGGCCTCGGAGACCGTCCCCAACCTGCAGTTTTGGTCTTCTATTCCTTTCTGAGTTAGCTCATCCACAGTTAGAGATTTTCAGAAATCACTCATAAGGTGTGAGTAGTTATAAGGCTACATTTTACAGGGTCTGTAGCTGTGCCACAGAGCGGCTAGCCACATATGGCTGTTTAAATTAAAGTTAAATACAGTTTAAAATTCAGCTTCTCAATCATAGTAGCCACATTTCATGTGCTCAGTAGCCACACGTGGTATTGGCTACCCTGTTGTACAGTGACAGGAAGCAGGGTTTGGACAGTTTTATAGCATATTTTAATAAAACTAATTTAGGTTTTTTTTGTTTTTTTGTTTTTTTTAATGATTTTTTTTTTTTTTTTAAGATTTTATTTATTTATTTGACAGAGACAGAGACAGCGAGAGCAGGAACACAAGCAGGGGGAGTGGGAGAGGGAGAAGCAGGCCTCCCGCCGAGCAGGGAGCCCGATGTGGGACTTGATCCCAGGACCCTGGGATCATGACCTGAGCCGAAGGCAGTCGCTTAACCAACTGAGCCACCCAGGCGCCCAAAACTAATTTAGTTTTGATAACTGTCATTCAGCATCTACCTTCCTGTCCTTGGTTCTTTTTTGTTTGTCCTCATTTCCATTTCTGTTCTAAGATATGCTATTCCAGCCATTCCTTTTGTTTGTCTAAAAATGCAATAGCTTGTATCTGTTTTTTCCTACTTAGAAGAAAGACTTGCCCTGACTATCCACGGAACCCTTCTTTTCTGGAGCCTACCCAGGACTGGCCTATTTGACTTCTTTCTATGTCTGATAGTCGTACAGCTGCCACTGGATGTCTTGAGCAATCCCCTTTCGAGGTGTGGCCCAGAGAGATATTTTGTCTTTACTGTCATGACTAAAATATTAGCATTTCTACCCTAAATAAAAACTTGCAAAAACTAGTAGGTTTATGATGTGTATCCCTGACCCATATGAAGGTTTCTGTCCACTAGGGAACTTTGTTGCCATTTCATCATGAGCAACCACATAGGAATTTGTGAGATTTTTCTCTGATTGTTTGCTGGGTGTGAGCTAACTCTGCCATTAATGTCTTTTTAGTGTGGGAGTTTTGCTGTCCTGGTGGATCTTCACATACTGCCACAAGGTTCAAACAAAGATACCAGCTGGTTTTCTGAACAGAAGAAAGAGGTACCACAAAACTTTTCACTGTTTAAATGCAAGTTGCTGCTGCTAGAAGAAATATTAACTCTTTCCAGCTTTCATTTTTGTTAGTGGCAAAAAATATTGAATTATATTTAACCCTTGAGAAACAGTTGTTATATTCCAATGACAGACATACACTTGCTTCTTTTTCCCCAAGAAAGTGATACATCTATATATTTCATAAGCTAAATTATTTAAACCAGGAATTTTCAACCTCTCTCTTTTGGGGGAAAGGGCTCATTATAGTTAAAACAGAAGACGATGGTCAAGTGAGGGTTCTAGGCAAGCAGGGATTTTAATCTGTTTGTAAAGGACAGACCAAGACCCTGAAGTAGGTGTGGGGTGAACACAATTCTGATCTTTCACACCTTGAAATCAAATTCTTATTTAATTCTTAAATTATCATCATCCACCTTTTTGTCTTCTACCATACTTTTTTTTTTTTTTTTAAGATTTTATTTATTTATTTGACAGAGAGAGACACAGCGAGAGAGGGAACACAAACAGGGGGAGTGGGAGAGGGAAAAACAGGCTTCCCGCGGAGCAGGGAGCCTGATGTGGGGCTCGATCCCAGGACCCTGGGACCATGACCTGAGCCAGAGGCAGACACTTAATGACTGAGCCACCCAGGCCCCCCTTGTACCATACTTTTCTTAACACGAGTCTTTGAACCCATCATCTGTGGAGATGTTTGACTATATTCCTTCTCACTGAGGCCAGTCAGGGAGGAGGATGGCTGGATGGTCATGTGGCTGGGAGCCTGGTGTTTGATCTCCCTGGGCCTCAGTCTCCTTATCTGCAAATGAAAGAGTTCAACCAGAGGCCTCTGAGTCACTGCTAGCTCTCAGCTTCCCCGAGATCCCACCCCAGTCTGCTGTGGCAGAAGGTTCTAGAGTGCATCTGGCTCTCCTCACGTGCTCTGCTTCCTTCTCCATGTCCTTGTACTAGAGAGCAGGGAGAGTGATAGTGAGGCGGTGGCTTTCACATAACTTTCAGAATATTATAGCACTTTGTGTCCTCCGTGATACTCATCACAATAGCTTTTTAGAGCTAGAAATAAAAATAAGTTTTATTGAAAGGTAGTATATGGAGAAGAATCTAGTGATAGTGGCAACAAAACAAAGCAAAAAAAAAAAAAACCTTTACTGTGCTAATTGTTTTTAGTCAACTTTTGAAGACTACTAGAAAACAAAAACTCCCTCCAAGAAAATTTATAAGTAATACATTTTCAGTCACAAGGTACTAATACAATCAGGACTTGGCTGGGCAATATTGTACTTGATATCTAGTGGCCCACGGCTGGGAGAAGGCAGGCACAAGATTCGGAATAATGAGATTTATCGTTCAGGTTAATAAATGGATTGTCCTCTTCAGGACTTAATATTCAGTAAGCCAGCATCTCCTACTATAACTCAACTCCATGGAATTCCAAATTTGGCTTACCCACACTCTGTTTCCCCAAAGTGACTAATGCTCACCTGAGGGGACCTCACCCCAAAAGTCTTCTGACTTGACTGACATTAACAGCATTCTAGAATCCACTGTTTCGGGCCCATCTTTTCCTCCATTCTCTCCCAGCTTACCACCTCAGCCTTTGCCTTTTCTTGTTGATATGTAGTAAGTTTTGCCAAGAGTCAGTTACTTTGGAAGGCTTTAAAATAAAGCTATGAATGTGTGAATCACCTCCTAGGCAAAGCATGAGGCTAGATTTTTCCAGGGTGCCACACACAGCTGTTGCTGCCCCACCTAGTACTACGTCCGGGCAGCGAGGCATGACTTAGCAAAGGTGCTCAGTGCACGATTGGACCTGCAGAGCTTGGCTCCAGCATTGGCTGCAAGAAGGCAGGTTATGCCAGCAAGCCAAGCTTCTCTCTCAAAGCAAAGTGGATGGTTTGCTGCTTATACTTGAAGTTGTTCCTTTAAAGTTTGTTCACTGACATTAAAATTGCTGAGAGAGAGAGAGAGACGGAGAAAGGAGAAAAGCTAGTCAAGGAAAGGATATGACTCTAGCCTGTATTCAGTGTCTCAGTGCTTTCATCTTTTTTATTAGATCATTTCATGATTGGGATTTCATGAGCAATCAATTTGATTGCATTTTAGCAGATGCTTTAATATAGTGAAAGTCTTAAGAATGTCCAGTTCCTTTTCAGAAAAAGGAACTAATTGCATGTATTAAACCCAAGTTTATTTTGAGTCCAGCACAAATAGTCTTTGTACCCAAGCAGGCAAACTCAAACTGTTTCATTTGTGAACTTGAGGAAGCAAGTGTGAGCCCCTGTTAGTGTAGAAATACTGTATATATCTCTGTCCTCTTGGTCTTCGATTTCATCTTGGTCTTCTTATGTGCCCTTCTGGTGTAGCTGGGAATTTGTCTTTTCTTGCATTGCTCTGGTTCTGAAGAGAATGCTTCGCTAAGTGTGGTGTGGTCAGTTACTAGGGTATCTTGACCACACTGCACATGGTCTACCTTCCATTCGTCAAACCTGACTCATGGAAGGAAAGCCCCGTAACTATAGGGAGAAAGTTTGTGTTGTATGGGCCTTTGTTTTATTTTTGTCATACTATTTTTAGTTCTAGCCTTATAGGGCATTTATGGCCAAATTTTAACAATCTCTGTTTCCATGTATGTCTTTCACATATTTTCTAGCTCAGTCATAGTTGAACCCTGCATGTGAAGCAAAATTCTTTAATTGTTAAAACAACAGTATGAGGCAAGGCTGCCTTTCTGTTGTGTGAACAATGCCAAAACGCTCAACTGTAAACGGATATCTCTGTATTCCACAAGGCACTGCATCTTTGGGCTGCAAAATGAGAGCAGAGAGAGGAGACCAGTGTTTACATTTTATGTAGATCACGTTTGTGAATTAAATCAAGGATTTTCAGTACTGTTGAGGAGTGTACGTATTAGCAATAAAAAACAGGTTTGGCGATCATTGCCCTTCAGAGCTACTTAGAATTTTGTTCTTGTTTTAATTTATGAAGATTCTAAGAGATCAACCTGAGATGGCATTGAAGAAACCAGTGAAACAGGTTTGAGTTGACCTCGGCAACTCCAAGCCTTCTGCAGAGGCTGGGACTTGGACCAGTTTCTTAATCTAAATTAAGAAATTTAGATTTGTGTGCCATTTTTCCCTTTTCCTGCAATGGCTACATGTCTCTAGTGGACAGTTTCTTCCTGTTGTGTGGTGGACTTTGAGAGTTTTGTTTTTCTTTTCATAAGTAACACTGATAAATAAAACAATAGACAACTCCAGAAATTTGCTAGTGGTGTGGTATGTTGACATTGAATTAAAACCATGTGTTTCCGTTGCCTAATAAATATTAATCTACTTTAGAGAAACATGAGAAGTTAAATTATTTTCACCATTAATTGGTGGATATAGTGCAGTTTTCACAAAAGCAAATGGGCATGTACCGTATCATCAAGAGCGTGGAAGAAAATCACATTACTGGTTTCTAGTTCTCTCTTCAGCCCATCACTCAATACTGTTCTTTCTTCAGTAGACTTCTAAACCTGAGTCCAGAAACTAGTGAATGGTGGTGTTTAGGTTAAAAAAGGGTTTTTATTTGTTTGTTTGTTTTGGGGGGTGCCTGGGTGGCTCAGTCCGTTAAGCAGCTGCCTTCTGCTCAGGTCATGATCCTGGGGTCCCGGGATTGAGCCTGGCATCAGGCTCCCTGCTTAGTAGAGAGCCTGCTCCTTCCCTTGCCCCTCACCCCACTCATGCTCTCTCTCTCTGTCAAATAAATAAATAAAATCTTTAAAAAAAAAAAAAAAAGGTTTTGAACCAAGTTTGAAAAATGGGAAATATTCGCATAAAAATGGGAAATATTCACATAAAAATCACTGTGGCTGGCTCCTCTTAAATCCGAAGAGCTGATGACCCTGTCCGTAGTATCCCTACATGACAACAGTCCACTGAAACCATTGCGGGGAGGGGACTGCCATCCCCAGTCTTGCCTGGCCACACGGGGCACTTCACTGTTTTTATCTTCCTTTTAGAAATGTGAAACTGAGGCAATGGGAAATGAAATGAATTTCTCGGGTCACAGAGTAAGCCAACATCATGGTTTTGAACAAACCTCGGGAGCAAACTTAAATCTGGCATGTTACCCTCGAGCACAGATAGCATTTTTTTCAGCTTTCACAGCTAAGTAAAAAAGCAAACAAAATAAAATGTTCAGTGTTGACTTTTTAATATGCACGATGTTGACTCTTTTTGCATTGCATTACATGAGAAAATTGTATCTCATTTTTCAATTTACTTTAGGAAGTCTGTTTACTGTTAAAAGAAACCATTGATTCAAGAGTTAAGGAGTACTTGGAAGTTCGTAAACAGCACAGGCCATCAAATACAGAATTCACAAGATCCAGTCCCTTGACCTTAAAAGGTAGGCACTGAGTACTTTGATTTTGGATAAAATTTCTGCTTTGTAGAGATGGCAATTATGTTTGACTCTGACTGTCATGTTAGTACAGTGATACATTTAAAAACTATGTTCTAATGAGGATGCTTTGTTTGGGTAAAGAAAATTAACCAAAAAGCCCTGGAGGGCTTTTAATGGTAGGCAAAATATATAAAAATAGAAAATAAAACATTCCTAAGGAAACTGTAAATACTTTAAAGGAAATTTTTTTTTTTTTTTTGACAAGTAGTCTTTCAAATAGATATACATTAATGCTGACTTGATTTGGGGCTTTATGCTTTTTTAAATGCTTTCATATATGTCACCCTATTTCAGAGGTTCTCAACTGGGGGTGATGGGTCCCAGGGGACATTGGGTTGTTACCGGGGGAGCGGGAGGGGTGGCAGGGAGCTACTGGAATCTAGGGAGTAGAAGCCAGGGATGCCACTAAGTATCGTACAATGAACAGAAAAGCCCCCCACAACAAGGCATTATCTGGCCCAAAACGTCAAGGGCACTGAGGTTGAACTACCCTGCCCTATTTCCTAACAACACTTTGAGAATGGTGATGTCTGAGTTGTAGGTGATGAAGCTGAGGATCTACAAGATTAAGGGCTCACCCAAATAAAAGATCATCCTTTTTTTTTTTTTTAAAGATTTTATTTATTTATTTATTTGACAGAGAGAGAGAGAGAGAGAGATAGCAAGAGCAGGAACACAGCAGGGGGAGTGGGAGAGGGAGAAGCAGGCTCCCCACCAAGAAGGGAGCCTGATGTGGGGCTCGATCCCAGTACCCTGGGATCATGACCTGAGCCGAAGGCAGACGCTTAACGACTGAGCCACCCAGGCGCCCCTAAAAGATCATCTTTTCGAGGACAGAGATGATCTTGTTTATTTGGCATCTTCACACGCCCCCCTCCTCCTTACTTAGCCCAGTGCCAGATACACGGATTCAGTGACTTGTTGAAAGAAAGCATACTTGGGTGACAAGTGGCAGAACTTGACCCCAGGCCCAGCTCTTCTGATTCCTAGCCCACTGTTCTTTCCACTCTGTCATTGTTGTGTTTTTAATTTTTTTTAACTTTAAATCAGCGTTTCATAACACTCTTTGTGGTACAAATAAGGTCAGCCTTGTGTTAATCCTCAGAGGGCAGCACTGGGCAACCTTGAACTAGGTTATACTAGTGCAGCCCCACCTTGGAGAAGAATTGTGTTAAGTAACCCCCTCTGAAGGCATACTTAATCTACAGTGTTCACCTGGGCACAGCTGATACGTAGGCAGACAGATTAATTTAACCCAAACTGAAAGCCTTGAACAAATGGAATTTCCAGTCCAAACAATATTGTGTTAGATGACGCTTTCTGGTATTTCACTTAGTAGTAGGATAAAGCTTGAGAAAAGCCAGAGGAGCTTGTATTCTTTGTACCCCAGCAGACCTGGCTAGTCTCATTTTCTAACTGGTACAGAAGGAGAAGGAGCAGAGAAGGTTCTCAGACCTCCATTTCTGGTGTGGAGGTGGCGTGGTCAGTACTGATTCTCAGCTAGCCCTTCCCTTGGCTTCCTCTACTGCTGAGTGAAAAATGCTGAGTACTCAACTTCCCAGCTTCTCTCACAGTTAGGGAAGATGTGTTGTGTGTTGTTCTGGCCCCAAGATGAAAATCAAAGTCTTTCTTGGGCTCATGTGGGCAAGAAGTTTGTTTTTATTTGAATGAATGAATGAATGAACAAACGAATGAATTTATAACAAGTTTGTTTTTAAACAGAAAAGTGATCTTTCTGTACATACAAGATTTTTTTAAAGATTTTTATTTATTTATTTATTTGACAGAGCGAGAGAGACACAGCGAGAGAGGGAACACAAGCAGGGGGAGTGGGAGAGGGAGAAGCAGGCTCCCCGCTGAGCAGGGAGCCCAATGCTGGGCTCGATCCCAGGAGCCTGGGATCATGACCTGAGCCGAAGGCAGATGCTTAATGACTGAGCCACCCAGGCGCCCCTGTACATACAAATTTTTTTTAAAAAGATTATTTGAGAGCAAGAGTGCACACATGTGAGTGGGGGAGGGGTAGAGAGAGAGGAGAGTGAATCCCCAGTGGACTCTTGGCTAAGCTTGGAGTCCAGCTTGGGGCTTGATCCCACAACTCAAGACCTGAGCCGAAACTGAGAGTCTCATGCTTGACTGAGCCACCCAGGTGCCCCTATACATAGAATTTTACAACCTTTTTTTTTTTTCACCTAACATAATATAAATCCTTTAAAACATATATATCACCATTTTTTTAAATTGTTTTAATGTGGTAAACTATACATAAAATTGACCATTGTAACCATTTTCAAGTGTACAATTGAGTGGCATTAAGTACATTCACATTGTTGTGCAGTCATTATCACTTTCTATCTCCAGAATAGTCTCAAACTGGAACTCTTTACCCATTAAACAATACCTACCCATTACTCCCTTCCCTCGCCCCTGGTAACCACTATTCTGCTTTCTAATTTACTACTTGAGGTACCTCATATAATGGAATCATATAGTATTTATCCTTTTGTTTCTGGCTTATTTCACTTAGCTTAATGTTCTCAAAGTTCATCCTTGTTACAGCATTTATCAGAATTTTCTCTTTTTTTTAATATTTTATTTATTTTTTTTGAGAGAGAGAATGAGAGAGAGAGCATGAGAGGGGCGAGGGTCAGAGGGAGAAGCAGACTCCCTGCTGAGCAGGGAGCCCGATGTGGGACTCGATCCCAGGACTCCAGGATCATGACCTGAGCCGAAGGCAGTCGCTTAACCAACTGAGCCACCCAGGCACCCCAGAATTTTCTTTCTTTTTAGAGCTGAATAATACTCACACACACACACACACACACACACATTTTGTTTATTTGTTCGTCTGTCATAGGATAGTTGGGTTGTTTCTACCATTTGGCTATTGTGAATAATGTTGCTATGAATATTTGTGTTCAGATATCTCTTTTGAGTTTCTGCTTTTCACTTCTCTGGGTATATACTTAGAAGTAGAATTGCTGGATCATATGGTAATTGCCAGTTTGTTTATTTTTATTTTATTGAATTAATTTATTTTTTTGAGGAACTGCCATCCTTTTTTCTGGTGACTACACCATTTTACATTCTCACCAAGAATGGATCCCAGTTTCTCCATAATCTTGCCAATACTTATTTACTGTTGTTTTGATAATAGCTGTCCTAATAGATGTGAAGTATCTTATTGTGGTTTCAGTTTGTGTTTTCCTCATTTGTAGTGATTTTGACCATCTTTTCATGTGCTTATTGGCCATTTGTATATCTTCTTTGGAGAAATGTCTGTTTATGTCCTTAGCCCATTTTTTGGGTTGTTTGCTTTTGTTTTTGAGCTGTAGGAGTTCTTTTATATATTCTGGACATTAGTTTCTTATCACGTATATGATCTGCAAATATTTTCTCCCGTCGTGTGTTGCCTTTTCACTCTCATCAGTGTCCTTTGATGTGGAAATGTTTTATTAAATTTTGATGTAGCCAGTTTATTATTTTGCTGCCTGTGCTTGATACTATATCCAGGAAATCTTTACTGAATCCAATGTCATGAAGCTTTTCCTGTTTTTTTTTCTAAGAGTTTTCTAGATTTAGCTCCTTTTAATTAGGTCTTTGATCCATCTTGAGTTAATTTTAAGGAAAGGGTCCAACTTCATTCTTTTGCATATGGATATTTAGTTGTCCCAGCACCATTTGTTGGAAAGTCTGTCCTTTCCCCCATTGAATGGTCTTGGCTCCCTTATTAAAAATCTTTGATCATAAATGTGAGGGTTTATTTCTGGACTCTGTTCTTTTTTTTTTTTTTTTAAGATTTTATTTATTTATTTGACAGAGAGAGAGACAGCGAGAGAGGGAACACAAGCAAGGGGAGTGTGAGAGGGAGAAGCAGGCTTCACGCGGAGCAGGTAGCCTGATGTGGGGCTCGATCCCAGGACCCCGGGATCACGACCCGAGCCAAAGGCAGACGCTTAACGACTGAGCCACCCAGGTGCCCCCCTGGACTCTGTGTTCTAACCCATTCTTCCGTATGTCTGTCTTTATGCCAGTGCCACACTGTTTTGGTTACCATAGCTTTGTAATAAGTTTTGAAATTAGGAAATGTGAGTCTTCAACTTTCTTAATGTTTTTCAAAATTCTTTTGGCCCTTTGGGGTTCCCATCACCACTTTTAATAAGACTGTGTAGTATTCCATTAAATATTCATACTCTGATTTATTGGTGGGACATTTAGGTTGCATTTAATATGTTCACTCTTGTAAATAATGGTACAGTGCATATCCTGATGGTATACATGTTCGCACACAGCAACTCCTTTATAATGTTTTTAGTTTTAATGTTCATATTTTTATTAGTTTGTAAGAGGTCCTTAAGGATATGAATGCTTTGTATGTTTTATATGTTGTAAGTGATCTTTCTGAGTTCGTCATTTGCCTTTGACTTGGTTTATTTAACTGTAGAACCACAAACTAGGAGAAGCCTGTATTTGCTTCATGGAGCCTTCGGTGACCAGCCACTAGTGGGATGAATGCTAGGCTTCCCTGTAATGAGATAAGTAGTGTAGTCGATTGCCAGAGGGAGGCAGGATGATACTAATGCACCATCTTGGTGTTCACTCAGCTGTGCTAAGTATCCTTCCTTGAAAGTAATCTTGGTGTGAAAGCAGTCTCTTCCTTTTCCTTCCTACTTCTGGTAACAGTTAACCTTTAATTGACCATATCTTTTGATGTTCATACCTTAGCCAGTCCCCTCCTCTGCTGCCACCAACCAGTCCCTGCCCCCGCCTCCCCTGCCTGCCGGGGCACCCACAGCAGCCCCCTGACTGGCTTTCTTGCATCTGCTCTGGCTGATGCCTCTCCTGCTGTTTACACTTCAGTTAGTGTCATCCCTTAATAACACAGGTCTGATCTTGTGAACCTCTTCCCCAAGGCTCCCAGGTGCAAGCCAAGATCCTTGCAGTAGCTGCCTCTCCAGCCTCATCTTGTCCCACTTTTTCCTTCTTTCTTGCTGCAGTGATGGCAGCTTAATGCCTTTCTTCCAAAGCTCTTTTCTTCTGCTCATCTTGGGGGCCTCTGCCCATGTTGGAGCCCTGGTCTCGACCCTTTCCCTGTGCTCCTTCTGCTCTTTGCTCAAAATCACTCCTCACAGAAGCTTATCCCGGGGACCTGTCTCCTTGTCACTGGCCCACAAACATCCTGAACACCATTCGATTAACGTCCTTCTCTCCACAAATGTGTAAGTCACCTGAAGACAGGTTCCGCCTCTTTGATTACCATTGTGTCTCCAGCTTGGAGGACATTTCCTGCTTAGTAAATGTTTATACAGGTGATAAATTACACACATGGTTCTGTCTTTCCTCTTCCTAGTAAGGTCAAGGCCTACCATAACTTCTCCATCCTGCCTTGTCTCCTCCTGCTACTCACTTTCCTGCTTCCCGCAAGCCTGCTTTCTTGATACCTCTGCCTTAACATTTACAGGTTTCGCCTTTGTCTGGAAAACCCCTATTTAACTTTTAAGATCCAGCTCAATCAAATATTACTTCTCCAAAGTCTCCCTCAGTTTCTCTTCTTCTGGCACTCTACACTTTTAATATATTTGTCAGATTGTATTATAATTGTGCTATAATTCATTTACCTGCCTTTCTCCCACCCCTTCGTTTGCAAGGACTGATTCTTTGCCACCCACAGAGCCTCTTTTCTTCTCCAAATTACATTACTGCTTAACTCTAGAACATAAACAGACAGCTCTGCTTCTGGTTATAAGTGCTTAACCTCATACTAAACTGTTAATTTCCAAAAGGTAGGAAGACCATTGTTCATCTGTCTCTCCCACAAGGTTGCTTTCCATAAAGAGGTTCATCTTGCTCTAGGCTGTGCGTACCTGTAGGAACAAAGTGGACGTGCACAGTAGCATACTGTCGCCTTATATTGTTTATTAACAGCATCACTAAAATTGGAAACTGAATACATGTTTTTAGTCTTGCCTCAGAGCCAAAGACATCTCTCTACATTTATCTGACTGCCTGTTTTCAGCTGTTCCCATAATCTTACTTAAATGCGTTTTTCAAAAGTAATTTCAAAGCCACTAACAGTAAGGCCTTGCCTATTTCCTCCTCAGTATCCAGTTCTGAGTCTCATGTTCCCTGAAAATAGAGTTGTCCTTACTGTGTTGGTGGTTTGGATGAATGTGAGTGGTTTATGCTTTTGTGTAAAGCAGATATTCTCTCATTCGCATGAATTTCTTACCTTTTTCCATTTCCAGATCCATGTAACAAATAATGTGCCTCATCACAGTACAGATACTTAACACATAAAACTGGCTGAGCTGAAGTCTCTGGGCTGGTAACTTTCCTGATTACTCAGATAAAAA
Source organism: Mirounga leonina (assembly GCF_011800145.1). Taxonomy (NCBI): domain Eukaryota; kingdom Metazoa; phylum Chordata; class Mammalia; order Carnivora; family Phocidae; genus Mirounga; species Mirounga leonina. The sequence goes on along the minus strand of NW_023270374.1, from coordinate 14,680,986 downwards.
TATTATTCATGCTCTGAGTTTTCTTTTTTTTTTTAAAGATTTTATTTATTCATTTGAAACACAGAGATAGAGAGAGAGAGCATGAGTGGGGGGGAGACAGAGGGAGAGGGAGAAGCAGGCTCCCTGCTGAGCCAGGAGCCCGACATGGGGCTCAGTCCCAGGACCCTGGAATCATGACCTGAGCCGAAGGCAGTCGCTTAACCATCTGAGCCACCCAGGTGCCCCCTGAGTTTTCTTTATGAAAAAATAACATAAAAGGTTCTGAGGCCATTTCCTTAATCTTACAATATAAAGGAATGCAAAGAGTATTCACATATTCAGTGAACAGCATAGCACAGACATTTGCTGATAGTTTCATCTTTTTAAAATCACCTGGGATGTTATTTCAATAGATTCAGTAAAAATTAGTGTTGTAAGAAAGTTTTTTTAAAAGACTTAATTGTCATGGGGCACCTGGGTGGCACAGTCGGTTGGTTATGTGTCCAACTCTTGGTTTCAGCTCAAGTCATGATCTCAGGGTCCTGAGATTGAGCCCTGCATTGAGCTCCACACGCTTGGCATGGAGTCTGCTTGAGATTCTCTCTCCCTCTGCCCTGTACCCGCTGTGCTCTTACTCTCTGTCTCTTTCTCAAATAGATAAATAAATCTTAAAAAAAGAAAAGACTTAACTCAAATTTCTGTCAATTCTGTCTCATTAATATTTACCCCTTTAACCTTGCCAGTACTAGGTGTTATCAGTGTTTTTAATTTTTCCCAGTCTAAAAGCCAAAAATCAGAAAGGAGATACTCTGCTTTTCATTTTTACCTTTTACTTTTTTATGGGTTTATTGACTGAACTGCCTATTTACAGCTGTTGCTCATCTTCATATTGGGTTGTTTGCCATTTTCTTCTTAATTTTTTCTCTTTCCTATTGTCCCTTCTTGGTCAGAGCCTTCTTAACTCTTGAATTACTACCACAGCCTCCTGATATTCCTTCCAATTTATCCACACCCTTGCTGCCAAAGTGGCCTCTCAAAAAGAAAACTGTGATAGTCTTCAGCTTAAAACCTTCTGTGGTCAGGAACCTTAGTTGCTTAATATCCCTTATTTAATTTGGTTTCTGCTTGAGACTAGCAGAATGGGTCTGGCTCTTCAGCAGAGTGGATTAAAGATACTAGATAGCTCACAGGATCTACCTATGGGAGGGCTCTGAAGGTACATAGACAGCACAGCCTCAGCCGCAAGATGGGGACAGCTTTGGTACCTGCACCATTTCAGCTGTAGTCTTCTGTGCTCAGCATCCGGAGTCCACCTCTGCCCCAGCCTGAAGAAGACTGACTGCCGGGCACATGGCCACAGCACCGTGCTGCTCCTTTTGAGCCCCTGCAAGGCGAAACTAGATCCCATGGCCGTACCCTAGTTGCAGGTGAGCCAGGGAGGGCAGAAGGTTTGGCTTTTACCTTGGGAAAGTGGGACGTTAAAATGTGGGAAGTTGCCAAAACGCAGGGAGGATGGTGAGAAGTTTTGGTGGGTAGACACAAGTTACAAAATAGCCTCTCAAGTTTTCTCTTGGCTGCCTTCTTCCACAAACTTCCAAACAACAACAGGTTTCTACCTAGTGACACAGCTGTCCCAACAGCAGAGGAAATAAGCCCAGCATCTCCTATGAGAGAGAGAGAAAGAGCGAGAGGGAACGCAAAGTCTCACACCCTAGCGCCAAGCCTAGGCTTTCTGAGTGATGTTCATTCACAGCCCACATTTGTTAACTTATTGACTAAATTATGAAGTTAACTATTGCCAACATACCTTGAATAAAATAGTAAGGAAACGGCCAAAAACCTTAGTTAATATACGAATATATACATCATGCAGCAAGGAAGACAGTGTGGGAGGATGCCAACATTCTGACTTTTGAAATGAGTAGTTGATATTTATATCTTCCCTCCTCTAACATTTATTTCATGGTCCCTTGGCCCTTAGCCAGTAACTCAGCTGATCAGGATCTTTACCTGGCAAGGCTATCCAAACCTTCGTTCCAGAGGGATTTGTGCCAGCAGTGGTCCTGCTTTTATGAGGTTGCCCACAGTTCTCATGAACTTTTAGCACTGCAAATGTGCCACTTGGTAGAGCCCGTTATCTTCCCTATGTTTTTTCCACTTGCCTCTATGGTGTCATCATGGCCAGCATTTCCACTCCCCTTTTGGTCTGTTTGTCTAATGGCGTAAAAAGCCTGAAGTAGTTATGTGGCACTTGGAACTTTCATCCTGGGCCATTGTTATCCCCTCCGTTCCATTCTTCCTTTGAATACTCATGAAGCACAGTCATGAGGATGGAAAGCAAACTTTTGCTGAGGTGGTCACTTCCCATTCCCACTTCCACTCCCTGGTTCCAGGAATTCTTGCCAAGGGGACACATATTGTTCTCCTGGTCACAGCATGTAATATGTCTTGTAGGACTTTACCCCTGCCCCACAAGATCCTGCCTTGCAGTTTGTATCACAACAGAATTTTCAGTAGACCCTTCTACCACTCTGTAAGGCCAGCTGCATTTGATCCTTGCTTGATTGCTTGTTAGGACCATTGCATTTTATGAGTATACTGGCGTCTTTGTAAAATGAGTTTCTTGGTCAGAAGCACTATGGTGGTGATGGTGAATGAGGCCTTCAGTAAGTCCATGGATGATGTGGCTGGCAGAAACGTGGCAGGCATAGAAATACATTCAAATCCTGAATAACCATTCCAGTGAAGATACTGTCTCCTCTGTGATGAAAGAGGTCTAATATAATAATCTACCCACAGCTGCTGACTATTGGCCATCTCTTTGCAATTTGAGAGTTGGTAGGGAGACTCATTAATTGCTGCTATTGGCAGATTTGGCATTTGCCAGGGCCCAGTGTTGGTGAGGTTGAGTCCATGTTGTTGAGCCCCAGGATTATATTCATCCTTGCCACCATGGCCACATGGCTTTTCTGGGGAAAGAGGCCGGCCAGCATCCACAGGCAGATCATTTTGTTAAGCTCATTACAAGAATTTCTTAATGGAGCCTTTTGGAGAACATTCACATATAGATACAGATACTTTCACACACACACTATTTTTTTCCTCAAATGTCCTTGTCACCAGTCTGAGTTCTTGCCAATGAATAAATGAATACACACACACACACGTGCACGCATACATGTATATATCAGGCTATCTTTGCTTATAGGCCAAATGGTTCCAAAGTATATTCTTTGACATTTTGCTCATGGGACAGATTTTCTTTCTCCACCCCAGGTGAGGTTATATCATTGCATTCATTCACTTCTGGCTGATACTATCATGTTGGGCAGAGCCATTGATTAACCAGGCACAAATTTTTATCTGCTAGTAAACTGGTCACTGAAGCTTTCACCCTTTCAGGTCATTTATGTAGGTCAAAGAAACATGCAAACAAGTGTTTGTGCTTATTTCTTAGTAGTAAGAGTTACAGGGTGCAGAAACTTGAATGAACTCTTTGATGTGCCCAGAATGAATTCTTTGATTTCCAGGGATCAGTATTGCTTTTGTTTTTGTTTGTTTTCCAAAAGATTTATTTATTTATTTTGAGAGAGAGAGAGCGAGAGTGAGCAGGGGAGGAGAGGCAGAGGGAGAGAATCTAAAGCAGACTCCCCGCTGAGTGGGGAGTCCAACACGTGGCTCGATCTCACGACCCTGAGATTATGACCTGACCCAAAATCAAGAGTCGGATGCTTAACTGACTGAAGCACCCAGGCACCCCTGCTTTTGGTTTTGATGGGGAGAAGGAACTCCAGAGACTTTTTTCCTGGCCCTTCATTACTGTATAGCACTTACTCCATGAGACACGGAGTCCAAATTTAGGTTCTGTCAGTTGCAGGGTATATCTATCCCAATTATGTACTCATCAACTGAAAAGACAAATACAGATTTTCATAGACCTACTGGGCCCTCTGTGAGATGAATTGAAACCAAGTTTCTACTTATCACACTCTGGTGGGTCACAGTGGCAGTCAGGAACCCCAAGAATTAACATTATCTCAGAGCCAGTGTCCAATCATTCTCAGAAGTTCTGGGTATTCCCTTTTCTCATTGTGCAGGTCCCCTAGGAGACAGGTGCACATCACAGATGGAAGATTTATGGTTCTGACTTGAGGGATGCCTGGCTCTCCATTCAAGGAGATATGGTTCTGAGAACTGAGTCAAATCTGGGGACTGGGTAGGAGTCTGTGGCTTTCCTTCAAGGTAGTCCAAGTCAGACCCCTGTTCACCAGACCTAGATTTTTTTTTCCTATTATATAGTGTATTATTTTGCTAGGGCTGCCATAAGAAAATACCACAGACTGGGTGGCATAAATAAATTTATTTTCTCATAGTTCTGGAGGCTTGGAAGTCTAAGCTCAAGGTATTAGCAGGGTTGGTTTCTTTTGAGGCCTCTCTTCTTGGCCTGTAGATGTGGCCATCTTCTTCCTGTGGCTTCACATGGTTTTCCTTCTATTTGTATCTGTGTCCTGATTTCCTCTTATAATATGGACACCAGTCATACTGGATTTGGGCCCACTCTGATGACCTCATTTTAAGTTAATTACCTCTTTAAAGATCCTATATCCAAATACAGTCACATTCTAAGGTGCTAGGGATTAGGATTTCAACATACAAGTTTTGGAGAGACACAGTTCAACCTATAATATACAGTTTAAGTAGGGCCCAAGTATGCTCTTCATTTTATTTTGAGTTATGGAGATATCTGTTAACCAATAAGCCAAAGATGTCTGTGGATTGAGCCACTGGCAGATTTCCTTCCAAGGTTACCACTGAGTAATCTTGGACCAAGCGACTTGACCAGCCATGGGCCTTAGTTGACCACAAATTTTAGGCCACCCAGTCACCAGATGACGCACCCACTCTTGGGCTTTCGTGGTCTACGGACACCATGTCTGTCCTGGTCATTAGCCTTCTCAGCAACTATCTCTCACTCCCTGACCCTCATCCCCAATGTGGCTGCCTGCTCAGGAAGAGCCCTCAATAACAGTGTCCTCTCCATGTTGACTGCCCACCATTGTGCAGAGGGTTCTGGGGAACACAGGGCGATCACTTGGCACAGGCTGGCGTTCTCACACAGATCACAGACAGCATACTGTCTGCTCTCTTGGCATCCTGTAGCTAGGTGTGCATGACTGGGGTGCAGCTCAATGTACCTTATATCTGTATTCCAACAGAGGAACCCTGGTTCTCCCACTGACCAACCTTTTTATTGAGCAAGTATGAAAGTGACCGTGTGGGCATAGTGGTGGCACACATTTTAATTTTAGTACCAGTTTCAGGCACCAAGCAGTCTGATTATTCAGAAGAATGCTGGGCAAGCCAACTGCCCAATGCTTGTAGACCTTGCCAGCCCTGTAGCTGGACCCATGGGAAGCCACATTCAAGAGGAGCCCCTCTCCCCCAGCGGGAGTGGAGTTACTGGTCCCAGGTAGCTTTGGCCAGGCAACCCTGGGAGAGCTTCTTTGGTCATTTATCAACTTGTCACTGTAGCCTAACTGACTGATAGGACCTAGAACATCATACCCTTGCCTCTGGGCCTTTGCATATGTTTCCCTTCCCTTCTCTTCCTGCAGCTGTCTTCTCCTTCCCGCTTGCTGGGTCAGCTCCTCTTCCTCTTGCAGGCCTGTGCCCCAGTGTCCCTTCTCCTAAGGAGCTTTATCTGATTCTGGGCACCTTCTCTCTCAGGATGCTGCCCCCCTGCCCTTTCCTGGCTACCCGGTCCACCCTCAACAGTAGCAGCATTCACCATTCCAGCTGGTTCCTCGCATCCCAGAGAGACTTCATTTTCATTGAGGGCAGGGCTCTTGTGCTGTTGAGCTCCCAGTGCAGAGCCTGTCACTCAGGAGGAACACAAGCCCTGGAAGAAATAAAGGAATGAAGTAGAGTTTCTGTTCACCAGTCACGTGTTTATTTGGCAAAGCTTTGTGGCACACTTCCATTGCAACATCTCTTGCCCCTTCAACAAAAGGCAGAGGTGAAAGTGGTCTGTGAGTTAACAAATTATTAAATAGTTGTTCTCGTTTGGTTTTCAGAAAGTCAAAACCATATCCTACTCCAGTGTAAGATCAGCTACAGTATCTCCTGGCTCTTTGGCACCGAGGGACTGAACCTACCCTTCCTCTGGCCCCTCCCTATCCCAGGTGTCTGTTAGTATTCTTACCCCGACTAGTTACCTGTTAGTGGGCTTCAGCCTGCTAGGTACCAGCCCTGTGCTGTGTCTCCTGCATACCCATGGCAGATCCTTGGGGCAGCCCTTGCTAGCCGGCATTCTAAACCCTTGATCTGAAGATGAGAACCAAACTCAGGAGTTCAAGCAATTTGCCCAAGGTCACAAAGCTAGTAAGTGTCAGAGGCAGTGTGAAAATGCAGCTGTCTGATGTCTGGCCTGTCTTCACTGCTTCAGTATCCCCACCGAGAGAGAGAGAGAGAAAGAGAGAAAGAGAAAGAGAGACAGAGTGTGTGTGTGTGTGTGTTTTCTCTTTTAATAAAACTTTCCTCTAATGATGAAAAAAAAGCTGTCTTTCAGTTAACCATGTGAAAGCCAGGAGCAATGTTCTCCTTGAACTACCACGTGGATATCTTTGTTTTGGGTTTTATATCTCCTATTCTCTGATCACAAGGTGGAAAGGGAGACATAGATTCCAAAACAGAACTCATCTTTCAGCTCCAAGCACTTACCTCAGTACATTGTCTAAATAGTAAGGGTTCCTACATTTTTGTGTTTGTGGAACAGTACATTTTTTTTTTATGCCTATTATTCCATTTTGTATAACCTTTTTCTTGCAGTTAACATCTAAGAAACCCAGTCCTTTGGAAAATGCCATAAAATAAATTAAATTTTCCTGGGTACTGTGGTTTCTGTCTGCCGTGGCTTTCTTTTTGGCTTCTAAGCTGAGCACGCCTCTAAAATCTTAGCTTAAATCTTTAGCCAATGCATGTAGCCGTCTGCTCATTCTTTTGTGGCATCCAAGGTATCTTCTGTGAATGTTCAGGGCTGAATTACCAGGCTTCCTCTCTCTTCATCGACACCCACGCAGTATTCTGTGGTGGGGCACATTACCACCATGTTAGGAAATCAGTGGGTGTTCACACCAGAGGAGAAAAAGATGAGAATCGCCAAAACAAGCAAGTTCTTCCTATTCTTCCCTCTGTCTGAGAAATGTTCCCCTCCTTTCCCCAACGCCCAGTGGGTGGTACCTGCCAAAGAAAGCTTTTTCTTGCTCTTCAGACACAGGCCTGATTGTGAGCCCTTCCCTCTGGCGGCCCCAGGAGTGCAAATTTGTATATGTGCTGTTTGTTTGGGTTTGTATTTATTTTCCCAGCCCATTGAAAACAGGGTCTTTTCCTATTTAAAATAAATTTTGGAAGTGAACCACTTTTCCCTTTGAGCCCAGCCCTTCCTCACCATGAACAGGCAGGCATTTTCCGAGAGGACAGTGCAAACTGGCCGCGAGACACCACATGAACAACAGTACGTCCACCAACCAACCGTCAACCCTGAAAAAGCCCCCCTTGACAAACGCAGCTGACTGCCGCAGTCACTCCTGACGGCCATCAGCTGTCCCCGTGGAGTGCCAGCCTCTGCTGCTGTTCTGTGTCCCCGCCATGGCCGAGGACTGGGGCGGGGACACACAGGCAGCCATGGAGGGGTCCTCAGGCTTCCGCAGCCAGATGCGGACGGCTGGAAGGGGGAGAACCCGGCCCCTGTGTGGTTTTATAAACAGCAAAACAGCACAACACATTTTCAATTATCTACTGTTCTGGTAAATATTCTTAATATTTAGGCATTGTTTTTTTTCTATTCACAGCCCTTTACAAATAGAAATGGATTTCCTTAGATTTGTCCCAGGGCACAGTGGAAACATGTGTTTTCTTTTTACACATGTGTTTAAATAGCTTTGCTTATTATTTACGTTTCTTCCCATAGTGTACTCAATCAAAACATTTTCTAGGCTTTCATCCACATGAGAAGCTTAAAAGGGCAATAATGAAAGCAAGTGTCTAGAAGCCCTCTGGTGAATGTGCCACAGTGTCAGCAGAGATTATTTTTCCAGGAAGGGGCAGGTTGCAGAACTTAAAGTTTTTATACTTTCTACCCAAAGTGTGCTAAAACAGTATTGACAATACAAGATGCTTTGCATTCTCAAAAACTGGGGAGACTTTGCTAACCATTTATTGCAATAAACGGAAAGAAAACAAATCCTTAAACCTTGAAGGGGAATATTTCCACTTGTTACAGTCACCTGTCATGGAAATTGCCCGTTTCAGGGACTGATCTTTTGTTCACTTTTCAATTTTGCAAGAAATTAAAACACACAAACACCCCCCCCACGACATACAAAGTTTCAGAAAAGGTTAGGATTCTTTCAGCCACACCAAGACGTTGTCATACTTCAATTGGAACCACCTAGAAAACTTTGTCGATGGTGGCATGAACCTTATGAGATCGATCCTACTGGCCTGTGAGTAAGCTGCTTCCATCTCTCCCACCCCACCCTTCTCCCTTAACCTCCTACCACGCACATCAGAAAGACAATGATTTTTCCCTCATAAAACAAAGTCTATGCCATTGCTTAGTTTCAAATTACAAAGCCAGTTCTGTTGGGGCTTCTATGGTGATGCAACTCCGTATTACTTTTGAGTCTGCTTGTTCACATTTACATCTGGACTCAGTGCTCCCACGTTTCTGCATATTCTGGAACTGGGGAGTTCAAAACAACTCTACTAAATCCCCTGGACTCTTGGATTCCAGAAAGATCTTTGTCATCAAATGGAGGTTGCAAGGCCTTTTTTTTTTAAGCAGTTGGCCCAATTGACTGAGAGCCCTGCTCATTTACCAGCTCTGTGAGGAGTGATGATTTATTACCTGATATTCCAAAGACAAATCCCATTTGATGGTCAGGTAGAACAGGTTGGCACTCTGCCCTGCTGGGAGTGGGAGGAGAAGTAATGGAAGAGAAAGTCACTGGCCTTTAATGATAATGGGGTGAGATAAAAACGTTTCTTTTGGTGATCTCTTTTGTCACATTATCTCTAATGGTAACAACTAGATGGGAGGCCTGTAATTCTCTGGGTTCACCCAGTGAAAATTTTGATTTATCCCAGAATTTTGGGAATGTGCCCCCCATGTCACTGGCTTTCTGTTGTCCAGATGGCTTGGCTACTGCTTAGCATATGTATGTGCGTATGTGTTGGGGTGGGGGGTGTAGGGGGCATGAAAGGATTGTGAGACTCCTGTAAGCTGTACTTTGTTTTGGCACATCCCAGATAAAGTCTTAAAAAGTGGCCACCTCTCCTGTGCTTGACAGATACTAATGAGGACAGCTCCTCTTCCCCACCCTCCCACCGCCACTCATAAAGCAGTGGCCTTTTCTCATAGGGGTTGCATATAATTTTTTAATGTGTGGGATGACAAGGGATAGTGGAAACTATTTGCCTTGGCATGTACTGTTCATTTCTCAGGAGTTTTATGTGCATTACACTATAGCAATACCCTTCGGATGTCTGGGAAGTGCCCAGAGCATTTACCAGCTTGTCTGTTCCCTTTAAATTCTTTTCCTTTGGCCAGGCTCTCCAGTTACATGCCAAGATTTTAAAATTTGTAGTAATTGAGTTTCACATCGCTAATATTAATAGCCTTTAGGAAGCTTGAGAGAGAAAATAGTAATTATCTAACAGATTAAATATCTGTAGGAGCCCCTTGATTTTTTTTTTTTTTAAAGATTTTATTTATTTATTTGACAGAGAAAGACACAGCGAGAGAGGGAACACAAACGGGGAGTGGGAGAGGGAGAAGCAGACTCCCCGCCGAGCAGGGAGCCCGATGCGGGACTCGATCCCGGGACTCCAGGATCATGACCTGAGCCGAAGGCAGTCGCTTAACCAACTGAGCCACCCAGGCGCCCTTAGGAGCCCCTTGATTTTGAAGGGAGCAGAGGACAAGTGAAGAGGCCCTAGAATAGGATAAGACACTGTGGTATAACACTTTGGGACTGAGATTTGCTAACTAAATACCTTGGGAATGGTGGGGACTACAACCCAGAGGATGATTAAAAACCAGAGCGCTTTCATTTTCAAATTCCCTAACATGGCACCCCAGTTACTCTAATTATTTAGAACAAAAGTAGGGGAATCTAAAATTGTATTTTTTTTTTTTTTGTAGTTACTATTTTCAGTTTACCACTTCAATTGTTTGTAATCAAAATAATCATATTCTCACTATAATAACTTCTGTGAACTGGGCAGGGAGTATCTGTTCCCTTTGGTAGAGTAGACATTTCTTTTGTCTCTAAGTGAACCCGCCACAGATTTCTGAGGTAGGTATTTGTAAAGCACTATGAACCCTTGGGCTATTCCCAGGGAGTTGAGTAGAAGCATATTTAATAACTGCTCAGGTACACTTAATTGTGGAGCTTGTTTATATTTGTTGTTCTAACACAGTGCTGTTATTACTTAGAGCCTAAACTCCAATCAGATTCAAATTTACTTTAACTATTTGATCACGAACCATACAATCTAATGGGAAACTTGGCTTAACCTATTTTGTGAAATGTCTTAAGAACCAAATTATCCATGTCTGTGTCAAGCAAAAACAAAACTAGGTCCACATAATCTGAAACATAAAAAATGAATGCCTAGAAGAGATGCTAGTTTTACCTTTGAGGCCAAGATCAAATTGCAGTTCTGGGGTCATAAATTCGTATGTATGTGTACATAAATGTTTATGTTTTTGTATTTCTGTATGTCTTTAATAAATAATATAGATATGTACATACCCACAAATGTAAGTTCCTATTAAAGAAAATAAAAAGTTACAAGGCCTGAAAGGAGACACCAAAAATATGATTTCCTTACAAATATTTGCAGGAATTTTACTTAATTGCAACCAGAAGTCTGACCTGGAAGTGTAGTGTTTTGACCCCCGAGCTGTCTGGTTTCCTATTTGCGGTGTTTTGCTCTCCACTAACTGTGAGAAAATCTATTTTACACGGTTTTAACCCTGTATATTCTTAGAAACACTGAAGTAGAAATTATTCCCTTGGGGGAAAAGAAATTCTCATTATTTAAAGAATGACTTGTAAAGGTTTCTCTTAAATAGAAAACATTTTTGAAACACTTAGGAAATCTTTCTTCATAAGATATATTTGAAAATAAAACAGCTTCTGGGTTTCCTTTCAAGGTAATGTGAGCATTGTGTAAATTTATCCTTATTTTAGTAAAATACTAACTTGTTAATAGCAAAAGGGTAGAGTTTATAAATAGTTCATGTATGAGGAAACATTTTCATACTTTTTTTTCCCTGTTTCCAGCTTCTTAAACCTTTTTTTTCTCTCTCTCTCTCTCTCTAGTATTTTAGAAAAGTAAAAATGAGGCTGAATAAACTCCGGGGATTTGGAGTAGTATATGGTATTCTAATGGACTAAAAGACACCAATGAAATTTAATTAGGATAACTGTGGGGCAAGGATGCCTACTCTTGGAAAATTATAGAATTCACATATCAAATGCTCGTAGATGATATTTGCTGAATCTAGTAAAACGGTGGGGAACATTTTTTTTCTGTGTAGCCTCTTAGAATTTGCCAGCATGATCAACTAGTCATATACCCCATTTTAAAAGTCTCAGACATTTTCAGTTAGAGGGAAGCATCATTCTTCCTAGTATTTGATTTAGGGATTTAAGAATGAGGAACACTGGGGCGCCTGGGTGGCTCAGTCGTTAAGCATCTGCCTTCAGCTCAGGTCATGATCCCAGGGTCCTGGGATCGAGTCCTGCATCGGGCTCCCTGCTCTGCGGGAAGCCTGCTTCTCCTTCTCCCTCTCCTTGTAATTCTCTCTCTCGCTGTGTCTCTCTCTCTGTCAAATAAATAAGTAAAATCTTTATTAAAAAAAAAAAAAGAGTGAGGACCACTGACAGTTCCCATCCATTTAGTTGAAGGGCATTTCATCCCATTCTTTTTTTGTTTATTTAATAACAGCTTTATTGAGATATAATTTACATACCATACAATTCACTCATTTAAAGTAATACAATTCAGTGGTTTTATTATTCACAGAGTTGTGCAACTGTCAACCAGAACCAGTTTTAGAACATTTTCATCACTCTATAAACTCTGTGCCCATTAGCAGCTACTTTCCATTTTTCCCAACACCCTTCCCACCCCCATCCCTAGGTAACCACCAATTTATATTGTCTCTACTGATTTGCCTACTCTGGATATTTCATATAAATGGAATCTTACAATATGTTGGTGTTCTTTGTAACTGGCTTTCACTTAGCATAATGTTTTCAAGGTTCATCCATGTTGTAAGCATTTATTGATAGTACTTCATTTCTTTCTGTTGCCAAATAATATTCCATCATATAGACATCTCACATTTTGTTTGTCCATTCCTCAGTTGATGGACACTTGGGTTTGCACCATTTGGCTCTTGAGAATAATGCTACTATGAATATTTGTATAGGTCTTTGAGTGGAGTGTTTTTATTTCTCATGAGTATATATCTAAGAATGGAATTTCTGAGTAATTTTGTATCTCTGTGTTTAATATATTGAAGAACTTCCAGACTGTTTTCCAAAGCAGCTGCACCATTTTATATTCCCACCGAAAGTGGACGAGGATTCCATTTTCTCCGCATTCTTGCCAACACTTGTTATTATCTGTCATCTTGATTGTAGCCATCCTTGTGGCTTTGTGATTTTGATGTCCATTTCCCTGATGGCTAATGTTTACCCTCTATTCAAGTACTTATTTGCCATTTGTCTATTCAGATCCTTTGTCCATTTTTAAATTGAAGATTTTTTTTTTTTTATTGAGTGGCAGGGGTTCTTTACATATTTTAGATATAAGTCCCTTATCAAATAGATGATGTGCAAAATTTTTCTCCTGTGGATTATCTTTTCACTTTCTTGATGGTATCTTTGAAACACAAAAGTTTTTAATTTTGATAGTGTCTAATTTACTCAGGTTTTTTTTGTTTTGTTTTGTTGCTTCTGCTTTTTTTATTATATCTAAGAAACCATTGCCTAATCCAAGGCCATGAAGATTTGTGTCTGTGTTTTTTTCTAAGACTTTTAACACTTTTGTAGTTTTAACTCTTACATTTACATCTTTGATCCATTTTGAGTTAGTTAATTTTATGTATTATGTGAGGTAGTCTCCAGCATTATTCTTTTGCACGTGGTTATCAAGTTGTCCCAAGTACCGTTTGTTGAAAAGACTATTCTATCCCAATTTAATTGTCTTGGCCCCCTTGTTGAAAATCAGTTGTCAGTAAATGTGAGGATTTATTTCTGGACTCTTAGTTCTATTTCTACATGTCTGTCCTTATGCCACTACCAAACTATTTTAATTAGCTTTGTAGTAAATGTTATTTTTTTCCCAAAAGGGTTAAAGCTGACATTTACTAATCAGGATCAAGAGTCTCTTTTAACCTAGTCAGTTTAAGCATCATTTTAAATTGTTATAAATAGGGAGCGCCTGTGTGGCTCAGTCGTTAAGCGTCTGCCTTCGGCTCAGGTCATGATCCCAGGGTCCTGGGATCGAGCCCCGCGTCGGGCTCCCTGCTCAGCGGGAAGCCGGCTTCTCCCTCTCCCACTCGCCCTGCTTGTGTTCCTGCTCTCACTGTGTGTCTCTCTATAAAATAAATAAAATCTTTAAAAAAATAAAAATAAATTGTTATAAATACCTTATTTTTTTTTAAAGATTTATTTATTTATTTGACAGAGAGAGAGAACGAGCACAAGTGCACAAGCAGGGGGAGCAGCAGGCAGAGGGAGAGGGAGAAGCAGGCTTCCCGCGGAACAGAGAGCCAGGACCCTGGGATTATGACATGAGCCAAAGGCAGACACGCAACCAACTGAGCCACCCATGTGCCCTAAACACCTTATTTTTAATGAATTAATAAATTATTAATTGTGCCAAAGATTTCTTTTCTAGGATTTTTAGATTAAATCCTTCCACAAATTTATCAGCTTTAATTATTCCATTTTTTATTTTTTAAAATTTTATTTTTATTATATTAAAAAGATTTTATTTATTTGAGATAGAGAGCACGAGGAGGGGGAGAGGAAAAGAGGAGGAGGGGGCAGAGGAAAAGAGAGAAGCAGGCTCTCCACTGAGCAGGGAGCCCGATGCAGGGCTCAATCTCAGGACCCTGGGATCATGACCTGAGCTGAAGGCAGATGTTTAACTGACTGAGCCACCCAGGCGTCCCTGATTATTCCATTTTAACCAAATCAATGAAGAGAAAAATGATCCTCAGTATAGTCAAGGTCTTCATATTAATGGAATCACATAGTGAGCCATTAGTATTTGCAAGGTATAACTGGGGATGCTAATGGGTTTCAGTAACTCCTGTTAAAATCCTTTACTTTAGGTTGTAAAGCTGACCACATGTCAAAGTCCAAGCTCCTTTGCTTATCCCTCCCTATCTCACCCCTGTACCTCGTCTCTCCCTATCCTTCTGTGCATCGAGAACTCTAAGCCTCCTCTACTTCCCAGGGTTCCCGGGAGCCAATAAAGAGTTGTCTGTGGTTTGATGCAGACATGCCTGTGGTGTCCACCATTCTCAGTCCTTGATACCTATAGACTCTGCTTAGATGTTTCCCTTCCTTGGGGATTGCCTTCCTTCCAATTTAGTTTATTACTCTCCTTTATTTAATGAGGCATACCCTTTCTTGGTCTCCCCGGCTCCCAGTGCATGTCTTTGTTGGAGCACTTATATTGTAACCATCATCCTTTACCTGCTATGTCTCTTCCTCTGACCTCAGTTGAGTCCCTCAGGAGCTGAACAGTTTTCCTGGCCCACCCGGGGCTTCACATAGTACTTGTGTATGGTAGGTACACAAGTAGCATGATTGGGAAGACTCTGGTTTGATTATTTTTTTAGAGGAACACCTGGCTTTTGACAGGATGAAAAAAATGTAACCATTTTCTGTTCACACTAGTCCCTATAACTCCTCTACTGAGATCATTTTCAGTGTCAGAAAGAGTAAAATCTCCACTTTGTAGAGTGTCTCATTGTATGAAACTACTCCAGTTTGCTGCCATCCTGCTCCCTCAGTAGCAGCTTACCATTAGAGTGATATTTAGTTTATGTCATGTGACTAACATTTAATTTCCAGATAGAGATGTACAGCTCAGACTTGTTTAATAATGTTGCTTTACTTCCATTTCTAAGAAATTTTCTATTTTTTCTGAGCCCAGGGAAGTTTTTTTTCTAGAAAAACTATTTTCAGAAGAGAGCTGAGAAGGAAGAAAACTTGCTCCAATGTGTGGGAAGGGGTTTCAGTGAGGGGACTCAGCAGAGTGGAGGGGTATAGGTGAAGGTAGACAGAGAAAGGCCCATGGAGCATCACTTGAGTAGACCACAGGGCAAGACTGGGGGAGTGGTGATGACGGGAGGTGTAGACGGGGCTGGTGTTGAGGAAAACCCTAAGAAGAAGTGATGGAGGTTCTTGTAGAACCTCAGTGGTGGGAGAGCCCGTGGAGAGTTTGGGCCTCTGCGAAAAGATGGAGACAAACAGTATGCCAGTGAGGAGCACAAGGTCAGGGAAGGAAGTGGGAGGGGCGGTGCAGGGCACAAGACAGAAGGAAATGCGCGACACAAGGGTACTGATGTCCTTGCTTAGGTGGGTATCACTTTGAAACTCACAGCCTGCTCCCGGGCCTCCCTGGAATCTCCAGGACTCCCTTTCAGAGACTCCAAAGCACCGCAGGGTCCAATATTTTCAAATACCAAGTGCAAAGGCCTCCTACTGTAGGAACCTTCTACAAAAACGAAAGAAAGAACGAAAGCTGCTATGAAAAGAAGGAAAAAGTGGCTGGAGACCACATCCGCTTCAGTCACATGACCGAGCGCTGAGGAGCACGCTGAAAACGTTTGCTTTTGGAAGGTGGGAATAGAGGAAGAATCTGAAGAAGGGTGGTTCTGTGGGATGGAGATCCAGGAAGCTGGGAGGGTCTGGGATACCTGAAACATTAAGAGAAGCTTTTGTGGAGCCTCAGGGGCATTCAACAAAAGGAAAAATACACAGGTCGGGAGAGAGTGGGGTTTCTTGGTCTGCTCCTCGGGTGGTGGGGCTGGCCTGCAGGCAAGGTGTGGCTTCAGTCCTCTCCTGTGTATCTCTGACCAGATGCTTCTCCCGAGGCCATTAGAGCGTCAGTGCATTAGTTTCCTGCTCTTTCCCTCTCTGTTTTTGGTATTGCCTTGGTATTTCCATTTCTTTTGAGCTCCACTATGTACTTAAGCATGTTTTTCTTCTACCCAGATTCTATATGTTTTTAGCAGGAGGGTCTCCTTTATCTCTGCCAGATTCCCCAGATCCCGCTTAGGCATGTGCTCTTTTTACTGCAAGTCTCAATTTTTTTAAAGTATGGTGCATTTTTTACTCCATACTTAAGAGGCTGGTAATGTGGCTTGAGTCTGCAGAACGTATGTATCTGTATCTATACCTATATCTGTAATCAGTTATATTTTCAACTTGGACCATTAGTAGCTCAGGAACGAAGTTACTATTCCTGTTGTGAGGGCGATAGTGTGCTTACTTAAGGTTTAAGGAACATCAGAGCTTTTTTTTTTTTTTCTTTTTTAAAGATTTTATTTATTTGATAGAGAGAGACACAGTGAGAGAGGGAACACAAGCAGGGGGAGTGGGAGAAGGAGAAGCAGGCTTCCCACTGAGCAGGGAGCCCGATGCGGGGCTCAATCCCAGGACTCTGGGATCATGACCTGAGCCAAAGGCAGACGCTTAACGACTGAGCCACCCAGGCGCCCCTGAAACATCAGAGCTTTATAGTCACCTATTAGTTAATTTTTGTTTAGGTTGCTTTTTAATTGTTACTTATAAAATTATTCTAAAGATTATGGTTATAATTCATAACATACTAAAGAATGCTTTTGCATTTTTTATATAATGTTATTTTCAAAGTGAGCAAATTAGAAAAGCAAGCTTTAATTGTGACTATATGTTCTGAAACTTTGGAAGAAGGATGATATTAACACAAATATTTAAAGGAAAAAATGTGGGACGCCTGGGTGGCTCAGTAGGTTGGGCGTCTGCTTCGGCTCAGGTCATAATCCCAGGAACCTGGGATTGAGTCTTCCTGGGATTGAGTCCCGACTTGCGTCCTTGCTCATTGGGGAGTCTACTTCTCCCTCTGCCTGCTCCTCCCCCTGCTTGCTTGTGTGCTCGCTCTCTCTCTCTCTCAAATAAATAAAATCTTTAAAAAAATAAAAGAAAAAATGTATCATCTTTAAAGTTCTCGAATATTTTCATCAAATTACAGTGGTATTTTTAAATTTAAGTCTTCAGAAGAATTGTCACTTTCATTTTTAAACTTCTTAGAAATTTTAAATGCATACAACAATAGAATTATACTGAACCTCCTCTTATCCATCATGCAGCATTATATTTTAAACATATGGCCAAATGTTATTTCATTTATCCTCCCACTTGCTTTTTCTTGTCCCCACTTCCAAACAGTTTAAAGTAAATCCTGGATATCATATATTGTGCATGTAAACAATTCAATATATACAGCTCTAAAAAATAAGAATTTTTTTTTCTTTGTTAATGATCAGAATGCCATTAAGGAGAAAAAAATTCTTGATGTATCAGATATATGGTCTGTCTTCAGATTTCTTTTTCTCTTCAATTCTTTTATAGTAGGGTTGGTCATTGCATTTGATTGATTCTCTTTACCTTAGGTGAATATTTCTGTGAACTTATGGGAACACCCTTCCCAAGTTTTTTTCTTGCTGTTTACTTATTGAAGAAACTAGGTCAAGTGTCCTCTGGAATTTCCCACATTTTGGGTTTGGCTGGCTGCATCTGCATGGTAATATTAACATACTCTTCCAGCCCCTGTATTTCCTGTAAACTGGTAGTTAGATCCACAGACTTGATGAGGTCAGATCCCTGTTGTTGTTTTTATGCAACAATACTTTGTGGTAGATGGGGTGTATTTCCTGTTGCCTCTCATTGGGAAGCACACATCTTGTTATATCTCTCAATTTCGTGTTAAGAACGTGTATATGATGAAGGTGGAGGTTCTGTTTTATGATTTTTTTATTAACAAGTGTTTCTGATTTTTTCATTTGATATTTATATTATCAGTAAATACTGTGTAAGCAAAACAAAATTAAAAAGTCCTCTTTACATATTCTTCTAAACTTGGCCTCATTTAGGCAGTTAAGATAAGAGTATCAAGGTAGTGTTTCAGAAATAATAAAACCTGAGTCATAGCATACATCATTAGTTCCTTTTTAATCTGAGTCTACGTGAGTTCTGATTTAGCTTCTTAATTATCATAAGTCATTGCATATCTATCAATTTAATTTTTACATATCAAAATGAAGTACATGTTAGGTGAACTCTAAGAACTTGGGGAAGATAAAAAATGAGAAGTATGTGGTGATTTTTTTTTTTTTCTGTGAAAAGGTAGATCATCTGGCAGTTAGAAAACAAAACAAAGGAGGCATGAGACTTGTTCTTTGAAATCCTCCAGAGATGCGATAATAATTGAGCTAATATGCATTGGCTTCTCATAAATTGCCTCGGTAGTTTGGGCCTTGAGTGCCTTAGAAATTAGCTTTCTCCCCATGCCTCTTCACTGTTGTTATAGTACTCCTACGAGAGGCCTATTTGTTTATGTTTAGGGAGCTAGAATAATTTCTGCCTTACATTCACTTCCAGAACTTGCATTTTGTTTTTGTCTTCCAAGAACTCTGTAAAGTACCACCATTAGTCTAGCAAGACTCTTGCTACTAAGTTCATTATAACATATCAGAAAATCGGGCACCTGGGTGGCTCAGTTGGTTAAGCGACTGCCTTCGGCTCAGGTCATGATCCTGGAGTCCCGGGATCGAGTCCCACATTGGGCTCCCTGCTCGGCAGGGAGTCTGCTTCTCCCTCTGACCCTCCCCCCTCTCATGCTCTCTCTATCTCATTCTCTCTCTCAAATAAATAAATAAAATCTTAAAAAAAAAAAAAAAAGAAAATCAACAAAATAAGATTTCGAGCAGTCACTTCCAAATCTGAGCTGTGCATCAGAATCCCCTGGAGCTCTTTAAACAGAGTACAGGTTTCTGGAACCCACACCAGATCTACATCAGATTCTTGGGTGCTGGGGATTCAGGAATCAGTACAGGTGAGAAAGACCTCAGCCTTGGAACTTCAGGTTCCCCAAGTGATTTACATATGGATAGTGGGCTCATGACTGGGAATTGGAAAGATTCTAGACTAAGTTGGTGGTTATTTAAACTTCACAGTGGTTTATTTAATAATTGAAGATGGTAGGATTGATGATAAACTGAGAATATTTATTGTTTTTACATGTGACTTAAGTGAATGCATCAAAAATTGGAAAAAGACCTAGTACGTTGTAGAATGAGATACAAATTCCAAATGACTGACAATACTGAGGGGAATGTTTGTTTGTTTGTTTTTCTTTGAGGGGAATGTTTGTTACAGACAAATGCTGAATAGAAAATATAGACCATAATATAGTAGGAGAAAGCCTACATAAACATTGTAGGAGAAAGCAGTTCACTGTGTGTCATCAAGGACAGAGCCACAAATCTGTGATGTAATGCCTATTACAAAAACTAGTAAATATGAAAACTTAGGTGAAATGGAAACAAATACTATTCTCAGTGCTGAAACATTAAAAATGTTCCTTTTACAATCAGGAGCCCCACAATGATTCCTACTAGCAGCAATATTCAGATTCCGGCCCAAACAATAAGTCACGGAAGAAGAATACAGGTGAAAAAATAGGAAATAAAGAAAGAATAAAAGTGTCATGAAAAGTCTAAGGGAAATATGGCAACTGATTATTAGAATTAACAAGAGGGTTTAATAGGTTTTTCAGCTGCAGATCAACATACAAAAGTCATTTGCAATAGCAGATGATTTGAAAATTAAATGTTTAGGAAGTAATAATACGTATGATGGCAACAATTAAAAATAAGAAGTACCTCATGATAAACTTAATGAAGTATGCAAGAACATTACATAGAAAAATTTTAAACCTTATAGAAAGAGATTTTTAAAAGCCCTTAAAAATAGTTGGGGGGTCTGCCATGTCAGCTGTATAGGAAGTCCCATTTGTCTCCAAATGGATCGATAAATTCAGGGCCTTTCTAATCAAACTCCCAACAGAATTTTTTCATGCAACTTGGCAAGCTAATACTAAAAGCTATATGAAAGCATAAAGGAGCAGGAATAACTCCCAAGTACTCCAGAAGAAGGCTAGAAACAGTGTTGAGGGTCAGGGAAAGAACTTGCCCTACTGGATATTAAGGTTTACTGTAAATAAAGCTCAGGTAGTTGATACAGTACATATTGATGATAAGTCAATGGAATAAAATAACTCTGAAAGAGAGGCCTGTATATGGCAGAGCTGGCACTGCAGATCAGTATGAACCCTCTTCTATCGAATATTAAATTGTGAAAGAGTAAAAGTGGATTCCTCAGTGATACCACACCGAAAGTCAATGTACATAACATTGAGTTTTTTTTCAAAGAAAGAAAAATCAGGTTATAAAGCAGCATTTGTCATGTGATTCCATTTTTGTAAAAAATATATATATATGTGTATGTATTTCTATATCTTGAGGAAAGATCTGGAGGACATCAAAAGTCAAGGTGACAGAAGTAACTGTTTCTGAGTGGTCAGATTTTTGGCAATTTAACTTTCTCCTTATACCTTTTTGTTTTTGTCTAGTTGTTTTGTTTTTTTAATACATTGAGTATACATCACTTTTAATTAGAAAAAAAATTTTTTCATTTGGAGGGGTTTTTTTTTTCCTTAGCTATTCTTATTTGCTTATTCTTCTAGATTAATTTTAGAATTGGTTTTGACAACTTCTAAACTGCCTCCTAACACACACACACACACACACACACATAATGTTTTCATTGTGATTTTGATTGGAATTTTCTGGTACGTAATAGGCACTCAGTACATGTTTGTTAAATAAGTAAATATGGTCACAATTGGCATCTTTATAACAGTTAGCTCTTCCAACCCGGGAACATGGTATGTTACTCAGGCTTTTCAAGTTCTTTTTTAATAAATGTAAGTTTTGTGATTTTTAAAATACAGATCTCACACATTGACACGATTAATGATTTCTAAAATTGTACAGTCTTTTCACTTTCCCCCACGTTGAGTCAGACTGTTAGCTGTGTATCTTTAATGTCAGGACTTAGAAGTGTCAGAATGATTTAAAGGTAGATAAACATGTCCTGTGTAGCGAGGTTAAGGACCTGGGTTTATTTAGCTTAGAGTACATGACTAGATTGAAACTGACTACCTATCTCCAAGCATTTGGTAGCGGCCAGCGTTCTTTCAGCTCTGCCGAAAACAGAACACAAGAAAATGAACTTCAGCTACAGAGTGAAGAATTTAGATTACAGATTGCAGACTGGCAGTGCAAAGCTGAAGCCGCCCTCAGAAACACTGTATTTGGACTGCACAGTATATCTTAATTCATTGCTAATTTAAAATTTGGGAGATTACACATAAAAATTTGGATATTCAGCTTTTCTGGAAAGGCCTAAAATCTGGTACCCCAGTGCCCTAATTCTCAGTGGCAGCTGAGGGTAGCTCCTGTCTTCTGTAAACCAAGCATGCGCTTTCCCCAGTTTTCCACAGCCCACACTTAGCCCTTTTCATGTTACTCTCCTGCCCCTTAAAGCAGCTAAGTTTGCAACCTCAATTCAAATGGTAAAGGAAGAATCAAGTTGCACGTGGCTAGGTGTTGCATCTTCTCGTTTGGAATTTCGGTGTTGTTTTTAAAATATGATTTACAGATGGTCCTGGCTAACAAGCAGGAAGTGAACTGAATGATCCTTCAAGGATGTTTCTTGTCCTGTGATCCTGCTGCGATCCTGTTAGAATAGTCCAGTGGTTCCTAAACTCTTTTTCTCATTGCACATGGTTGTAGAATCGCAGTGTTGGAATGGACCCCCCTGCGAGACAGGGAGGCCACAGAGGATATGCTTCATCTGGCGCTCATCCTACGCACAGGAACTGTGAAAGTTGTTGCCGAGGGGCGAGCTTGAACGGCCAGCAGTTCAGACAACTGGCTACCTCACTGAGAAGCTTTCTTAAAAAATCTGTTTCCTTTATGCATAGTTATTTAAAGGTGAGGGAAGGGTTTTGTAGGGAACTTTTACAAGTACCCAGTTCTGTCATCCCCATTATTATGCGTGGTCTGGCAGAGTTACGATTGTGGGAACCATTGTTTTGAGTATCATTTCATCGGTGCTTACACATGATGTAGACATGGTTTTCATACCTAATGTTAAGGGCGTACTTTCATAAACCAAAAAGTGGGAAAGCAGTATAGGAAAGAAATTAGAAGTGATAATTTCTCAATTTGTTTTCTTCTAATTTTTGTCTGCCTGAGAAGCTTTCTCATTCAGTGGTAACATTCTCAGATGGATCCCATAGATAGTAAAATTAATAGCACATGGGGCCAGTGGTATTGCATACAAAGTCAATGAAGTGACAGGTAGAAAAAAAAATTTTTTTTTAAGTAAATTTGGCCTCAAGTAATAATTTTGTTTGTAGGTTTTTTGTTTTTTTCGCAGAACTAACTAGTTTGCCCCATTTGTTTTGGCATCAAATAGGCATAGCTTTATTGTGACTCAGAGCCCAGTACTGTCCTTATTTAAGGACGTGAAATGTTATCTCAAGGGATCCTTTTTGGAGTCTCTAAATGTCTTGGGTAATAAGTGAAATTTTTAGCCCAGGACCAAATATTCCACTCACCCACCCAAATTGTTTCCCAATTGTGGTCTTAAAACTAGGATCCTGTGTGTGTGTGTTCTTAAACTTATGATAGGACTCTTGTTTTTTGGTTCCCACAGAACAACCCCCGTCCTCAACCTCACCCATCACCAGCAGTGGTGAAGGTCACACTTAGACCTATAACATATTTCAAAAGGCCCCATCAGGGCTTTTCCAAAATCTCCATCTTACCGAACCTCACAGTATGTTCAAAATGAAGGTATCACACTGTGCTTTGTCTACCCTTGGCCATCTAATAAGGACAGGTGTAACTTTCTGAATGGATGGTTTCAGAAGTAATGAGTTACAACTTCATTTTTCCTGAACAAAATAGCTTTAAAATACACATATTCTTCATTTTTAAAATGCTTTATATGTTCCTGGTCTAGTCTGGCATAGAAGAAGACATTGTCAGTACTTGGTAGCTATCAGCCCCTTCCTTCCTACCCTCTTATTAAATCTCACCAAGTCTTCAAATGGAGAATGAGAGTTGACTCATAACCTCAGACTGGAAACAGTCACAAGTCTGAACTGGTCCTCAATGTGGAGCTGCTTCCAGGTCAGCATATAGTCATCTGATTGCCACCAATCAGCCCTTTCTTAAAACAAGTATGAGACGACTATCCTACCTGCTTACCTTTGCTAAAATTTAAGTGTTTATAAATTTAAGATCCAATTTCTTTGAAATTAATCTTTAGGACTAAATCTTCAAGTCATCTGTGTTCCAGACTTTGAATTACATAATTATAACATTAGTTTGAACCTGCTGTTTTCTGTAACACTTAAAGAAGCTATCAAAATTAATAAAGGGCTGGCATTATAAGAGAGCATACAGGTTGAAAATTTGAATTTAGGCAACTGAGGTTTATTTTTAAAGTTCAAATCCTGAATGGGGGATTACTCTACAAGACAACTAGCCTGATCTCCTTAAAAGGTCAGAATTACGAATAAAAGAAAGGGAGAGATTATTTTAGATCACAGGAAATGTAAGAGACATAACCAAATGCAATGCATGAACTTTGTCTGGCTTCTAATTCAAGAGGAAAATCATTGATACACATTTTGGGGGTAGTTTGAGAAATGTGAATGTGGGCTGGTTATTTGATGGAGCAATAATGTCGTGCTCAGTTGTGATCACAGTATCTTGGTGATATAGGAGAATGTCTTGTTATATGTGAGTCTGTGCTCACATATTTAGGAGTGAAGGGTCATGATGAATAATTTGTTCTGAAATGATTTACCAAGGGGCGCCTGGGTGGCTCAGTTGGTTAAGCGTCTGCCTTGGGCTCAGGTCATGATCCCAGGGTCCTGGGATCTAGCCCCGCATCGGGCTCCCAGCTCAAGCCGGGAATCTGCTTCTCCCTCTCCCTCTGCTCCTCTCTGCAGCTTGTGCACTCTCTCTCTCTCTCTGTCAAATGAATAAAATCTTAAAAAAAAAAAAAAAAAGAAATGGTTTACCAAATAGGTATATGAAATATGACAAAATATTAACCATTATTGAGTCTAGATGGTGGGGTTTTGGGTGTTCATGGCACTATTTTTCTACTTTTCTGGATGTTTGACATTTTTCATGTTTGTGAGTGATGATGATGATAATAATGAAGAAGTCATCTTAGGGAGAGAGATACTGTGGGACAAAGTAGGTCTTCCTACTTTGAGGCTGCCTTGTGGTTTGGGAGAAGGCTTGGCTGGAGGAGAGCCATGCAGCATTGGGTGGAGCCAGCTCTGAAGCAGCGCTTACCTGTCATGCAGTCCTGATGGCTCAGCAGGCCACTCAGAGGCATTTTCCCAGGCTCCACGTGCTCTCAGAAGAGCTGTGGGAGAGGGCTCTGCCTTGTGATGCACTGTACCACAGGCTTCTCTTGGCAGCCTGGGGGAGGTTCACACCTTGGCTATGAGTCCCCTGGAAAACAAGTGAAGCTGATTAGTTTGACAGTAAAAACTCTATGTTGGGTATTTGTTCTCTGAGTCTTGGGACTACGAAATATAACAACCCCAGTACACAAGCACTCCCTTAGAAAGCGTTACTCACTGGAGCATGGTACTACTTACAACTAATCTACTGCCCTGCTAAGCCAGGATGGAATTCATTCAACCCATATTTGACTTTTTGTTGTTGTTTTTCCCTTTCTATTCATGAAGTCTCTGAATATCTAATAAAGCCATTTTGGAGCAGTTTATTTAGACGAAATATGGAATAAAATAGCAGAACTCAGGTTCGTTCTTAAAACATGAGCCACCCTTTCTTTCTCTCATAAATATCCGAGTCCCTTCCCCGCAACCCCCTTTTTTCCCTAGAGACTTAATGCTCTTTGGTGAATGAGCAGGTGAGCCAGAAGAATGTTAATGTGGTAACAAATCATCATTTGGGGCCTCACTGGAGGTTGGGAGGTCTGTGCAAAGGTAGTAGATCAGTAGCTCTTCACATACTACAGGACGCCAGCGGCTGCTTGGAGGCCCAGGGGTGGGGACCCGGGGGGGCGGGGGTGGTGGGAATGGATTCTTGATGGTACTACTCCTCGAGTGACATTAAGCAGTGCAGAAATATAAATTATTTCTAGAAATACACATACCTGAAGACTCTTGGTAGAAAGCTGATTCCACAATGAAACTGTCCTCCTCCTAACCCCAGTCTCTTCCTGTGTCTAATGACAGTCTTCTTAGATTTAGGAGGACCACAATAACTGGCAAGAAAGCAGGCGGACTTAAATGTGATTTACAAGTGCTGCGGAATCTTGGAATGCCACTGTCAGGTAGTTTTCAAGTGAAGAGATGCTCACTTTATGATTTCCATTTTGTCCCCCAACCCCAGTCTCCTCCTGATTCCAGTTCTATGCTAACACCAGGGTTAGCAAGCTTGGAGCTTCGACGCGGGGAAGGGAAAAGAAAAGGGCCTCCTGGATTCTTTGCCAGGTTGCTATTTAGAGAATAGTGGAACTTTGCTTTAGCTCTGGATAAGTACAAAATCTCAGTGGCCGGCTGAACTCTGTGAGGAAAGTTAATTACATTAAAGAGCAAAGATAAGCATGTAGTCTTTATCACTGCCTGTTATCTATGGATAAATGAAATATATCTCTGTAGCATTTCAAGTAAGTATATTTTAGTGGCAGTGATTTTCTCTGTTTATATATCAAAACTAGTTTGTCATAAGAACTGACACAGTATCTTTTGTGTTTAATCTCTCTTCAAATTCTCTTTAAACAATAAAGTTTCCTATGGCCAGTGGAATTTGGATTAAGCAGGTGCAAATCTTTTTTACATGTTAAATTTGCCATTTCTCTTGTAGATGCCATGGCAGGAGTGGGGAGTGGTTTTCCATTGAAATCATGACAAGTGGCCAGTTTAGGAATGATTCTCTTTAGCATAATCCTATCCTGGGGGTGGGAAGGATAGAGAAAAGGGTTCAATGAACTCAGTTCTCCTGATAATTGCAGTAATCACTTAGTTACAATTTTCTTTAGTCTGCTTTCTTTTTCTGTAGAGGAACGTATCATATTGAGACTGTTGTTTAGCCTCCCAGGTAAGATTTAGTTATCATTCAAGGTATGTCCAGATACCATGCTTCCTGAATTCAGAGCTATAGCTTTCATAGTCAACTTCAGTTTTAGCCCCTTCCTAATAAAAACATTCTATTGCTGGAGATTTTGTACAGGGAGATTTTTGAAAATCTCAGTCTTAGTCACCTAGAGCTGTAAGTATTAAGTATGATTCACCAGCAAACATTTTTAGATACTGCATTTAGTTATTGTTTTTCACACCTTTGGAAGACTGACTTTATAAATCATTACTTTGAAAATCACTGTAAAATTTTTCTGTGTGTATTTGTGAATTCCAAATTGTTAAGGACTCCTTTCTTACAACCTCCATCCTCCCCCCAAAGAAGTAGGACAAATAAACAGATGCGGAAGTCTCTTCCACTCTCAGTGACCTAAGGAATAAAGGATTTGTTTTAAAGCACTCAGAATAATGCCAGTGGTGTGCATATTTTGTTTGACATTTTATGCAGAAGAAAGGCACATGATCAAAACGCAATTCGTTTCAGATGTGTTAGAAAAAATACATTTCATCTCTGTAAATCTGGAGATAATGCTATCATAGATGTCACTTTTATTTTGCAATCCTCGTGACTAAAGCAGTTGTGCTGTCAAAGCTGTAGCTTGTGTAGACAGACGTCAGATCTTCAGTCACTGATGTTCTGGATCTTTCTACAGAGGTGTCAGAAGGTACTGAATGTAAAAATGGGAACTTTTTTTTTTTTAAGAATTTATTTGAGAGAGAGAGCATGATAGGGGAGAGGGTCAGAGGGAGAAGCAGACTCCCTGCCAAGCAGGGAGCCTGATGCGGGATTCGATCCCGGGACTCCAGGATCATGACCTGAGCCGAAGGCAGACGCTTAACGACTGAGCCACCCACGCATCCCATGGGAACTTCTTTACTTCTTTGTGGTATGTGTGTGTGTGTGTATATATATATATACATATATATATACACATACATATATATACACACACATATATATAAAAGTTATTTCAGAACAATGATAATCATGGATTTTGAAGAGTCTGATAGTCCTGGAGACCACCTCTTATAACTCCTGACCCTTCCAATTTCATGGATATAATACTATCTCTGAGGTTGTCTTAGAACCTGGAGATGCTTACCCCTCTTCCCCTAAAGAGGGGTAATCGTCCTTAATCTTTCCAGGAAGGTCATCAACAGAGTAGTTTATACCTGGAGGTGAGCTTGAAGGGAAGGAAGAGAGGAGGGAGGGAGGAAGGGAGAGAGGGAGAGAAGAAGGAACCATGCTGGTACTTTTTGTGAAATTCTCTTGCTACCCTATGAGATGAATGGTAATGTCTCCATTTTCAGATGGAATGTACTCCTTTGTACCAGGCTTCTTTACTTAAAATTTTGTTTGTGAGACTTTTTTCTGATAGGGCTTGGAGTTGTAGTTTATTCATTTTTAGGGGCAATGCAGTATTTCACTGACTATGCCCTCTTCTCTTTAAATGTAATTTTCTGATGTATATCTTTATAATTTGACATCTGTATACATTACGAAGTGATCACCATAGGTCTATTTATCATCCAGATAACATTCGGATAACTCTCTTCACCCTTTCACTGCCCCCCCCCCCCCCGTAACCACTAGTCTGTTGTTTTTGTTGTATTTTGTTTGTTCATTTATTTGGTTTTCCACATATGAATGAAATCATATAGTATTTGTCTTTCTCTGCCTTACTTATTTCATTTAGTCTGATACCTTAAGGGTCCACCTGTATTGTCAAAAATGGCAAGATTTCATTGTTT
This sequence comes from Mirounga leonina, assembly GCF_011800145.1. Taxonomy (NCBI): domain Eukaryota; kingdom Metazoa; phylum Chordata; class Mammalia; order Carnivora; family Phocidae; genus Mirounga; species Mirounga leonina. The sequence goes on along the minus strand of NW_023270374.1, from coordinate 14,652,852 downwards.
TTTTTTTTATGTTTGAGTAGTAGTCCATTGTATAAATGTACCACATTCTCTTTATCCATCTATCGATGGACACCTAGGTTGTTTCCATATCTTGGCTATTATAAGTAATGCTGCAATAAACATAGGTGTGCATATATCTTTTCGAATTAGTGTTTTCATAGTCTTTGGATAAATACCGCAGAGTAGAATATCAGGGTCATATGGTAGTTCTGTTCTTAATTTTTTGAGGCCAGTATGGTTTTTTTTCCTTTCTTTTTTTTTAGATTTTATTTATTTTTTTGTCAGAGAGCACAAGCAGGGGAAGCGGCAGGCAGAGGAAGGTGCAGGCTCTCCACTGAGCAAGGACCCCAATGCGGGATTCCATCCCAGGACCCTGGGATCATGACCTCAGCCGAAGGCCTATGCTTAACCAACTGAGCCACCCAGGCGTCCCACTGTGTTTTTTTTTTTAGTGGGTACACGGATTTACATTCTCACTAACAGTGCACAAAGTTTCCCTTCTCCACATCCTCACCAACACTTGTAATTTCTTATCTTTTTTTAAATAACCATTCTGACAGATGTTAGGTGTTTCTCATTGTGGTTTTGATTTGCATTTGCCTGTTAGTGGTGTTGAGCATCTTTTCATGTGCCTGTTGACCATCTGTATGTCTTCTTTGGAGAAATGTTTATTCAAGTCTTATGCCCCTCCCCCTTTTTGTAGAGGGGAGGGGGGAAGGGTAGGAGGGGCAGAAAGAGAGGGAGAGAGAGAATCTTAAGCAGGTTCCATGCTCAGTGCAGAGCCCAACACAGGACTCGATCTCACAATCCTGAGATCATGACCTGAGCTGAAATCAAGAGTTGGATGCTTAACTGACTGAGCCACCCAGGTGCCTCTCTTCTGCCCATTTTTTAATCAGGTTGTTTGTTTTGTTGTTGTCATTGAGTTAAATGAATTTTGTATGTATTTTAGATATTAACCCCTTAATGGATATATAGTTTGCAAAAAAAAAAACAAAAAACTTCTCCTACTCAGTGGGTTGCCTGTTCATTTTTTTGATGGTTCGTTCCTATGCTGGGTAGAAGCTTTTAAGTTTGATGGAGTCCAATTTGTGGGCTCTCACTTTTGTTTCCCTTGTCTTTAGAATCACATCCACAAAGATGTTGCTAAGACTGATGTCAAGGAGTTTAACACTTACATTTTCTTCTAAGAATTTTATGGTTTCAGATCTTATATTCAAGTTTTTAATGCATTTTGAGTTAATTTTTGTGTATTATTATACACAAAAATGGTCTAGTTTTATTCTTTCACATATGGCTGTCCAGTTTTCCCAACATCATTCCTTTTTTTTTTTTTTAAGATTTTATTTATTTATTTGAGAGAGAGAGAATGAGAGAGAAAGAGCACATGAGAGGGGCGAGGGTCAGAGGGAGAATCAGACTCCCCGCTGAGCAGCGAGCCCAATGCGGGCGGGACTCGATCCTGGGACTCCAGGATCATGACCTGAGCTGAAGGAAGTCGCTTAACGAACTGAGCCACCCAGGCTCCCCCCAACATCATTCTTGAAGGGTCTGCCCTTTCCCTATTGTATGTTCTGGGCTCATTTGTCATATATTAACTATCCATATATGTGTGGGTTTATTTCTGGGCTTTCTGTCTGTTTCATTGATCTGTGTGTCTGTCTTTGTATCCGTACCAAAATTTATTTATTACAGCTTTGCAGTAAGTTTAAAGTCAGGAAGTGTGATACCTCCAGCTTTGTTCTTCTTTTTCAAGATTGCTTGGGCTTTTTAGGATCTTTTGTGGTTCCATACAAATTTTAGAATTATTCGTTCTAGTTCTATGAAATATGCCACTGGAATTTTGATAGGTATTGCATTGAATCTGTGGATTGTGTTGGGTAGTATAGACATTTTAACAATATTAATTCTTCCCAGAGTACACAATATGTTTCCATTTATTTTTCTTCAGTGTCTTAAAGTTTCCAGTCTCCAGGTCATTCATCTCCTTGCTTAAATTTATTAGGAGGTATTTTATTCTTTTGTTAGTGCAACTGTAAATGGGATTGTTTTCTAAACTTCTCTTTCTAATGTTTTGTTATTAGTGTATAGAAATACTACAGGTTTCTGTGTATTGGTTTTGTACCCTGCAACTTGACTGAATTCATTTATTCTAACAGTGTTTTGTTTGTTTTTTGGTGGATTCTTTATAGTTTTCTATACATAGTATTATGTCATCTGCAAGTAGCGACAGTTTTACCTCTTTTCTGATATGAATGCCTTTTATTTCTTTTTCTTGCCTAATATTTGTGGTAGGACTTCTAATATTGCTTTTGAATAAAAGTGGTGAGAGTGGGCATCCTTGTCTTGTTCCTGATCTTAGAGCTTTCAGCTTTTCACCATTGAGTATGATGTTAGCTATAGGGTTGTCAAATAAGACCTTTATTACACTGAAGTATATTTCCTCCATACCCACTTTGTTGGGAATTTTTATCATAAATGAATGTTGAATTTTGTCAGATTTTTTTTCCTGCATCTATTGAGATGATCTTGTGATTTTTATCTTTCATTTTGTTAATGTGATGTGCAGTATAGATTGATTTGCAGATACTGGACAATCCTGGCATCACTGGAATAAATCTCACTTGATCGTGGAATATGATTCTTTTAATGTATTGTTGGATATGTTTTGCGAATATTTGTTGTGGATTTTTGGATCTATGTTCATCAAGGATATTGGCTTCTAATTTTCTTTTTTTGCGGTGCCCTTGTCTGGTTTTGGTATCAGGGTAATGCTGGCCTTGTAAAATGTGATTGGAAGCTTTCTGTCCTCTTCAAATTTTGGAAGAGTTTGAAAAGGATAGGTGTTAAGTCTTTGTATGTTCAGTAGAATTCTCCAGTGAAGCCATCTGGTCCTGGACTTTTGTTGTTGGGAGGTTTTTGATTACTGTTTCAATCTCCTTACTGGTCTGTTTAGATTTTATATTTCTTTATTATTCAGTCTTGGAAGATTGTAGGTTTCTAGGAATTTATTCATTTCTTCTAGGTTGTCCAGTTTTTTTGTGTATCATTTTTCATAGTAGTCTCTCTACAATCCTTTGTATTTCTGTGGTATTGGTTGTAACTCCTCCTCTTCCTGATTTTATTTGAATTCTTTCTCTCTCTCTCTTTTTCTTGGTTAGTTTAGTTTCTTTTGTGTATTTACACAAAAGAATATTTTTTTTTCCTTGTGCTTACCATGAGGTTCACATTGAATATCATATGTAAGTAGCAGTTTGTTTTAGATTGATAGCAACTTAATTTTAAATACATTCCAAAGCTTTACCTTATTACTCCTCCCCCATGTTTTATATATTTTGATGACACATCTTGCATCTTTTTATTTTATGCCGCCCTTAACTAATTATTGTAATTTGAAGGAATTTTACTACCTTTTTCTTTTAACTTTCATGCTTGCTTTACAAGCACTTGTCCACTATCTTTGTTATATATTTTCCTTTTCCAGTAAGATTTTTTACTTTCATTCATATATATGTATATGTAAATATATATAATATATATTATGAATATATAATATAAATTAATTATAATCAAATATGTTTTTAATATTTTATAATCAAATGAATATATTTGGTTATAATTAATAGTGCCATTTCCCTTTGGCTTAAAGAAGGCCCATTAGCACTTCTTGTAGGACCAGTTTAGTGGTGATGAATCCTTTACCTTTTGCTTATCTGGAAAGCTCTTAATCTGCCCTTCAATTTGGAATGATAACCTTACTGGGTAGAGAATTCTTGGTTGAATTCATTGAACAGATAAAGTAACTGAGCTACTTCAGGGATGGGAGACCATCCCAGCCAGGTGCTCTGGCCCGGCTAGAAGAGCTCAGATTGTAATGTTTACTCTTTCCTCTCAAGTGAGTCCCTCTATTGATTCCTTCTATTCTTTCATTTGCTAAATAATTATTGAGCACCTACTATGTAGTAGGCACTCGGGAGGCTTGTGGGATTCACTGGCAAACAAGCTTGTAGTCCAATGATGTCTTCTTTCATTTTATAGGTTATGGCTTTCAAATCACAGCCTATTTCCTCAAGAGAGGGATACGCCTTCACTGTTTTGGGGGTTCACAGAGGACTGGTAAGAAACTGATTTCTTGAGTTGTCAGGCATTTTGCACTATTAACTTGCTCTAGAGAGGAATGAAAATTAAGGAACCAAGATTCCAACTTGCTTCATTGCCTTTGTGAAATTGAAGTAGTAATTAAGAATATTTCTAAACATTTGTGATTTTTGTTTTGTTTTGTTTTTTAATTTTCACTGATTTTGAGAACTGTGAGCCGAGCCACATTGTGCTTCACTCTCCTGCTGCATCTCAGCACTTTCATTGAGCTTCCAGAGCGATTTGACAGGCAGTTAAACTATGAATCACTTCATCTTTGTCTGTGCACACCAAGTCCCTGGGATACAGAACAAGTGTGTACACGAGAAAATGCTTTCCCAGCCCAGAGCTGTCAGAGCCTTTCTTAGGTGTGTGACAAGGCCAGCTTCCCTCCTCATTTCCCCAAGTCAAGAAGTCCATTGGGGAAATGATGTCAAACACGTCCAGCCAACAACAATAAAGTCAGATGCTAATGACAGTTCTCCAAGCTGATCTGAACATTGGAAAGAAAATCTAACTGAACTTCCTTGGATGATTTTAACATATAAGATATGAAACAGGGACTTTGAAAATAAACTGTACGGAGATTTGCTCTTGGAATCTTAACAATGATCTGCACTTTTTAAACTTTAAGTGTCACTCAAATATATTACTCTCTTAATGGGGCTTTCCACGTTGTTCAGTTCTCTTAGTAAAATAAGCCAGGTATCCTTGTATCTGTCTGTTAAAATGAAGGCTAGCTACTCTGTATGGTAGAGATAGTTACTGCCTAAATCTTTACTTTATTTAAATATTAAAACAATAAAAATCTCAGTTATGACCTAAGCAAAGAAAAAGTATACGGAAGTTGCTTTCTGTTTATACAATACCTGGCCCCCAAATGTTCAAAATTAATCATTTTGGCATTCTTATTTTTCAGAGAAGAAATGGAAGGACAAATCAGAGGAATTATTGGATAGAACTGATTATTTTGAATTTGAATTCTGATCTACTGAGTTGTATTGCAATATTAGGTTTTGAGCAGAGGGCAGATAATGAATTCTGTGGCTCAGTTCCCTCTTCCTGAAAGTGAGAAGCAGACTATTTACCACTTATTTCATTAAGAAATTTTAAGAATTGGGGTTGCCTGGGTGGCTCAGTTGGTTAAGAATCTGACTTTGGCTCAGGTCATGATCTTGGCGTCCTGGGATTGAGCCCTGTGTTGGGCTCTGCACTCAGTGGGGAATCTGCTTCTCCCTCTCCCTTTCCCTCTGCCCCACCCCCTACTCTTGCACGTAGGAACGCACTCTCTGTCTCTCTATCTCTGTCTCTCTCATAAATAAATAAATAAAATCTTTTTTTTTTTTTTTTTAAGAAATTTTAACAATTAATGAACAAGGGCCCCTGGGCAGCTCAGTCAGTTAAGCTTCTGCCTTCAACTCAGGTCATGATCCCAGAGTCCTGGGATCAGCCCTGCATCAGGCTCCCTGCTCATTGGGGAGCCTGCTTCTCCTTCTCCCTCTGCTGCTCCCCCTGCTTGTACTCTCTCTCTCCCTCCTCCCTCTGTCAAATAAATAACTAAATAACTAATCTTAAAAAAAAAATTAATGAATAGATATTAATGACTTTTATTTATTTATCTTTGGTTTTTCAAAGTCTATCCCTAGTCTCCTAACCAGATAAACATTCATGAGAGGTCAGAGTTTCAACACACTCAGACTTCTGAAATGGGGAGGTCTAATGGGGGTAAGACCAGAATGATAGCTTAGGTCCCACTCAGGGAGGGCTTTGAAGTTTGCAGGTCTGTGGTAGATACTGAGGAGCCAGGATGGGGTTTTGAGCAGGGTAAGTGGAGCTGTTTTTTTTTGTTTTGTTTTGTTTTGTTTAGAACTGGTAACCTGCTTGCACTGAGTAGGATAAAATAGAATAGGGAAGAGTGATCACCAAGGACACAGCAGTGGTCTAGGGGAGAGGTTAAGGAGATGGCTATTACTAGAACATTAACTCATTAGGCCTTTGGTGTAATTTAACCTAGCCAGGTGGTATGGTGTTAACTGTGTTTAAGTTGTGTGTCTCTGTAATCAACACCTTCACGCTTGGCTCCTGAGTGTATCAGGCTAAGAGGTGTTATTACCTCAGTCAGCCCCTCACATTGTCATCCATTGTTGGAAATGAACAATGTATGTAAAAGGCTTCACTTATCTGATTCATACCATCCCTATTTAGAAATATTGGTCATCTAAGAGGGAAGTTTTCACTTTTAGAAAAATAGCTTTGTGATATCAGTATGATACATGTGTATTATAAAAATATTAGAGCAATACAACCAAGTATAAAGAAGGAAGAAGATCCTCACCTGCCACCCAGAATATACACTATTAGCATCAGCTAAACATCACTCCAGAGATAGGTGGAGGCTGCGTAAGTGAACGTGGATGAATAGACAGACAGATGAGAGAGGAGGAAAGATACAGATGGCATTTACCACTTCATATTCTTTTTTTCATTGAATGTTGGGGCATCTAGTTCTGTAATTCCTTCAGCCTTCTCCACCCGGAAGTCAGTGGTTTTGCTTTAAGAAGTTGTAATGATAGATTAGTGGACTGTAGTGTAATTGTATCATCTTTGGTATCGCATATTTTACTATTTCCTTATTATTTTTCCTATTAATGACACTGCTATTTTCATAGCCTGATTCAGATAGGGAATTTGCCCACCAGTTTAGGGGACTGATCTAAGACCAGTTGACCAAAGAGGTGATAAGTAAAGTAATTAGTAAGAACGTCAACGAGTTTTCAGATTTTATCTCCTATTCTTCCTCTTCCTGTATAAATCTGCATACTCATTAGAGAACGTTGATCCTGTGTCCCAAATGTGAGTTCTGGTCAAAGAACAGCAAACTGACACAGGCGGAGGGCTGCAAAGGCCCTTCCTGGGGGTTTCATGGGTTATAATATAATGGTCCAGGGGCTCAGGTGGACCAATTTGCAACCTCCTGGGTGCTCCCCAGAGCTCTGTGCTTGCCCCGCCCTGCTGATTGCAAACACTGAAAGGCAAGGAGGAGAAGAGACATGTGTCTGATACATACATGCTTATAACTATAACTGAAAAATCTGGGACCAAGCATTTCTCTGTTCATAGATTTTTGATGCCTTTAGTAACTTGCTTTTCTTCATTTTGTGCAGAGCTCCGTGTATTTCCTGACAGATTTGTGGTCTGTGTAAGTCAGCTGTCATTCAGTCGTGATCTTTTGGCAAGTCAGAATGAAGAATTGGTATGTACAAAAATATTATATAAATAAATCTGCTTAAATGACAACTTACTGTAAAAATCGAAAAAAGTGTTGTCTTCAGTTATCATTTGGCTATCCATCATTCACTGCATCTTTTAAGGGACCAAAAATGATAATATTAACTGATGTGTTTTGGTTTGTTTGTTTTTATTTTTTTTTATCCTGAAGACCCCTTGAAAGTTTGATCAGCCTTATCTTTTCTACATCAGTTTTAAATGGGAAAACAACATATCACAAAAACTGTGATGGTGCTTATGATAATATTCAAATGAGATAAAGCAAAGTCTTTCACTGAAATGAAGCAAAATCCACGTTTCCACTGGAAGCTTTCATTGGGGTCAGTGGCTTTTGAATTTTATTCCATGGTGAATCACTGACATTTTCATGAGAATCAGTACTTTTCCCCAGTGTGTTGTTTCTTTGCTGATAGGGCTTCTTTTCTGTCTCTTTTCTCAGGCTTAGTTTCAAGCTTCATCAGGTCCTGTTTCATTGGAGTTCTCAATGCAGTTAAATAGATACAAAAAACTCACCCATAATATTGTAGGTTACAGCTTTGTCTTGTAAGCTTAACATATACACTTGAGAGAGTCTACTTGGGTGTGTGTGTGTGTGTGTGTGTGTGTGTGTCTGTCTGTCTGTCTGTCTGTCTCTTGCTGCAGCCACAGTCCAATCTATCTGAACTTATCTGTGTGCAAACTTTTTTTCATATTTTTGGTTATATTACTTGAACTTTAACAAAGAGGAAAAAAATCCAGCAGACATGAAACCTGGACATGAAGTGTGACATGATTATTATGCTTCTGAAGTAATTTATGGGAATATTAGATTACTCCTTATGTTTATTATTTTTTAATCCATATGAAATGTGAAATTTGGCCCACATGGTCTAAAACCAGCTTCTTACCTCATCTTAAATAAATGCATAGAGACTAGAAGGGTGAATAGGGACCTAGGAAAAGTAAAGAGCAGAGAAGCTTTTGTTTGGAGCAGATGAGCACTTTGAAAAAGCCAGTGGGACCCTTATTTCTTCATCTATCAATTAAATGGCATAAATCAAGCAAATTTGGTAAAAAGTATTAAAAGTGTATTCTTTGAAATGTTCCCAGGATGTTAGAGTTGTCTTAGTAAATTAATAAATACTAAAGTAGTAATGCTGTTGGCAAACAACTATAATATAACTTAACTGATTCTCAGAGCAGTGAAGAAATTGATCTGTGGTTTAAGAAAACAATTAGCTATACCAGGAAGTGTCATTGCTTCAGATGGAATACAGAAGAAATTAAATCTTGTATGATATGTAATATTAATACTTAATATCTTAAATTGTTAAGGGTGAATTAAAACATTTCAATACAAATGAAATATTATCCTCCTTAGGGGCACTGGTCTTTATACAGATCTGAGTTTTCTATAGCTGCTGTCATATAAATCCTGTAATCTGGAGGACTTCCTAAATGTTAAGAATTTTCATTCTGAAGAGTTGACTAGTCTGAGCCTTTTACATAAGCCAGTTCAGTTTTCTTGTCTTCAGTATGTGGTTGTTTTTTTTTTAAGGTTTTATTTATTTATTTGACAGAGATAGAGAGAGCACAAGTAGGCAGAGAGGCAGGCAGAGGGAGAGGGAGAAGCAGGCTCTCCGCTGAGCAGGGAGCCTGATGCAGGACTCGATCCCAGGACCCTGGGATCATGACCTGAGCTGAAGGCAGCCGCTTAACCGAGTCACCCAGGCGCCCTTGTCTTCAGTATGTTCTGACTTCTAGTGATAACACTATCAGAGTTCATATCATGAGGGTCTTTCATTGTTTTCAGCAACTCTTTACGTGTGCTCTGGCTCTGGCTCTTCAGCTGCTCTTCTTCTGCACCTCTGACTGTGCCTTCTTCACATACACACACTTTCCTAGCCACGCACGTGGGAGTCAGCTAACACGTAGCACCACTAACCAGCTCCCTTGCTGGACACAGGCTCTGTGCACCCCTTTCTCCTTTCAGGCCTCCAGTCCACCATTTCCTTAAGCTTGTTGTCCCTAGAAACAGTGAAATATCCAGGCCTAGCAAAGGGTCCTCCTGCAAATTGCCCATCAAGCCAAAAACATGGTCCTTCCACTGCAGGTGCCTTGGAGCTTTCACCTCATTGATGTTTGACCTCTGCAGAGCCCAGCTGTCCTAGCCATTTGAAGCTCAATAAACCATCCTTCCTTCCCAGAATTGCCTTCTGTCTGAGAGAAGGCCTGCATATAACTCCTTGTTATATACTTCAAATGCCCAAAGCCAGTAATATCTGGCTTTTGTGTACTTATTCCTTGAACTTCTGGAAAGCTTTGAATTCTTTATCAGTTTACATTGATATTCACCAAAGGGCAGGATCCATCTTATTTCTGTTGGTAGTTATTCTCTAGGAATGTCTGACTGGGCAAGGCCTGGGAAATTGGCTTCCTAAATAGCTGTATTGGAGGTGCGTTTTTGTCAATAAGCATCAGTGATTTTCCTGTAAATGTTTACTGAATTCGGTCTTCCATGGCCCCAGAAGTGACGGGGGAGTGAGCCCGTACGCAAGCAAAAGCCTGGGCGCCTCGCTTGTGCCTTGAGTAACGGATTCCTTTTCCTCCTTCTCCTTTTTGTCTTTTTCTTTTTCCTTTTGGTTCCTCCATATCTAAATGACAGTTGGTTAGGAAATCTGGGAGTGCCTATTCAGAACTGCTCTGCCAGGGGGTCCTTTCAGCCTGTATAGAAGGAAGCCAGCTGCACTTAGCTCCCCGGTTCTTAAAGGTGGTTGCACAAAAGAACCGCTGTTCCAGATCGAGCAGTACAAAGGGGAGTAATCTCCCTCCTTTGGAGGGCAGAACGGTGCAGCCATGCCACCCCCTCATGCCCTCCCCCAGCACCAGGGAGGTCTATTACCCCAGCGTCGGCATTTCTGTCGCCCACCAAGGGGCGTTGTTGCAGGGAGATGCGCCGTGTTGCAATAGCTCTGCATCGAGTGCCCATGTGCCAGGGATGTGGGAATTGTGATGTGTACTTTGGGAAGAAAGGGCATTATTATGAGATGAGTCACTGTATTTTTCTTACTACAGTTTCTCATAAGAAATCTCGAGGCCCTTGTAGCCCCAGTGTTTGACCTATTGCTAGGAATGGAGCCGGGAAGTCTTTCCGAGGGTTTTTACCTTTTGTTTTGTTCTGTGGCGTTTGTCTCCCTTACCTTTTTTTCCCGAGAAATATGAAAAGCATTAAGTAAATTTTGTTTGCACTCAGTTATATTCCATTTCAACAATATTGCCTTCCATATTTACAAACCCAGGTCCCTGTGTCGAAGCTGTTTTTTCCCTCAGATGTGAAGCTCTGGGGCTTTTGGAAAATTAAAAATTATTTATTATTTTCATTATTTCTTTATTAAAGTGAATAGCCAATAATCACCAAAGTAATTACTTTACTAAGTAATAACTTTATTGTGTAAATAGAACTCTGTATGTAGCTGGGGCATTTCAGGGTCAGCACAAAGCTATTATCTCAAAGAGCATTGGTTACAGGCACTCCTACCCTCTGGAGATCCTTCCCATCTGTTCTCACCATCACACTTGAACATAGGTTGCTGAGTGCTGGCTCTGTGCCAGGAGCTCTGGTAGGGAAAAAAAAGAAAAAATAAGAAAGTGGAGCTTGTAGTCTGCCTTCAAGGAGCTTGTAGTCTGCCAGATCACGGGTACTGAAGGTTACCCTGGTGACCTAAAAAAAAAAAATGTAATTCAAATAGAGCCTCCTTTTTTCTTAACAATGTATCCATTCTGCACCTTAATGGTGCACTTGGATCCTCTGCTATTCGGAAGAAAGCCCCAAATTCTAAATTATTTTCTTACTTTTAAATCTAAGCTATAAGTCTGTGATTCTTTTGGAAATTAAAAATAGCATGTAGCACACCAGGGCTGCCTGAAAGTGGGTATATAATTCAGATACTTGAGTTCTCTGCCTCATTCCTGCCCCATTTGGGTCGTGGTCAAGCTGTGGCAGTAGTCGTCAAGGTTCTGCAGATGCACCGGTCACCAGGCCCTATGTGCTAGGCCCTCACTGTTAGCATCAGCTCGGGGGACAATCACCGGCATGTCCCGACGGGAGACACTGTTTAACACTAAACTGAACACGTGAGTCAAACTACTGTGTAATGGCAAAGAATTCTGCTAGTTTATGAGTATAAAATTGAAATGAGAACGAGTCTAAAGAAGCAATAAACCGTGCTAGCCGAGATTATTTTTAGCTTGGCTGTCATAATTGAACCTCTGTGGGCCTTAACCCTCATCTCAGTCAAGGGGGGAGGGTATCAAATGATCTCAGAAATCCTTTCTCACACTGAATTTCTGTCCAAGGAAGCAGATGAAAATGTAGCTAAGTAACAACCGTAAAATAATTTTGTACAAAAGAAAACCTCACTTGTAGGTTTAAAAGTTGTGGTAAAAAAAATGGGGGGGTAGAGCTACATTTTATTTTAGGAAAGATAAAAAGAATATATAAAGAAACAATTCAGACCTTCTGTTTTTAGAAGAAATAAACTACTTAATAGTTAGACTATGCATTAACTTTGCACCCTTATTGACAATGTTTTATAAGGAAACTTCTGCCTAACTATAAATCAGATCATTCGAGAAAAGAACTCTTTTTTTGTATCAAAAAAATAAGTAGTGGATTTTTTTCTAAGTTTTTCATAATGTGTCATAAGCTTTTTAAGAATCCATTCTTCTCATCTTATTGTATTTCCGAAACAATGCTAGTGGTAAATTCCTTGGAAGCCATTAACCAGAGATTCCTGTAGCCCTAGGAAAAGTTCCTTGACAGGGAAGATGTTGTTTCCATATTTCACATTTCCCACAGTGTTCTGAACTTAGTTTTTTACTTAATAACTGCTTACCAAAATTGTCCATGTTCATTGTACAGAAACTCTAGAATTCTTTGTTTACAAAGAAAGTAAAAATTATCTACAACTCCCAACCTAAAGACAGCCTCTCTTAATGACCTAGTCTGTACCCCTCCATACTTGATACTTGATAGCTGAGATCACTATGTACTTATTTTAGCCAGTACCCACTCATTTGTGAATTGTGTGTTTGTGTCCATTTTCCTATTGGTATTTTTGTATTTCACGGACTCCTCTGACTGTTTAAAAACTTCTTACATAGTAAGGAAAGTTAACTTTTAGTGAATTTATCGTTTACCTTTCAATTATATGACATTGCTGTGTGGTAGGTGTGTATGTCCTCATTTTTATGGTTTCCGTAATGATTTCTGCCTTTGATGATCTTGGTGTTTTAGTTCTCATAGTTGGACAAATATTTACTTATATTTTCTTATATTTTTGTGGAATTTGTTTTAGTTTGTAATGTGAGGTTTTTATTCTGTATATTGATCAGTGTTGTGATTAATTGTGGTTTTTAGGTTTAAGGGATAAACATGCTCAGTCTGCCTCTACTAATGGGGCTTCACTTTTGGGGTGCACACAAGCAGGAGGCTTCTCCGGGGACCAGGTTCTCCTTGGCCCTGTAGTAGCAGGACTTCTCCAGTGCCCACCATCTTGCCTTCTGCCTCCCCAGGCTGACTGCCCTCTCCTCTTCCAGTCACCTGTGGCCAGTGTTAAGGGTCAGAACATGGTCACCAGGTAGTTGAGGAACAGATTAGGGCCCACCCTCAACAGGGCCTACAGGTGGGCTGTTTTCTTTGGGTTGAATTGGAAACGACAGTAGCTGTCACACACCTGCTCTTATACGGGCTGGCAGGTGCAGTGTCCTAGTGAAAATGCTGGTGGTGGGGATGAGATATTCTAGGTTGATTTGGTCTGTCTAGGATAGCTTTTCTAGGCTGTGACAAAGAAGATAAAATTTTTTTCTCAGGTGAAATCATTTTGTTGAAGATTAACTGTCCTTGGGGGGCCTGGGCAGCTCAGTTGGTTGAGCATCCAACTCTTAATTCAGCTCAGGTTGTGATCTCGGGGTCGTGGGATTGAGCCCCAACGTTGGGCTCTGCGCTCCGCATAGAGTCTGCCTCAGATTCTTTCCTCCCTTCCTGCTCCTCCCCCTGCTGGCACTCTTTCTCTCTCTCTCTCTGAAGGAAATAAATTAATTTAAAAAAAGATTAACTACCCTTCACTTATATGTTACAGTAACCTGAGGTTTCATTCTCCTTTCCTAATAATAAAATTCTCCCCAATGATTAGTCAGCAGTATTTGTGAATGAGATGGTTCATGTTCCCCTGTCTCCAGCACCCCTAAGGAACCTGCCCTTTGGGCGCCTGGGTGGCTCACTCAGTTGAGCATCTGCCTTCAGCTCAGGCCATGATCCTGAAGTCCTGGGATCGAGCTCAGCATCTGGCTCCTTGCTCTGCAGAGAGCCTGCTTCTCTCCACCCCCTCCCCCCGCCACTTCTCCCCCCACCCCACCCGCCTGCGAGTGCTCTCTCTCGCTATTCCTCTCAAATGAATAAAATCTTTAAGAAAAAAATAAAAAGGAACCTGCCCTTTGCTGAATTAGAATAAGATGAGCTGGATAAGCTGGAGTAGGACATATCAAAGTTTGACTAGTTTGATAGAATAAGAGAATAGGATGTCTCTGGGCCCTGTAATCCTTTGTGCTTGTTCTCCATAGTGCAGACTTAAAATCTTCCTTTGATGACCAGTTAGATGATAGATTCAGTTAGGAAAAACAGGGCAGGGAATAGAACAAGTAGAAAAGAGATCAAACTTGAAATTAATAGACCTGGCTTTGACCACTGCCTCTCTGGATGACCTTGGACAAGTCATTTGGCTTTTCAGAGTATTGGTCCCCTGTTTTGTTAAGCAGAGGTAAAAGTGATGCTTATTATACAAGCCTTCCATTACTAAGGATAAGTGAGATAGTGAATATAAAAATGTCTTCTAGACTCAAAAGCACTTATCCAATATTATCATTACTGTTTCCATTCTTCCCTGAAGAGGAGTCAATTTAAATGTCATTAACACCAGATTAACAAATTGCTATATATTTTACCCTGCCTGCTAGAAATGGGAATACCCATCTGCACATACTATTTTCCCAAGAAGCTCAGCACCCTCATTTTTTGTCTCCACTTGCCAGCCCAGCTTCATTTTGCAGCTATAAAAAGAGAGGTAAAAAAAAGTTAAGTGATAAACTCCCATTTAGCCAGCAAGTCAGTGGTGAAGAGGGGATACAGTAAGAGCATAAACCGGTGACCTTCAGTGGGAGCTCTGTTAACCAACATCCAGAGGAGGAGGACGGGTAGAGACCACCAGTTAAAATGTCTTTCATTTCCAGCAGCTGCCCATAGACTCACAATGAGATATGGCTTTGGAGAAAGGGCCCAGTCTCTTCTCTGAGGTACATAGGAATTGGGAGTCCACAGACTTCTCAGGCCCACATTTGTAAAAGCTCATATGTTCATCTGAGCACCCACAGTGATAGCACAGAGTGACGTGCAAGTGGATTATGTTTAGAAAGTTCATTTAGTAAGCAGATGATTTAGAATTCAGTACTCATTTTCCCAAGGAAACCGTGTCATAAATGGGGTGAGGTTCCCAGACTAGTTCACAGAAGCTGTTACTGTCATGAGATGGGAGTCTTGGAAAGGGGGTCTTGCTGTCTGCATTCAAGAGAAATGGGAAGAGCTATTCCTTCTGCATCCCTGGGCAGAGGGCCAGCTCTGAGCACTCAGAATTTTGAAATAAGACAGTCATCTGTGATGTCTTCTCTCTGGCTCTTCTGCCTTGTTCCCACTGGTGTCCAGAGGTACCATGGGCCCTCTTCTGGCCGGCCCTACCCCCTGCGTAGCTGGTTACACCTTTACCCACCTGGCTCCTCTCCCATCCCATCCAGGCCCACACACCACGGGAGATGTTAGGGGGAAAAAAATCACTAACCTGAATGAAGGGCTAGCAACCTTCCTGCAGGTGTTGGCATTTTTCAACCACAGATTCTGTGGGAGAAGGTATTTTAGAATAAGGAGACCCCTAAAGGTAGGGTATCTCGCCTGAGGTAGTCCCCATTAAGTTTCTCTCTATTTTTCACAGATATTGCCCTTCTGCTTTTAAACTGGGCACTATTAACCTGTGATTCATGAATTCCCTGAAATTAAAAAAAAAAAAAAAAGTGGTGTGTTTTTTTTTTAATAGTTTTCTAGTCAAAGTTAAATAGCTTTCATTCAGTCCTCAGAGTGGTCAGCGAACCCCCCATCATTAAGAAGCACAGGTCCCAAACCTGCAAATTCTTTAAAGCTTCCAAGTTTCATCATGCTCATATGGCGATTCAACAGTGGGGCCTAGCGGTGCGTGGGACTTATTTTTAGGTTCTCAAGGGTTAGGTGAATGTAAACTGGAAAATCCCTGTGAAATGTGTACTTCCTGCAAAATAACTTCCTTGATTTTTTTCACTGATTTCATTTTCAGGTTAACATTCTTTGCAACTATTTATTGGTACTTCCCTAGATCTGCATAAGACAGTTTCATAGTCATCAATTGAGAATAAAAGAAAACTTCAACTTTTTATTAAAAACAAAACAGCAACAACAAAAACAAAAACCTAGAGTGTTTGCTACTGACCCAGGGGGCAGCAGCAAAGTACTTTCCCTTAGAGATTGGTCCTTTCATAGGAAGCAGAGCAAAGGAGGCCTTGGAAGAGGGACTTGGCCCAGAGAAACAGAGTGAAGCAAAAGGTTTGTCCCTCACTGTGGGAATTGGACAGATGACTTAGCCTCATAGGGCATCAGTTTCCTCATCTCTGAAATGGGGAAGGTCACATCCTCCTCTTGGGCGTCTCATGAGGACTCACTTGGTGCTAGTCCCTATATTAAATGCTTTGTCTGTGGTATCTCAGTACAGATGTCTTCCATCCTTACCATCTTTAGAGGAAGTGACTTCAGTTTACAGTGGAATTCGTGAGATACCCTTTTCCCTTTCATTTGACCTCTTTTTCCTGCAGTTCCTTTGAGTCTATATATAGATACAAATATAGATATACATATAGATATTTATATGTAGTTTCTATACATTTTTTTAATTGTTCATTGCTACTCCATCCCACCTGTTTTACCCTTTTTACTTCCATGACTTATTAATTACCAAATAATTTAAGAAAATATTAGAAGTGAAATTTGGGAAAGCGAGACCTCTTCCTCATTTTGAGACATGTGGCTTCTGTATGGTCACAGTGCATCATGGTCTAAGATTGTGGTCGTTGTCAGAATTCGTGCTGTGCTGGGGCTGCTTTTCTGTAAGTGACTCGACATTCCCTAGCATGTCACATTTCAGAATGCTGATGCTCCTGAAAATCATTGGGCATCACACTAAAGTTCAAGAATAACTTCTCTGTCTGCCTTATCACAGAGTTACAAATAATCGAAAGTGGTCTAGGCTTATACTTTAAATACTATTATTTGCTGCCCTAATAAGTTGATAATATATTACTTTTACTCTGCTTTTATTGTTTGCAAAAGACTTTTATTGTTTGTAGGGCACTGTCACATACAATAACTTATTCAGTGCAACAAACCTGAGAAGAGATTGTATCAGTCTTGAACCTTTTAGTTTTCAAGGGACAGGAAGGCCAACTCAAAATGGCTTAACAAAAAAGGAAGGTTTTTGGCCCATGTGCCTGTAAAGTCCAGACTTCAGGTATGGCTTGTTGATCAGAAGCACAAAGAATATCATCAGGACTGTTTCTTCTGGCTCTGCCTTGCACAGTGTTGGCTTCATTCTTAAGCCTGTATGTGGTGGTTGGCTCTGGTAGCTCCAGGCCCATGGGAACAGAGAGCAGGCCTCTTCCCAGGCCACCTGCAACTTGTGCATTTCTTTGAGGCTCATGAATTCAGTACTCTGATTGGCCTGGACGGGGTCACGGGCCTACTTCTGGAATCTGGTGTGGAGACAAGGCCTCTGTATTGCATGGACATTAGATGGGGACTAGAGACAAAAATCTGAGTATTATTTCCAGGAAATGAATGAGTGTCCACCACAGAAATATTCTTATTCCTCTTTTCTAGAAGAGGAAACTGATGTTCAGGGAAGATAAGTAGCTTGTCTAGATCTCACTGCAAGGAAGAGACCGGGTGGGGGCTAGACCCAAGGACTTCCAACTCAGCATCCTGTACTCTTTCTACAAGTCGCATCTCTGACTGTGATGACAGATGCCCCACTGGGCACAGTGGCAAGCACTGCACAGAGGGCCAGTCCTTCTCCACTCAGTTCTGCCCCTAGCTAAAAGCACACTTAATCTCTCGAGTCTCATTGTTCTTGTCTGTCAAATAGGGACAATACCTGCCTGCCAAATAACTCAGTAAGGCTCCTATGAGATGTGGGGAAAAGTATAAGTTCTCTACAAATGCAAGGCAGCCTTGCCTGCTCACATACCCTTTATGGTTTCTGTAGGCACCAAGTTTTCTTTCACAATCGTGTCAAGAAAATGTGTTTAACACTTTCCAGTTTCTAAAGTGTGCCTCATATAGCTCGCTGCATTTAAATTTTCCAAACAGTCCAGAAGGACAGATGAGAAACCCACCAATCAGGGAGTTGGGAGATGGGCTCCGGGACAAGCAACCAAGGACTACCAGACCTTGGCTTCCATCTCCTGCTTCGTTCTGCCCGCCCCCCCTCATCCCAGGAGCGTCAACCTGATTTGATCAACTTGGGAGTTATGTGATCACAAAGAATTCAGACACGGTAACATTTTGAATGTGACCTAAAACTATGTGTCCTAATATTTTACTATGAGTTACCTAATTTTAAAATATTCTGGTTGGGTTATTAATTATTTTCATTTAGGAGTGACTAAAACAATCAGAGGAAATACGTACATAACCATAGAATAGATCTCTAAAGAAGATAAAGCCTGAAAGCACCACATTACTACAGTAAGTCCTACTGTGAGAAAAACTTTAATGGCATTGAAAAGCTTTTTTTCCTGCCTTCTCCCTTTATTGCCTCATATCAGGCAGGATGTTCTGCAGTCCTGGAAACGAGAGTATGGTGGGATAGCTCCTGTCATCCCTTCTAAGTGTGGCTGGGAGGGCCCTGGGAGGACCCCACTGGGGGCCGTGCTGTGATGGCGGGGTGCACCCACGGGGCTCTTTGAGTGACCTGCAGTCTGGTCTCATGGCCCCAAGGACCTTCCTCGGCAGTTTCAGCCTGGGCTAATACTGATGTCCCAGGGCCTACAGCCTGCTGCTTGAAAGCTGAAGCAAGATTCTCCTGACAGAAGCCCCGTTTGTCAGATGAGTAGTGGTATTGCCTTCCATGCTGTTTGTCCAGTCGAGTGAGGTCCCTGGAGTGTGGGAGTAACAATATTATCTGTTCACCAAGCTCTTCCGAGGGTGACATTGGCGAATAGTTGCAAAGCTTCTGAAACAGTGCCTGACACCCAGGTGAAACTTGGCACACACTAGCAGATCACATCCTCCAAATATGCCCAGAATCATCACTGATGCTCCCTCCATTAACCACTCCCAATCCAGCTACTCCATTTCTGTGCTCCCGCTTACTGCAAAATCCTTCAAAAGTGACTGGCCCTGCACTGGCCCTGCATGACCACGTTTGGCCATGGAAATGGAGCATTTGAAATGTGGCAAGTCAGGAATGATGTCCTGTAAATGTCATATACATACCAGATTTCAAAGACTTGGTATAAAAATATAAAATATCTCGGGACGCCTGGGTGGCTCAGATGGTTAAGCATCTGCCTTCGGCTCAGGTCATGATCCCAGGGTCCTGGGATTGAGCCCCACATTGGGCTCTGTGCTCAACAGGGAGCCTGCTTCTCCCTCTCCCTCTGCCTGCCTGTCTGCCTACTTGTGATCTCTCTCTCTCTCTCTCTGTCAAATAAATAAATAAAATCTTTAAAAATAAATAAATAAAATATCTCAACATTTTTATATTACATGTTGTAATGATAACATTTTATATATTGGGCTAAATAATATATGTTATTGAAATCTGATTTTGCCAGTTTTCTTTACTTTTTTAGTGGTCTATATAGAAAATTTAAAGTTACATGTACAGCACATGTTACATTCCTGCTGGAGACTCCTGGTCTCTACTATGTCTCCACTTCACTCTTGAACCCATCCATCCCAAACAGGCTTGGGTCCCAGCACTTCACCAAAAAGAGCCTTTGTCAAGTCGCCTTCCCCTGGTCAGTTCTCCCTCCTAACTGCTCAGCCACATTTGACGTGGTTGTCACTTTCAGTGAAACACTTTGTTCCCTCATGATCTCCTTTTCTGAATCCTCCTCCTTTTCTTGACTTCTTTTTTTCTCATCCAAACTCACCCTGTAGTGGAGTTATCCTGACTGATGACTTTATATACCATCTGCATGGACTTCCCAGCTTTGTGTCCGTAGCCCAGACCTCTCTCTTCCTGGAACCTGTATCTTAACTTCCTGCTCAACATCTCCATTTAGATACCCAGGAGGACTCTTCAGGTTTACATATCTGAGGTTGATTTCTTGGTTCTACTTCCCCAGGCCTGTCCCTCCCCCAGTAACTTCCTTCACCCACTTATTTAAACCACAAATCTTGGAGTCATCCTTGACTTTTCTTCTGACCAACTATATCCAAACCATTGATAACATTCCACTGGGCCTCCCTTCAAATTGTATTTCCAATCTAACCATTTCTTACCATCACCAGATCCTGAAGACCCCTCGTCTCTGAGTGGACTATTGCAGTAGTCTCATTACTGGTCTCCCCATGTCCATCTGTCCCTCTACGGCACCCAGAGTGATCCTTTTAAAATGCCAAGTGACTTTTCCCCTTAGAACCTTCCAGAGGCACATCATTGTCCTTAGAATAAAATGTGCCATCCTTATGAAAGCCATATGTGATTTTCCCCCCTCACCACCACCAATACACACACACCTGTTACCTGCCCTCCAAACCCCTCCCCTGGTTTGCTGTCCTGTTTTTTCTCCCCCCAGGCACACACCATCTACAGAGCCTGGGTGTTCATGCTTCTCCCTGTCTGAAATGCACTATGTTCACATGGCTCACCCTCCACTCAGATCTCTGGGTAAAGCTCATCTTCATACCTACTACAGCCTTCCCCCCCACCAACATATCTAAAACAGACACTTTGGACGTTTATTTCTCCTCATAACATCACAACCTTCTGACACATCATGTTTATTTGTTTCTTGTCTTCCCCATGGGATGGAGATTCCGTGAGAGCAGGGATGTTTTCTGTGAGTCCACATCCTTTTCCACAAAGGCCTAAAAACAGTGTTCAGTACAGAGTTCAGTGTTGCTTGATTGGATGATTCTGCCGGACTCTGCTCAGTTATCAAGTCTGTCCGTGCTCCATTAGAGTGGGCAGAAGTTCATTAACTCTGCTGGGTATCAGAATCACTGGGGAAATTGCTTAAAATGCATATGCTTTGACTCTACCCCCTGGAGATCCAAATGCAGTAGATCCTGGGGTAGAATCTGGAACATTTTTTAACAAGCTCCCCCGGTAATTTTGATGCCTGAGGTAACTGGACCATACTTTGCCAAACACTGCCTCAGTGGACCGGTTTACATTTGTTTATCTGTTGCTCTGTTCTGTCAAGTATTATTTCATGTATATCAGCAGTGCTTGAATCACCTGGGAACCTAAATATAGATCTCGTAGTCCCACCCTAGATCTGGTGAATCAGAACTTTCAGGGATGGGTCTTGGGAATCTATATTTTTTGAAAAGCTCCCTTGGTGACAGTCTTCCCAATAGCCTGTGGGAGCCTCAGCTGTGTTTTACAGGCTCCTTGAGGAGGTTATAAACTCAAGAGCAGGTGTTTCTTATGTCTTTTTAGGCCAACTTCTCTTCCCATCCCTCATTAATCCAACCGTGTTCTACTCAAAACTGGTATTCAGTAAGTCACCATGGAGTGAACACCTTGATTTATCCACAGTTTCGATTTGCCTTTGTAACTTGAACATCAGCCAGTATTTCTAACTATATTTAAATCCAGCCCATTCTCTGATTAGAGGCAGGAAGCATGTCTTAGCTGCCTCGATAATTCTGGTGGGGATTCTCTTTGCAGTCTTTTCTATCCACAAATTTAAAATGTGTTTCCCAAGTCAGACCAGACAGCACTGAGGTAACATCACCGATCTTCATACTTAAACACTCACCCATTCAGCCTTCCTTTTGGACTTGTTCTAGGGCACACATCCTTAGCCTCAGGGTTCATCCACTAGACTCCACAGCATCCCTGGGGATTGCAACAAGACCTGATCCCTTGCTGTGGGAGCTTTCCTGGGCTGCTCAATCTGTCAAGGAAGGTGTCCCCCTGGATTAGATTCCCTTTGGGGCCTGTGGCCCTGCCCTACTTCTTTTTGGTTTTGTCCTGGAACTGTACATAGACACTCTTTACAGCTGGATAGTTTAAAACTAAAAATGAAAGCATTACCAAAAATTAAAAAGTAAATGGGTGGGGAGTGGACAGGGCAGGTGATGATACTTGCAGGATTTTATTCCTTGGCTAGACTCAGAGCTAGCCTCTAGGTTAAGAAGAATCACTGATGAAGGCCCAAAGAGAGCCCTTTGGTTAACCTATTCCTTTTCTTTTTTTTTTTTTAGTGGTATTTTGAGATTTAAAAAAAAAGATTTATTTTAGAGAGCAAGCAGGGGGAGGGGCCAAGGGAGAGGGAGAGAGAGAATCACATGCAGACTCCCCACTGAGCACCGAGCCTGATGTGGGGCTCAGTCCCAGGACCCTGGGATCATGACCTGAGTCAAAATCAAGAGTCAGATGCTTAACTGACTGAGCCACCCAGGCGCCCCTTGGTTAACCTCTTTCTTAAATAACTGAGTCCCCGTGGAGTGTGCATTCTGGACTTTGGATGGCCAACTGGTAACCTTTTTTAATATATTGAGTTCGTGTGTATTCTTTGCAGAAGATGTCTGGGTCATTATTCAAGGCAGAATCTAAAAAGGAGTAGTGTCATTTAGGTAAACACAAGAAGCACTTCCGAACACCCATGGTCTGTACCTTAGAGTTTTGCCTCTGGATAAGCCACAGATTACATTTTGGTGCCAGATGTGAGAAGCCATTAGTAATCGGGACAACTCCCCTGGGAAATCCTGTTCCCAGTCCCTGTTCCAGAGGATCACTGCTTCCTCTGGAATATTTCTTTGGGGGGCTCTGGAGGCTGCGATTTAGTGACAAAGGGGAATGACTTGACCCTAGAAAAATAAGAATGAGAGATTTCTAATGAGATCTGACAGTTCAAGGACTGAAGAAGGAATCTAAGCTTTTTTTTTTTTTTTTTTTCCTGCCCACCCAGTCTTCATACAAATGTAAATATGCCTCCTTCAACAAATTGCCAAATGTGGTTTTAATTTGTAAGCAGGAGACCCTGCCTTGCCATTTTCTTTTCTTTTTCTCTCTTTTTTAAAACCGAAGTCACAGGTTTTGCCCTTTCTGAACTGGACATTTCCTTATGTCACTCCATCACATTTTCTGTTGTCCTTTTCCTTCCAAGGACATTTTCCCCCATTGTTTGTGATCAGAGGAATTTGGGACGAGAGTCAATTGTCATGTTTCTTAAAGAAGTTTTTGAAGTTCCCATAGGAAATACATAGTGCTCTTTAAACTGAATTTAAAAAATAAATAAATGAAGGCAGAGATTGGATCTAGCATAAGATTTGACGAGTGTCACTATCGCGGCATCATACTTTATGTGGGCTACGCAGTATCCATTGTTGTTATTTATGACCCTGTCTGCCTTCCATTGTGGACTTCTTCAAGCCTTGGGGAATTTACATCATTCCTAATAGCAAAAGGCTTTCTGGTTCCCACAGAGTTGTTCAAAGCCTGACTCATGCTCCTTATGTTAATTGTTCAGCTCTGAAAATACAGCACTTACAGGGTGTGGTCATAAGGGGAAAATCTACTGTACTTATAGGGCATGTTTAGAAGTGTTTCACACATAAATCTGTCTCTCTCATTTCTCCCTCTCTCCCTGTACCCCCTCTCTCTCTCCCCCTTTCTTCCCCCTCCCCTCCATCTCTCTCTCTCTCTTATTTAACTTTAAAACTGTAGCTCTATTTAGTCGACTAGTAAGTCTTAAGGGGAGAAAGGGAGAAGCATCAAAATGCAGTATAATCCAATAAAACCTACAATATCCTGTTCACTAACTCTTAAAACTGACTTAGGTTATAACTGGATATGACTATGAGTGACATTGATCCAGGTCTGAAACCATAGGCGGGATTAGCGGGAGCTAAAGACTCATACTCGGGGCTGCAGGGTAGTGATTTCACAAAGGTCAGAGCACTGGCCTGTGGGGCACCCAGGCATCATACTGATGGCTGCTGTCTACCAGGCGTTCTGGGACTGCCATTGTTAAATTCCAATGTAAGTCTAAAGCAAGGGACCTACTGATAATTTCCCAAAATTGTTCCTTATGGCCTCAACATTTTACTGTGGAATTTGGTGGAGAAGGGCACTTACTGTCCCAGGAAATGAGAAGAGTTAACACCTTGTCTGGATTATCTACTTAACAAAAAGGAAATGATTCCAAAACTATGAAATAGGTCAATGTTGGCAAAGATTGGGAGTTTTTGACATTTTATAAGTACTTCTATATGATGCTTCCTTGGGAACATATAATGATAGATACACAGATAATCTCTGAATTATGTAAAAACTGTGGTAGTGCTGTTAGTTTAAGAAAAAACTCCCAGTTTTCTGGTAGCCAAGAATCACAAACTTCAGTTTTCAAAGTACCAGTATTCAAAGGCTTAACTCACTTATGTAGCCTTGAGTTTTGCAAAGGCCAAGTTCTGTATTTTTGTAAATAGAGAAAATGTGTGGAATTCTTAGGCTAATCAGGGTACAGACCATGGTGCCACCAGGTCTCTCTGGAAGATCAGAGCTCACACACATGCTGCTGCCTGGCACTGTGATTCTGGGCTTCAACACACTTGGGGCCACAAAGTTAGCAGATATTGGCCAAGAGTTCCCAGATGGTTTGGAACCAACATCCTTTCTCTTACAGTCTTGTATGTCTGTGGTGCAGATTAACATATGAACTGCGTTGGGTAGGAGTCCAAAAAAAGTGACATTTACTGAAAAGTTCTAGATTTAAAAAAATTAAAATAGCTTAACACTAAGTGGTTTCATCTAGTCTTCACAAAAATCCGTTCACTGGGGCATTCAGAGCAGAACTGTTTTTTCTCATGTTCAGCTAATAGATTTCTGGTTGAACCTTTGTTATCTTTTGGAGTAGACGGAAGGAGCTCTCCACGGAGCGTCTGATTATTTTGCTGAGTGTGCGGAGAGTTCACTTCCTCCCAGTGCAAGGCGCAAGAGAAATGCTCTGAAAGAAATGTAGGTCCGATAAGTTTTCTTTTCCTTCTTTTTGAGTGTGTGTGTGTGTGTGTATGGATATGTGACATGAAGTCTGGGACTCAACAGGAGTTCATAGAAAGTAATCACAAAACTCCCTCTGGCACCGACCTTGCCCTAAGTCCCATGCTTGCCCTTCTGCCTTCCTGACTGTCTCTTGCATTCTGGACAGTGGGGAGCGAGTCCTTGCTTCACAGGTGTGTTGCAAGGAGTAATTAATTGCAAGCGCTTTGAAGATGAAAAGCACCTGTCTGGTGGTGTGTTTCATACAGCTTTCCAAGTGACTACAGACCCATCTAAAAAAATACATTCCTTTGCTAAAATGCAGGTTCTGATTCTAATAATTATGATAATCCTCATGCCTCTGATTAGGAACAATAAGAACATGTGTGTGTGTGTATGTGTGTGTGTGTTTCCAGACTAAAGCTTAGCCAAAGTAAATATTTCAGCTTCAGTGTTTTGAGTTTGGTGGTTTAAGAAATTTCTTGTTATTCACAAGCCTGCAAATCGGTGTTGAAGTTAAAGTCTCCAGTCTCTCAATTCTCCCCATGCCGCTCCTGCCCTGCCCCTCAAAGTGAATTTTACAATCAGACTGAAGTTTGCATTGCCTTTTGTGTGTGCTATAGAAAAGGTGTGTGTATGTGCGTATAAGCACATCCTTGCGTGCACACGTGCTCATACACACACACATGCGCGCACACACAGCCTGTGCTTTGGATGTATCTGATTTACTTCTGCAGTAATAAAAACAATATATCACATTTAGGCAATATTGACTCTCCACATCTGAAATGAACACCTCCCTGCCTTAGTTAAAATAGATCCATCATAACTCCAATATAACTACATTGCAAACCCAGTGATCAAGAAACAAAGCCTGTCCTCGTGTATCTTAATAACTAATCCTCGTGTGTTGGAAAATGTGATGGCTCTTGCTTGATCCAGTCTGAATTTAAACATAACACTAAGGGATTGTTCTAGATTTGCCAGGGAGGTAAAGGAGAAGGAAAGGTAGCACGTGCCTCCTTTTTGAGGTCTAAGAAACGTGATAAGGGGTATAGGAATTGGAGGGCAGCATGCCATTACAGCTTTACAAAACAAAACAAAATCTTTCTTTGTTTTAGTGCGAAAAGAACTGAAACAAAAAGCAGCGTTGTGAGCAAATCATGGAGCAGCAGGGACATTGTGGGAACTTCTAGTGACCCAGTGATGGCAGAGATAACGAGGAGGAGGGGTGACAGTTGGGCTTCAACCAGTCCCCCATCAGAGTCCACGGGACAAGCAAAAGATTACATAAAGGCAGCTGAGAGCCACTGGGGGCTTCCTGTTCAAAAGCTGGAAAATGTTCATCAGACCCAGCCAGAAGACACTAGCAGCCAGCAAAAACCTCATTTCGGGGAGTGGTTAGAGACAGGGCTTCTAGGCAGGAGCCCTGTCTGTAGCTGTGAGTCAGCATCACCAGGTCCAAAACAAAGTCCACAAGGGGCCAGAACACAACAGAAACGCAGGAACCGCGGCTCTGCAGCAGACGTTGACCACCACAAGAGAGTTTCTCTTGGAAGTGATCGATTAGTCCCAAGAGAAATAATAGTGGAAAAAAGCAAAGCTGTCAGGGTTTTGCCAGCCTCAGAGCTGTCAGATCCGGGGTTACTTTTGAAACAAGGTTTGGCAAAAACGGCATCTAATGAAGAGTTGCATGTTTTGGAAAATCTCTCCTCCGGACATCTTACAAAAAATCAGCCAGGGCAGGCACAGCAAACCGGCTCAGCCACAAACAGTGAAAGATTATCTGCAATCCGGGGCAGCCCAACCAAGAAAAGAAAGAAGTACGGAAGAGGCCACTAACTTACTAACGGGGACTGCAAACTTGTAGTTGGGTATATAATGGCTGAAGGTGCAGAAAGAGAGGGGTGTGTGTAGCTGCCCTGATGTTAAAGGAATTAGAATGATTATTTTGTATAGAAAATAGAGCTCCGTGTGAGGGTTAATTTTTAACGCATTCATCTGCAAGAGGCTATGTGCTTTTTCTAACAACATTGCTACTTTCTCATCATACTTTTCTGTCTTCAGAGCCATTCACCTTGTCAAGGATGACCCCATTCTTGAACGAACTGCATGAAGAAACCAGTCATGTGCCTTTGTGACTCATCACTGGGCAGACCATACAATGGGCCACATGAAGACAGTGCTGTATATAGGGGTACAATTTCTTCTCTTGTTCCTCAGCCTGAGTTGGGCAGAAGTGAAGGAACAGGCTAGTGGTCCTCAACATCTGGTTCTGGGCCCAGCATCACTGTCTGAAAATGTGTTAGAAATGCAGACCTTGGGC
Source organism: Mirounga leonina (assembly GCF_011800145.1). NCBI lineage: Eukaryota > Metazoa > Chordata > Mammalia > Carnivora > Phocidae > Mirounga > Mirounga leonina. Next base: position 14,625,774 of record NW_023270374.1, on the reverse strand, counting down.
CCCACCCCAGATCTACTGAATGAGAAACTCTGGGCAATTCTGAAACATGCTCAAGTTTGAGAACCACTGGACTAATTGGAGACTCCCTAGTGTTTGTTCCCTCCAGCCTGGCTCCCATGGCCTCCAGCTCATCTGCCTGAGGCCCACATGTGGACAGGCACCCCCTCATGCCCTCTCAGACTTGTAAAACACATGGGTTCAGCTTCTGAGCTGCTCTGTTCCTGGTTTCTCTACAGCATGGTGGCCACAGCACCCACAAAAGTGTTACCCTAAGAAGTGCTAGAAGTTGGTGGGTAATTTGGCTCAGCATTAGAGGAAGACAGTAGAGGGAGAGGCTTGCTCTCCCTTGTAGCCCAGGCGTGTCCCTGTCCCTGCCCTTGCCCCCACCTCTAAGATTTTGGTTAGGTTCAGGAAGGATTAGAACCCAAGGGGAACTCAGTGGCCAGAGTTTCCAGTTTCCCAGTTGGAAGGCGTCACAAACAGTTTGAATTTCAAAACAGGAGGCTTCCATTTGCAGTATCACCCACTAATGTCTCCAGTGGGCTTGCTGAAATGTCACAGAGTGAATCATTGCAATGACTTATTTTGGATGGACACCTACTAAAGATTTTCTTAACCCAATTTCATTCTAAAATAGGGGAAAAACCATATTCAAAGGCCACCCATCAAATACATTTTTTTTCTGTTCAACATTGTGTGGTCCTTTGAAGTAGCACCTCCCTAGTAACAAGGAAAATCAAGTATATTCCCAGAGTGTTGGAGTTAGCAGAAAAATAACCCAGAAAAAGCCCAATGAAATAAAAGAATATGGAAACAGACACAGTGTAGGTGGTTCAGAATGCTCAAAACTAATTGTGGTTTTGTTTCTCTAGCTCATTCTATACTTGCCTCTGACTTCTTTCCCACTTGAAGGGTAGGACTCCTTAAGAGGCAACTGTACTCCCTGACACCATTTTGGGTCACGAAGTTCAGTGTTGGTCACTACCCTTGGCCATGAACGTAGATGCTATTCTTTTGATGTTCCCCACACTGCCTGGACACTTGTCCCCTTCTCGTGGTCCCAGCCTCACCACCCCCACCACCCCCACCAGGAACATGGCCTGCCCACCAGTGACCTTTCCTCTTCCCGCAGGTTTTTCCCTGCTCTTAGCTGATTCCAGTCAAAGCATTCTGTAGGAGAAGAGGGAGCCCAACAGAATACTACCCAGAGTCAAGCAGATTGTATTCATCCATTTGGGGGTAGACTGCACAGAACGGAAATGCTCCACTATGGGCCCCCTCTCTTGGAGTGACAACTGTTCTAGGTGTGCTCTTCACCGAAGTCAGGGGCAGAGTGTGTCATTGAATCTTCTTCAACAGAATTCTTGGAACAGTTTAAACAGAAAGGGGCCCAAAGAATAACCCAGGTGATCGGCCAAAAAAACAATAAGCTCCCTAGAACGGAATCTCGAATAAAAAAGACAACCATTTCAGAACACTAGCTGTTAACCCAGCACTAGAAGGAGATGTTTGGAATAGAGGTGCCAGAGAAAAGCTATAAGTTGAAAAGTTTTCATTTCATTTATTAACCAGGGCCTGCACAGCAGGTAAAGCCAATCTTTGTGATTTAATGATTTTCTCTCAAGAACAGCCTTGGCTTTAGAGTTTGGTGTATTTGTGGAAATAACAATTACTGTGACCTCAAAGGGAAAATAGCACCTTTGGTTGTAGGTTGACAGGGTCTTTCTCACAGCCCACATGTACATGGGATTGTGACAGGATTAACGGAGGGAGCAGCTCTCTGCTTCCGCACTGTGGCATGTGTCTGAGGAATTTTGCCTTTAAGCATTTTCTCCCACATGTCTGAAACACCCCTGGATCTCTTATTACTTGAGTGGTTGTGTGATTCTTTGGATGTTTGAAAGTACAAAGGGGAAAATGGCTGCCAGGTTTTATTGTTGCTTATTAGCTAGGAAATGCAGAGTTCTCCACGACTGGGAGTGGTATGTGTGTTGACGTTCTTAATAATCTTATTAATTCCGCATCTGAAAATCTGAGAGCCTGTCAATATTCTCAGACAAAAAGAACAAATTCTTCAACCACTTAATAACCCAAACTCAATTTATATTCAAGTCCCTGTAATTCTGATGCTTGGGAGAAATATGGATCCGATTCTGTTAATGTTACAACTTTGAACTCCCTAGCTATCTCAGTGTCATGGCTTTTAAGTCACATCCATGTGCTTTCAGATGACTTTTTAATAGATTGATGTTGAGTGTTGTGTTTTTGTTGTTGTTGTTTAATGTCTATAAACAAATCTCTGAGAATAGTCAATGTGATTTTTCTTACACTTTTTTTTCTTTGCCACTGGAGGTTAACTGTTGTCCAGATATGCATGTAAATTGTTAAATGCAAAGGAGCAACCATTTGGGGAGAGAGGAGTGAGTGCTATAGCTCTTTTGTTTATTTATGTTAAAGAAGTAAGAAAATGTACTTCATTTTATAAAAAGCAAGAATCATTAAAACCTCTGTAGTTTGATTTATGGAAAATATAGCTTATTTCTTATCTCAAGATATGTCTTAGGGATAACAGTGGGATCCCAGTTAATTGTTTGCTTCTGGTGTCATGTTTGGATTTTAGCATGAATTGTTTTGCATCGCACGGCCTTTGATTTTAGCAAGAGCTTGGTAAGGGCAAAGCACCTAAGGGAAGGAAACCTCTATGCCCAAGAGTCGGCCTGGGATCACAGTGCTGCCATTCCCAGTTTCCTTGAATGCCTTGGCAGGCCCCACTGTCCTATTTCCACAGAATTTTAGTGAGTGGCCTTCCTTTTGAGGTAACAGATGCCTCTCCTAAGAGTCAAAATCCTCTCTTCAGAGTTCCATGACTTGAGTATGGAAATCATTTCAATTTCTTCTTTTCTCTTATGAGGAAATTTCCATGCTCATTTTGTTAAGATTTGATAAGATGATAGAGTTCATTCCTTGTTATTGAAACACTAATGAATTGAAACACGGTGGAGCAAGTGAAAAATCAAAATTACGCTGATTTCTGTTAAGTAGTTTAAAATCTTCCTTAAGTAAATTAAGCATTATAAAATGAAGCTAATGCAGATAATTACTCAGGACAGCAGTCTAACTATGTAGATCATTGGTATTGCAATTTAATGATATAGTTAAATTCTCAGAAATCTGCAGAACTCCTTCTAATTTGGTTTCTATATTTATTTAACAAGACAAGGAACAAATATATGTCAATGTGTGTGCTTAACAGAGGGGACTTGAGTGGATGAAATTATTACCTTTAATTGTGGAGAACTACTCAATACTGGACTTTAATCACATTCAAGTAAGTTTTATTGTGCAGCATAATATTACCATGTGTTACTTTATAATTGCCGTTAGAATTACTTATCAAAAATCTTGATTCTTAAATTAAACAAGAATCAATAAAACCATACGTATGTCCCCAAAGCATCTGATCAGGTGACCATAGATGTGGATTTGACAGAACCCCAGAATAAGTTTCATTAGTCAAGTTAGGAAGCCAGACGCTGCAGTCATCACCAGGAGAGTTCTTTTTTCCCTATCACAGTTATCCTGTCTTTTGTTTTGTTTAAACTGCTTGAATAGTTGAACGTGTCTGAAAGTACATGGGTCAAAGTAGTATGTAGAGGAAACGAACCTGCTTTGTAAATAAAAAGTAAAACTGTTTAAAAAAATTAAATGAGTGTGTATCACTTTTCTCCAAAACAAGTGAGTTAGCCCCAAGGAATATACATCCAAAATGCCCTTTTCTGAACCTGCGATTTAAAATTATATTCTCTTAGAGATTTTTTCCTTCTTGAAGCAACTCTGAGGTTTTGAGCACTATGTTAAAATAATCCCAAGGAGCTCTGCTTCTGAACATTTAGGTCTGGAGAACCCTGTGTGGGGTGTTATGATTAAATTGGCCCGTAAGATTCTGGGGTGGTCTTTACAATGCAGATATGTTCCCATTTCTTCCAGTTGTGAGCTAAGAGAAATCCCTCTTGTGAGAAGTTAAAGTATGCAACCTTGACTCCTTTCCAGAAAAATCTTGACATTTCCCAAGTGGATTCATTTCCATTTTCTAAGTGGATCTAGTCCTTGTTCACCACTGAATAAAGTCCTGGGCCAACTCTTTGTCTACACTGCCTGTTATGACGGGATCTCAGGCCCCTCTTATTGCTTGTATATGTATCTCCCCTTGGATCTGTACATAACCTTTCAGAGGCATTTCAATATGAGGTTGGGATAATACATTTGAAAAGCTGTGCGTGAAATGCTGAGAACCACTGCAGTCGATGAAGCAAAGCGCCTTTCTTTGTGGTTTGCCCCTGCCAGCAGGCTGGCTGGCCTGGCCCACGGGGAGGCTGACCTGCCCTGGGCCTGGGGTCTGGGCTGGGGATCCAGAGCCTGGAGATGGCGTGGTGCTCCAGGCTGCAAACCCTGGGTTCAGGCTGCCGCTTTGCCACTAATTGGTTTGTGTGTTTTGGGACAAGTCTCTTAACCTCCCGGGCCTCAGTTTCTTCCTTTGTCAAATAAAATTCTCTCTCCTATTTTAAGTGCCACACCGAAGGTAAACATACCACTCCCATGTGGTAATTTTTGTATCCATTTAAAAAACAGGTTCTTCCCACTGGCCACACTTTGGAATTACCTTAGTAGTTTCTAGTTAAATCAGAATCCTTGAAATTTGGCCTGGGTATCAGCAGTTTTAAAAACACTTCAAACACTGATTCTAATGAGAAGCCATAGTTAAAAATTGTTTTAAAATGTAGGGGGGTGGTGTGTGTGTTTAAATAGTGGATGTTAAAAGAGGCAGGGTGTGCTCAGAGCTGAGTGTCCTTTATAAAGGGGGCGTGTAAGTCAGGAGTGTGCCTACTTTTAAATGAATGAGAAACGCTTTGGTGACAAGGTGTCAATAGGCGTACATTTTAATCACCCACAGAGATATGTTTTGTTTTCCCCTTCAGGCCCTCTATGTCAGTAATGCTGCTTTAGACCCAGCACATCAGAGCAGCTTCGTCTTTGCCAACACTGAGAAATTGTTGCCCTCATACAGAAGACGAGTTTTTAAAGCACCTAAATAATTGTCTAGGGTTTGCCTTTGATCCATGATCATTAATATCACTAATAAGCTCTCGAAAAGTGCGTGTGAATCTCAAGTTCACATTTGGCAGGGCAGTGGAAGAATGAACGCTTTTAAAATAGTTTGGCTCAGAAAGCACATCTGAAATAACCCTGTGGGAAAATCAGGAGAATTTCTCATCCTCCAAAGGATTACCTAGGATGAGATGCTGACCTTGTATTTTAAGTTCGGTTACATTTCTTAAAACCTCATTCATTACCCAGCCTGATTTATTTTAGTGGGTGAAGTAGGCTGTGGGAGGGGACTCCAGTGATGTACAGTGTTCTTGTTGGCCTTTTGTTTTCTCCACAGTTCCCAAAAGATCATCACGTAAATATATTTCTTTAAAACACACATGCAGACCAGCTTCCTCACGAGATTTACTACAGCTTTTCTCTCAGAAATTAGAGCTGAGGATTCTCTCGTCTTCAGGCTTCTGAGGCGATCAAGCCCCAGAAGGCCGAGTGTGTGCGGGGTGAGCAGAGCGCTGACCTCTGCCGGGGAGAGGTCAGTTCAGCACACAAGACTCAAAAGGGAGGAAGAAAAAGCAACTCCTCAGCAGGGAGTTTGACTTGCTTTAGGGCAGAAGAGATTTTATAAATAAGTTCCCAGTCTCCCACGCCCTCTCACCGGCTCTTCTATTACTGGTCCTGTCTCCGCGCTTAGATACACACACACACACACACACACACACACTCTCTCTCTCTCTCTCTCTCTCTCTCTCTCTCTCTCTCTCTCTGACGTGGGGACACAGACACACAGCTCTTACTTCCACTTGCTGCCTCACATCCCTCTCTCCACCTGCCCCGGGAACTGTGCGTTGCACTGCAGACCCTTCTCAGGAGGAGGCAGGTGATGGATTGACTGGGAATTTTTCTAAGCCCAGTGGCTCATAAGGCCTTTTCTCTTCCTCCTTAACAGGCTCAGCTGGTGAGAAGCATGCAGAAGGCTCTTTCCCAAACCACTGTGGGTGCCTGGGAGGATTAATACCAGCCCATCCATTCCTGTTGTCACAGGGAGAAGGTGGAATGGTGAATTAGGACAACCTCCAGCCTTGATGTGGCAGACTGGGTGTTTGGGATGTGTCCCAGTAGGAGGAGCCTAGAAGGCCCTTTTGTAACAATGCCAGAATGAATCGAGGCTTGTGAAGCTACAGCACCGCTTTGATTTTTATGTTCCCCTTAAAATGCTTCCCTGGTGAGCCTTTTCCCAGTGTCTCTGCTTGGCACGGTGACCATCTAGAGCAGAGTGGTGACTGCTTGGGCAGACCCTGGGACAGCTAGTAAAGTGTCCTCCGGTGGCTCCCCAGTGAAAAGTGCCCATCAGTACGAAAGTACTTCTGGGAGAAGAGCTCTCCATGTCAGAGATTCAGAGGATCTGCTATTGGGGTTCTTGTTTTGATGCTAATTATCTCTAGCTAGAAGAACCTTCTGGATCTCAACCAAAATCTCTATACAGGCTCAAAGACAAGAATACTGTCCATCTGTGAATATTCCACATCAAATTGGCTTTGTTTTCTCTTGAAGATAGTATTCCTCAACACGAGTTTATCAAATTGCATGTTCTGGATCCTGGTTGTAGAAATGATTTTAGCTCTTGTTCTGAAAGTTTATAAGGTCTAATTCTAGGCCCTGGTAACACTTTAGAAAAGTTCACTGAACTTAAGAGAAACCTAAACTTTCTGCCACTGGCTATGCGTGTTCACCTAAGCCAGCTGCCCCTCTGAGGGCAGGCTCAGGACAGAGCAGATGGTACAAGAGAAAGTTGGGCTTGATATTTAGCTCTGACTCAGTCCAGAGCAAACGGCCACTGCGCAGTGAGGACAGCCGAGGAGGGAACTTCCTTCTAGGGAAAGGCTGCTTAGTGGGAGGGGGCCATTACCAAGTATTTCTGGGACGTCCAGTCCTCTGAAAACCTCATCAAGAAAATGAATCAAACATTATCACATAAGGAGAGAAAACTGACCCAAGACCATGTGTCCTGGAGTCCTGCAAGGCCAAGCACCTGGGCTTAACCTCATCTGGCTCTAACTGTGTAAAAGGGTAGGGAGGTTGGATATGGAAGACAGAACCATGTTCTATTACTTTTAGAGGCTGTCGAGAGCTGTCTACACTGGCAGACCACACACTGTTGTAGAATTTAATTGGGAACCAAGTTTTTTTGTGGTCCTCTAGTTCATTCTTATCTTGAATGCACTTTTCTTTCTGCTACACTGATAGATAGCAGGCACTGAACTGACTGGGGAAAAGCCGATTTGTGTAGCCAGGACCCGCACCACCACGTGATGGAGCCTGGGACAGCTCCCTTTGGAGGAGAACTTTGCCGTTGCTGTGTAACAACCATACATTTAGCAGCTTGCAACAGTGCAAATTGATGATCTCACAGGTTCTGATACTTTTTAGCTGGATCCTCTGCTCTGGGTCTCATGAGGCTCTGATCAGGGTGTCAGTCAGGCTGTATCTTCATCTGGAGGCTCAACTAGGGAAAGACCTACTCCCAAGCCCCCTTGGGTTTTTGGCAAAATTCAGTTCCTTGCCATTTTAAGACTGTGGACTCCATTGTCCTGTTGGGGATTGGCCAGGGGAATTCACTCAGCAACTGGAGGCCATTCTCAGGTCCTTGCCACAAAGCCTCCTCCATCTCAAGAATGAAGAAACGTCCCTTGTGCCGAATCTCTCACATTTTGTATCTCTGACTTCTCCTGTGACCAGCCAGAGAAAAAACTGCTTTTAAAGAGCTCCTGTGATTAGGTCAGCCCCACTTGGAAAATCTCCATAATTTAAGGCCAGCTAATTGGGGACTTTAATGACATCTGCAAAATCCCTTCACAGCAGTACTTGGATTAGTGTTTGATCAAATAACCAGGGCCCAGGAATCTCTGGGGGCCATCTTAGATTTCTGTCAACCTCCATATCCAACAACCTTTCCTTAGCTCTTCTCAGGCCCGGGGCCCAGTTAGTGGCGAGAACAGAGACTGTCACTGGAATCTAGCTGGATTCCTTAATCTTTTAGTGGACTCTATATCCTATCCCACAGAGCAGTGTTCTTTCTTCTTCCTGCAGCGCTTTTCATGAATACGAACAGTGGCACACATTTATTATCACCGTTTCATGGATGAGGAAACTAAGATGCAAAGAATTTCGGAAACTTTCCAAAGTCAGTAAGTAGCAGAGCCTAGAATCCAGGTCTGTCCAACTCCCAAGGCCAGAAATTCTGCTGTTGGGCTGCAGCTGTGTGAGGTTAACACCACACAGGCAAAAAACACCATGCCAGAAATCGGGAAGGAAGAGCTGTGATTGGAATCAAGGAAGTCTGGCTCCAGAGCATATGCCTTTGCCACTCAGCAGACAGCCTGGCTTTGTACACCGAGAAGGTGAAAGCAACAGGCCACCCATCAGGCCCATGTGGAGGCACAGCACCCTGGAGGAAATGTTCAGGACATCTTTTGTTGAGTGTTGTACCAAGAGCTCCCAGGAAATGCAGAAATTCTGGGGTCATGGCTGTGTGGGGAAAGCCCAAGGCTGTGGTGAGGCCTTGCCCACCCCCTTCGGGCCCCTTCCCACTCGCTTTCCTTTTGCTCACAGACACTTCTGTAGTTTTGTGCAAACCTATAGCTGTTTCACATTCGTGCTCTCCCTTTCTGTGTTGGGCCTTGATTCCATTTAAAAAACACTTCCACACACCAACCGGCAAAGCCAGAGAGAGCCCCCAGAGAGAGGATATCTGTTTGTTAACGTCCTGAACTTGGAGGGCTTACATTTTGGTCTCTAGGACAGGGTTTTTCCCAGTCATTCAGCGTGGGTGCCTCAGCGCATGGGAAATTTTTGCATAATATGTAGTTCTGGCCTACCCTGACACGACAAACAGGTTAAAGATGACTTGTGGGATATGTTCCTAACCCCCCCGTGGTGGGTGGGGAGAGCATGGGGGAGTAGGCTTTTTGGGGTGTTGGGTGGAGGAAGGAGAGCTGCCCACAGGCAGTGCCAGGAACTCCCAGATCTGCCTGGGCTGGCCCAGCTGCACGCTGGACGGGGCGAACTGCATTGCATTCAGGCTACTAGGATGTTAGTATTTTTCAATGCTCAGGTGATTTTTCCATGAATAACCTGGAAGTAGCTTGCCGGGCGAAGCAGGAGTGTTTAGGGAATGTGGGATGAAGCCGAATCACAGTTGGCATCACCTGACACTGGCCAGGACCCTCCCAACCCCCTTTCATACACGGAGAGCAGTACCAACGCCCTGAGAGGTGTAAAGTGCGCGTGCGCGTGCGTGTGCCTGCCGTGCGTGTGCACAGAAGAGTAGGCTGTAGTGAGTGGGGCTGTCCATTTCCTTTCTGAGCCTCTTTTCCTGCCGTCTTATGTTCTAGTTATGTGAAGCAGAAACTGAGAGGGAAATCTGAAGCTGCCCAAGAACAAAGGAACCACCTCCGAAGGGACGGGGCTTGGCCTTTGGTTCAGAAAATACCTGTTGCTGTCAGATTTATAAAGATGACACTTTCTAGGCAAAACCTGCAGGAGGCACCACTCAGATTGGGGACAGTGTCTCTGTGGCAGCTCTCTGCAGCCTCCCTTGAGGCTTTGCAGCCCCTTTTCGTTAATCACTGTTCTCCCAATTCTGTACCTTTGAAATTCACACCAAAGGCAGGATCGGGACATAAATCTGGCAAATTCCCAGAAACTGCAGCAACCCAAGCAGTAGGAGCCCGAGGTTCTAGTCCCGGCTGTTGCTAACCCTGTGTGGCCTTAGGCAAGTCAAGTCCTCCAACCTCTCTAGGCCTCAGTTTCCCCTCCAGAGCCTTTGATGGGTAAGGTCTCCAATTGCAACCCTGTCCAGGGAATCTTAAGACGGAGGCTTTTCAACTGCGCATGTCTCAGCACTGATGAAATGAAGCAGCTCTGCACTCTTCAGGGACAGAGTGGGAGCCAAGCCGTTCGGTTGCCTGAGTAGTCATTAGGAAGCCAGCTGTAAACTTGGATTCCCCTCGAGGACCACGGAGGAGCCCCACTGGCCCTGCCAGAAGAGCTTCTCTTTAAAACAAAGCTGTTACTTTCATGTTGCTGGCATCTGCTTTTGCTCTCGGGATAATTCAACCCTCAGGTGCCCTGATGTGGATACTGCAGAGGAAGGGGCGGGGGTGGGGTCCTGGAGGCAGCAGGCAGGCCTCAGGTCCAGGTTCTTATTGGTTTAAGAGCCTTCACTAAGGTAATTTTCCCGACTTGCGCGTATCACAGGTTAATACCAGACCCATGCCTAATGATACATAATTTAAGACTTGTAAAAGCTGCCTGGTACTTGAAAGAAACACACTCTAAGCCAGGAAGGTTGTGCCCGGCATGCAAGAGCAAGTAACACAGGTGGAATTTATGTCCAAAGCAAGGGAGCCGCGCCCTTTTGACACGCTCTCAAAGGGTGCCCTGTAGAGTGCCGTGAGACCCGGGGCCCCGTGAGCATCACCCCCACTACCTTACTTTTAACTACCATCGGAAGGCAGCTGTTCACAAAGGGAAATTCGTTATTTTTAATAGTCCCAGAAATATCTCATGGATTCGAAGTGACGCAACAAGATTGCCCTAATGGTTTCTAACCTTTGTTTTTAATACTTCTGGGGCCGGCACCCTATAGAACTGCTGCAGGGCACCCTTCTGCCTCCAGTAACCAAGCTGTCTGTTGGCATTGTTGGAGACTGACATAGCCCAGGCCGGGATGTTTAGCTGCTTGTGGGGTGGAAAAAAAAAAATGTTAAGAAAAATAATTGTTGTTTTTGCAAACTATCTATTTAAAAACAGAACCTCAGGAAGCAGATTTCTGTTCCAATGCTAGGATGAATCAGAGCTCACAAAGTATAAATACACATTAGCAGGAGGAGGCTTCCCATAACCCAGTGCTTGTGTGTCTTCCCAGACCAGGAACCTCTGAACTCCTGCTTCTCATTCCCAGTAGAGGCAAGGAGCCGCAGCCGAGGCGGAAATGACAGAACATTGCCCAGCCGAAGTTGCAAGCTTCTGTAGGTCCATAGGACCCTTTTACTCTTTAAAGGCAACTGGCCTTTAGCTACACACTGGCTCACTTTTGGATAGACAGGTGTACACTGTTGAGGAAGGTGGGAAACCCATGCTCTTGTTCCTTGGGCTCTTGGACACCTAAGAACTCTTACCAAATAAGTTAACTTTGACTCACTGACCCCCTCAGATCAGCCAATAAACATGAAGCACTTAGACCACAACTTGCTCAAGGGGCAGTATAATTATTTTACTTAAAAATGATGTCAGGTGGCAATTTAGCAACAAACTGGCTTGCAGGCTACTTAATTCAGTTTAACAAGGAAGAAAAACATTGTAATTAATGAAGAGCTTATACTTTAGTACTTTAGTAGAGTTGTTCTTAAATTTTACTATCCATAAGCCAGAGAGGAAGGGGAGGGAGGTGAGAGCTTGTTGAAAATACAGATTCCCTGGCCTTGGACTCTTGGACCGGGCCTGGGAATCTGCATGGAGAGAAACCTGCTTCCAAGTTATGCTTCTGAGTGTTGCCCAGTCTCACTGGACTTGTCGTCAATTAAAATAGAGCCACCCACCCCCTTTTCTGATTTTATATTGTCTAAGTCTGGAATCTCAGCACAGTCAGCTTCGAGTTAATTCCTTACTGGAGTTTCGCGGTATGGTCTAATGCTAGGGTTCGAGTTGGTCAAGTTTCTGGACTAAAAATTCTCTCTTCCAGGGTCTGCTTCAAGAGGGCCCAGGACATTGATGGGGAATGGGAAGGGTATGGAGTCCCTTCTTTTCTACCTCGTCCCCAAGATAACCAGGGCTTCCTTGCCTGATTACCTCTACCTGGAGAAGGGGAAAAACTGCCCTTTACGATTCAGGGCCTGGCTTTGAGCCATGCCTAGAGGAGCCTGATCTCTGCCTTCTCACTACTGAGAAGACTTCTTAAAACAACAAATGTGAATCTCAAGATCACTTCCCTCCTGAATAAAGAATTGCAGAGGCTCATTAAACTTTTTTTCTCTTGGCACAAAAGCACTTGGCAACTACCCAAGGAATTCTGGGGTCCTGAAGAATCCAAGTTCACAAACCACCGGAGCAAGATATTGCTTCGGGATGGTGTTTGAGTTGAGCACTGCTAAATCAGATGGTGTCCTGGCTCACTGGGTCTGTACCGGAGCACTTCTCCCTCCCTGTCACCCCACCTTGCAGAAACCAGCTGTCCACCAACAGAGATTAGGGACAGAAAGTACTGCTATACCAGAGCAGGGAGATGTCGTGGGAACCCAGACTCGCCGGTGTCCAGGTCCTCCGGGCTGCCTTCCCAGCAAACCCAAACGAACTGCTCTGGATTCTGACTCCTCAGTGCTCTGCTAGGAAGCTAGGGATATTTTTAAAGCCCATTGCCCCTTCTTAAACAGACGCCCATCAGAGAACATAGTTCCTAGCCTGGTAAAAGAAAACTTTCCCAAGGAAGAAGAAAAACCTATGCAGACCAGAGGTGGGCAGATGGCCTGACTGTGCAGTGCTAGGGGACAGTTCCAAGGAAGGTAAGCTTTGGCTTGCTCATCAACCGGGAACTCCTGGCAGCTTCACACAGCTGCTGGAAGCCATCCATGTGCCCGTCCCTGTGGCTCATCCCTGGCTACAGAGGTGCAAGAGGCAAAGCTTCCCCAACCCCACCTGTGATGTGGGGGCAGGGCCGTTTTGGCCTCTGGCACCAGGAGCCAGAGGGAGAACCACAGTTCTCCTGTCCTAAACAGGTGCTGATGTGTGGCCTCTGGAACCTCCTCAGAGGCCGGCTACCTGGCACCCCACAGCTGCAATGGTGAGGCCACCCAAACACGGACTCCCTGGACACAAGGTGATGAGTAGATGGCTCTAACCCCAGAAGCTTCTAAGTACCACCTCCTGTGCAGCGAGGAAACCACTCTGGAGGTGGAAGCGTGCACAGAAGCCACAAGGGTGTGGTCCAGAATGATGGCAGAACATTAATATTAATCCAAGTAGCCGGGGGGGGGGGGGGGGGGGGGGGGAGATCGAAAGGACCGAATCTCCCTCTTCCTCCCCCAACACTAATTCCAAGCTCTTTAAAAACCCTTTTAGTGTGGTGGGCATTTCCCGTGAGTGCTCACAAACAATTCACCTCCACACTACAGGCCATTAATCCAGTGGTGTTTATTCAAGCAGTATTCACACTTGCTGTTGAATAACAAGGGAATCAATGCCCCTGAGATGGGGCTCTCTCACAGCTCTGGCTTCACAGCAGCCCATGGTTTTTTGAGAACTTCAGCTGAATTTCGTGGCTGAAAAGGCTTTCAGGTTTTCCTCCGTGCCCCTGTCAGGCGAGGCCTATTTAGCACACCCCGCTTACCAGAACAGACTAGGCGGGGTGGCAAAGAGCAAGACAGAGCCAAGCAAAACTACATAAGCTCAGAAGAGGCCACACTGTTCCGTCTTTCATACAAAAAATTTAATAAATAGTACTTTTCAAAATTTATTGCCAGGAACAACACATCAAAGATGCATTTTTATGTTCATAACACTAATAGGACAATACAAAGTATCTTCACGGTCTCAATGGTGAACCAACGAAATTAACTGTTTTATAAGCCTTTTTGATCTTCAACTTTGTAATAGCGTTTTGATTTCCTCATTTAAGGCAGGCAGTGTACTCTATGGCAAATCTAAACAGTGATCTTACTGGACATTTTAAGGTTCAAGTATTCAACTAGCTTATAAGAATACTCCCTAAATGCAGTAGACAACAAAAAAATCAAATCTACAAGTGGTTCAGTATTACATACGAATGGTGAAAAGAAATCAGAATTTACAAAATAAGATTGTGTGAAGTTGGAAGCACACCAATTCAATATTTTTAATGATATTCAACCACTCACATTTTGGCTACGTAAAGTCGAAGCTCAAACTTGTTCCCTTAAACTGCTGTGTAGCCGATCACCTGCCTGTCTCTTTTCAAGTCTAAAGCAGACAAAAAAAAAAAAAAAAAAGAACCTGCTGTTCTAGACTAATTTTCAAACTGCCTCAGTCAGTCCTTAAAACGTGTTTTAAAGTGATGCTATAGAAGGTGTTTTAAACATCTGACGTCGTACAAAAAAAAAAAAAAAAAAAATTCCACCAGTATTCCAGGCACTGAAGCCCATCCTATTGTTTTAAACTATTTTCAAACACCTTAATTTTGGCTTATAGGCAACACGTAGTAAGAAAATAAGTTCAAAAAAAAAAAAAAAAAAGCCATACACTTACAATGCTATCAAAAACCTTCAACTCTAAAGACGTACATATAAATAAAAAGGAATGATGTTTTAAGGCTCTTGATTATTAAGTTAATAAATCAAATATACACAGTGATTAATAAAAAAGAATTATTTACATAACTATACAAAATTCTACTTTTGACACATTTTTCCTCTTTAAATTCTTCATTTTACCAGCAACTGCTGACATCAAAGTCCCCCCTCCCCCAACAACAAAATACAATAAAAAAAATAAATAATAAACTCATTTGTGATAGTTGCTGTGGTTCTGAGCTGCAAAGGCACTTTCAAATACAGAACTACTTGTACGTCATCATAAAACCAATATACACAAACAACTCAAGAGTCAATAAATATAAATAAAAACTATGATCCTAAGACTGCATCACCATCGGGACATCTGGCAGAAGTTGGGAGCTCAAGGCCCAGGGGCCGGGCGACCTCCGGGGAGCCTGGTCCCAGAGCTGGCGGCTGTGGGGGGCCGTGTGCCGGGGCACTTTGGACTGGTTTTTTGCATAGCTGTGAGATGCAGCATTTGATTTCCCAGCCAACCACAGAAACTACCATTGCCAGTGTAAGCCAGCTTGTCAGAACTTAAATTAACACAGGGTTCTAAGTCAACGACAGCCTCAGCCTGGACTAGGACACAACAGCTGAAGAACTACAAGCCCCCAGCACCCTCAGACTCTACCTAGCGGCGGCAGCACCCACTGTCTGCTATACGATGTACTCCATCCGGTTTAAGCTCTGGGCACTTTCCAGGTCTCTGTTGTCCTGTTTGTTTGTCCAGTTTGGGTGTTTGGCTGGCGTGCCGTTGGGGGGCTTCTCCTCTCGGTCTACCAGCGTGTACGCCGGCTGTTTGGCAAACCGGGCTTTCTGCTGGTGCTTGTCCATGTCGTCCTCCTCCACCTCAGAGTTGTGTGTCCTGATTTTTGACATTTTGGAGTTTTTGTTCTCGTAATCCTTGATGGGGACCGTGTTGGCCCCGTGCTTCTCGATGGGGTTTTTGATCTGGTTCAGCTGCTCCCGCACGTTGTTGGTGGTGTTGTCCTCGGAGGCCGAGTGAGCGTGGCTGCTGGGCTTCCGCCGCTTCCGCACGCACCAGTAGAAGGCCGTCACCAGGCAACAGATCCAAGCCACAGTTAAGACGGAGCTCAACAGAGGAACCAGGAAATCTGTAAGGCGGGCACGAAACCAATTAACTCTCAAAAAAAAAAAATAAAAGCCATCACACGAACAAAAGAATACCAGCAGTGGTGTGCTCCTGCCCGTAATTCCTAAAAGGGGTGCCATGGGGACAAGTCTCTTTTCACAACCCCATATTGTCACTTCACAGCTTGATAAGTACAGAACCAGGGCCCTTGGGGACCCTGACACCTCTCTCCCCAGAGACCAGGCGCAGCAGCCGCCCTCGAGGCTCCCGGCTCCTCGGGAAGCAGCTCATTCGAGGATCTGGTTTTCAGCATTACCAGCAACCCGATCTGAGCATGCACAGCTCAAATGTCCCATATTCTCGCCTCGCTAGAACAACGGTGGTCAGAAGGGGAGTGTGGATGTCCCACAGGGCCATCGGGCTGCCTATCCAGCCTGTGTCTCCCAGTGCTTAGGCCGGGCTGTCCCACGACACTGGAATGCCACACAGCAGGATTTGCCCAGCCACGAGCTCAAGGCGCAGCAATGCTCTGCCCTAGGGCTTTGCAGTGGATCTAGAGACAGTGCATGTTCTACAGGGGTGCCAGCTTCTGAGAGCACAGCTTGGCACCAGGGAAAAAAGGTACCTCTACCCATCATCATAGGATCTTGCACATGGCAACTGGCCCATTTTTTTTCACCAGTTAAATAGTGGGGCAGCTGGAGAGGGGGAGGGCGGGGGTGGTCCTCAAGAGGGGAAACTGTCAGCTAATGCCCCACCTGCTGGATGGTGAACTGAGATCGGATAGTCCTCCCTCAAGGGGAGTGTCCCCACCTGCCACCTACCCGTTCTGTTCTTCATAGGCCGCCTCTGCACTCGCACTTCGGCCACGGCAGCGATAAGCGAGCTATTCCCATCACGTTTACTAACAAGATCTATGATTTTGTCGGTGATCTCCTTGATAGGGTTTCCATCATCCCGTATGTCTTCGGCAGACTGGAAAAAGGAGAACGGTCAGATGCAGGGGCCGGGCGACACTCCACAGTAGCCGTTACTGAGTTACTGAACGCATGTGCCAAGCTCGGGTTCAGCGTCCTCACTCTATTTGGAGAGTGGCTAACTGAGGTTTGTGAACCACCCTGCAATCACGTAATGGAGTGTGACTGGGCCTCATACTTACGATGGCCACGTGTATTTCATTGTTCGCAGAAGGGGAAGGCTCACAAGCAATGTAGATTGAATATTCGGCAGAAACATTCTTTAAAATATTCAAATTCCTCAATTCACTGCAAATATGCTCCGTGGTGAGACCCTAGAATCACATTTAAAAACCATACATGTAAGATACTGGAAGAGGGGGGGAAAAAAAAAAAGGCTGATGTTTCCTTGGAAGTTAGGAACTTAAGCTAAGGAGAACAAGATCCTAGCTGGGGATGCTCCTGCTTTGGAACTAGCAGACACACACCGCCATTCATTCCAAACTAAAAAAGATGTTGTTCCATACCGGTGACATCATCTCCTTGTTGAAGGTGAATGTGATGTTGGCACAATTCTCCTGGTAGTAGGGGTCAGAGGTACACTTGGTCTTCACGGGCTGGAAACCAGAAGACCGACACTCGCCCACACCCGTGCAGGGCCGGACGAAGCACTGGTCATCCAGGATCGGGATGCAACTCTGCCCACTGGGGCACTCGCTGTGCCCTTTGTGGAGCAGGCAAGGTCGAGGGCCACACCATACCTGGAGAGGAAGAGGAGAGGGAGATGGAGCACGCAGCTCAGGAGAAGCACCCGGCAGCAACTCCAGAACGCAGGTGAGCTGTGGAGGCCCTCATGCTCTACCTTGGAGCAGGCGATCCTTCCGTTCAAGCACCGGCAGGTATTGCAGTCATCGTCCCACTTGGCCCCGTCCGGTATCACACTCCCCATAGTGATACAGGGTCTCCCTGAAACTGAAAGGTAGGATGCCTGAGTGGAAGGGGTTTCCTTTTCTATAGACCACGCTCTCTTCTTCACTCCCTGTTAGGGAAGGATTATACCTCTGCCTTGTGCCATGGGACAACAGGTCTCCTTCCCTCACCTGCTGCCTTTGCACGTGGCCACATGACCACCTGGCTGGGCCAGTGCAGCCTTCGGATAAGTGATGTGAGCAGAGTCTCTCACAGTTGGGCTTGGCCTCTTGCAAGCCCGCCATTTGCCAGATACGGCTGCTGGTCCAAGGAGGGTGAGGAAGCACACAGAACAGACCAGAGCCCAGCCTGCAGCACATTCTCACTCTGCCTGCCCTGCATGCCCACGAGCAGGACAATTCAATGCCTGCTCTAAGCCACGTTTTGGGATGGTTTGTCACACAGCAACACTGCCCAAGAGTTGGGCTGAAAACAGCTTCCCTCTTTGTAGGGGACCCCTTCAGTTTCCCCAGTCCCTGTGGCCCCCTCTGCATACCCCCTCCATGTTCTCTTCCTTTAGCACAGTGCCCACTCGGGATCAAAGGGTAACTGTAGTGACTGTAGTGCCTGCTCACCCCACAAGACCCATTAGCAGCTGCAGCCTGACCCACATACCTTCCTGGCACTTGGCACCACTGTGCCCTGGGGGACAGATGCACCGGTAGCCATTAATCTCATCCACACAGGTTGCCCCAAAGGCACACGGGGAGGACTGGCATTCATTGATGTCTAGGGAAAATGGAGATCAAGTTTAGGCTCCAGTGGGAAGCAATGATGTTTTTTCTAAGTTTTTACTCACCTCATATAAGCCAGAAAAGCATACAAACCGTAAGCATAAGCTTGATGAATTATGTAACCAGCACCCAAATAAAGGTACCGATCAGTACCCCAAAAACCCCTAATCACTGCCCCTCACCAATCATCATTAGCCTGACTTTTGAGCAGCTGAGAGTCAGTTCAGGAGGCAGCAATATTTGATTAAATAGGCTTTTTATCAGATAATACAACTCAGAACAAGGGCTGGCAAAGTTCTTGGAAAGGGTCAAATATTTTAACCTTTGCGGGCCATGTGGGCTTTGTCATGACTATGGAACTCTGTTGTAGCATGAAAGCAGCTTTAGACAGTACATAAAGGAGTAGCTGTGTGCCAATAAAACTTTATTTACAAAAAGAGGCAGTGGGCCAAGGCAACAGCTTGCCAACACAATTTAGAAACATGGAATAGACCAAATCTATCCCAACTTAGTGCTGAAGACCAGTCAGTCCCAGACTTAGGGATCTCAAGCACTAGTAAAATTTCAAATAATTTGGGGATGAGAATAACAACAAATACAGGTATCACTCCCCCCCCCCCCAAACTAAAGGGCATATAAAAAAGTAGGAAAAGGCTCAAAATAAAGAGACTTTAAGCACCCTGAAAAACGATATTGCATGTCTCCTATTTTAATCATTTCACCAAGGCCTGATCAAACCTTTGGAAACCACAACCCTAGTCCCATCCACTGCCGTTAGCTCTATTTTCTGTGGCTAATGTCCACTTGCCCATAATCCCAGGGCAGTCATGGGGAAAAGCATGGTTTCCTTGGGGCCTCAGAATTAGATTAATCATCCAATTCTGTGGCTGGTACTCCCTCCGCTAGAAGAGGGCTGGCTGTGCCACCGGGGGAAGGACCAGCAGGTACCTGGGAGGTTCCAGCCAGGGCTGTTTTCAGCCCAGTGGGGGTGGGAGGTTATGTGCCTCTCAGGGCTAAAG
Source organism: Mirounga leonina (assembly GCF_011800145.1). Taxonomy (NCBI): domain Eukaryota; kingdom Metazoa; phylum Chordata; class Mammalia; order Carnivora; family Phocidae; genus Mirounga; species Mirounga leonina. The sequence goes on along the minus strand of NW_023270374.1, from coordinate 14,606,550 downwards.
GGATCAGTGACCTTAACCATTTTCAAGATGAAAAAGTGTCGGAGTTAGGGGAAAGAACACCACTGGCGAAAGTATATCGGGCCGATCCTTACTTATTCTGCAATCAGGTCCAGCAAAACCGGGGGCACACTCACACCGGTACCAGTTGTCCCCATCCACGCACGTGCCACTGTTGTAACTAAGAAGAAAGCAAAGACTGCCTCAGTTACCGACCGCCCAATCCACGGATCCATGGACTCCACAACTCCACCAGCCAGTTCACCACAGGGAGCCATGCCAGTTACTTTCAAAGGCTCTCACCCCGGCCGCAATCCCCATTGCCTGGGGAGCTTTAAAAATAATGGCGCCCGGGTCCTACCCCCAAAGAGTCTCAATCACAGGTCTCCGTTGCAGTCCAGGCATTGGGACTTCTAAAAGCTCCCTTGGTGAGCCTCATGCACAGCCCAGGTGGAGAATCACGGCTTGCAATGGAGACACAGCCGGCTAATTAAAGTGTGGTCCACGGACCAGCAGGACCAGCATCACCTGGGCGCTTGTTAGGCAGGGTCTGCAGCCCCACCCAGACCTCCTGCAGCAGAACCTGCATTCTAGACAAGATCCCTGGGGGATGCCTGTGCATGCTGTGGCCAACAAGGGCTGGTTTCGAAGGTAGTCATGCTTACCAGGGATGAGGACTGCAGTCATTGGTATCTGAAAAGTAAAAAGACAACTTAATATACCGAGGCCTTCACCAGGCAAAGCAGTTTTAACCCTAAGTAGAAACCCCCCTTATTTCCCTAATACCCATACGACAGAGCTGTAGTTTACACCAGCAAAAGGCGCTGAAGACCTCCGTTCAATTGGAACCAGGCCTGCACCACCCGTTTGTTCCCTGTGCCGTGGGACACTACACAGGAAGAGGCCCCGCTCAGGGCAGGCAGGGGGCTGTGAGAATGGAAGGAGACAGGCTGCCGGTCAGACCCACGCTGGGAACCGAGACACCATCTGTCTCCACTTATCTCCTCGGCGACTTTCTCATGCCCAGGTCAGGGCTGCAGTCCATCAAGTGCGTTAGAACAGACCCAGGTGATGCAGAAGCAGACATCAAACAGCTCTGCTTCTGGTTTCCATCGCCAGTCCCTGAGGCTGTCAGGCTGTGCTCCTGCAGCCCTCACAGAGTTCAAGGCGCGTGGGGCAGGGGGACACTCACTCTGAGTACAGATGGGCCCTTCCCAGCCTTCTTTGCAGACACACGTGAAGGAGTCCCCGTTGACCACACAGGTGGCCCCGTTATGGCAAGGGTTGGGCAGGCAGCTACTGTTTCGGGCTACAAGACAAGAACAGACAAGACCACCTCCCTGAGGATCCAAGGACAGTTCGGGGAGCCAAGAACCGGACCCACCACAACAACAGTCCTAGGTGTTGAGATGGCCACGCCCGCAGCCAACCCCGCGTGGGGCAGAAAGCTACCTATGTTGCAGGTCGTCCCTTCCCAGCCTCCAGGACACATGCACTTGAAAGCGTCCCCTTCGTCAGAGCAGGTGCCACCGTTGTTGCAGGTGGCTTCGTCACACTGGCTGTCACCTGGAGGAGGGGGACCTCGTGTGAGCCCCTGGCCAGCCCCCTCACAGGAGACAGAGGGTGGGGCGGGGGGAGACCGTGGGGAGGGGGACCATGGAGGGGGCTCCTCCCAGCCAGCTACCACTTACGCGAATGGCAGGTCTTTCCTTTCCACCCGTTTTTACAGTCACAGTAAAAGTCATTGACAAGGTCACGACACGAGCCCCCGTTGTGGCAAGGATTCTGGCTGCAGTCATTAATATCTAGGATCAAAGAGGAGACGCCCAGCTCAAGAAGCTTCCAGAACTGTTCACGGCATGTAAGAGCTGCACCCTTCCTAAGGCCACCTCCACCCCACAGTCCAAGACCAGCTGAGCAATCCTGGGACTTCGACGCCTTCCATCTTCTCCAGGAGTAAAGGAACCCTCAACTGGGTTATTTGTGACACCCCAAGGTGGCAGGACAGGGACAGGCCTCTGTCGTTCCCATGGAAGTTAACGTCAGGACAGGCACAAATTACGATCGCAACAGAAAGAAGATTACTTTCTCTGCAAGCGGGGCCTATTTATCCTAATTACAGTCTGCCGCCACAGCTCCTCCCCCGAAGCTCCTCCCCCCGGCTTCCTCGGCATTCACACGTACTAACAGGACGCAGGCACTGCTATCCCATGCCAAGAACGGTTGGGGTCTCACGGTCTCATTCCCATAAAAAAAAAAGACAAGCCTCCCATGAGGATTCTCTCCCCTCCCCCCCGCCGGCGTCCCAGAGCTGTCTGGCCCAGAAAGAGCACACACTCACTGGTTTCGCAGTAGGCCCCCTCCCAGCCATCACTACAGATGCACTTGTAGGAGTTGACCCCATCGATGCAGGTGCCGCCATTTTTACAGGGGTTGCTCTCACAGTCGTTAATATCTGTGAAATGAAGACACAAACACTGGTGAATAAAGAACACCCAATGCCATAGCCAGGCACTGGTCCCAAGGCCACCTCCTGAGAAAATGAGGGGCCAGGGGGCACCTCAACACTCTCAACTCCATCAGGACCCTTTCTCGAATTCAACAGGCAGCTTATCAGGCAGAAGCCTCCAGTCTGTTTTATTTAATGCCTCGTAGGCTAAGCTACTTGGTGGGAGTGGGGAAGAAAACTCCTACAGAAAAGTGGGACCAACCAAACTAGTAAGATTCCAGAACATAAGCGTGCCGAAGGGTCAAGGTGTCAGTGATCTCATAACTTAAACACAACTCGGTCTCAGGTCCTAGATGCAATGGTAAGCCTTCACTGGTCTCTGACTAAAACGACTCAAGCTCAGATGCTCCCCGAGCTGGGCAGAGGCGGCGGGGGAGGGGCGCACCCAGCCCCATTCCCCGAAGAGGGGTCTTACTTTCATGGCAGTACGTTCCAGTGAAGCCTTTGTTACAGTCACAGGTGAATTTGCCTCCCGACTGACTCTTGCACTTCCCGTGGGGACCACAGACGTTCGAGGAAATATACCGCACCCCCTCGGGCGTGTCGTTGGAAGCCATGGCCACTGTGCAGCTGTCAATCACTAGAAGACAGACGCGGGATCAGATCACGGCCAAGGACCCCTAAGACACGGCATTCCTAAGCCAAGGACCTACGCCAAGCTTGCTTTCCTGGAGACAGGCACCCTTCGGCTAAGGAAGGTAAGAAATCAAGAGGCACCTCGGGGGCCAAGACTCAGACAGTGGGCCACATCACACTGTGACAGGCCAAACTGAGACTCCAGGCAGACAGAAGTTTTCTTTTTTTCCAGGCATTTTCCCCCTAGGTGGCTAAGAAGCCTACGTGTCTGTGGGCCCCTCTCCTCCTCCCTATGACATCTCAGTCTGGCAGAAGCTTGCTAAAGGAAGCAGGACCAGCTATACTTCCTGCGTAATCAGACTTGAGCAAGCGGGAAGGACACAGAATCTGTAAAGCCACGTCCCCTAACAGCAGCCATGAGACAGTGCAGAGAACAGACATTTCTACGGCCGCAGAAGGTTCTGGCAGCGCTGCTTTGAGGAATGTTTCAGTGCTGCACATCAGCCCACCCCAGATGAGGCGTGCTCTCCCCTGGGCTACGTGTGGACGTGGTTCTCCCACCAGCGGGCCTGAAGAGATGGCTTCCACATGCTCTGGCTTCCCTAAGTGGTCAGGTTAGGGGCCTCCAGTCTCACCTACATGGCTTCTGAGAACATCGAGGGGGCAGTGGCACCTGGGGCAAGAGGGCACCTTGGAGGCCAGCCTGGACGGCAGGTGGGGGAGGTACCTTCACAGGGGGTCGTGCGGCAGTGGTCTTTAAGGTGGGAGCAGTTCTTGCCCTCGTAGTCCTCGGGACACTTGCAGAAATAGTCACTGGCACGGTTGTAGCACTGGGCGCCATTCTGGCAGGGATTGGGCTCGCAATAATCTATGTCCAGCTGCACGGAGCAGGGAAGGGGGAAAGGAAACAGGTGTGACTCGAACTGCTCTGGGGCAGGAGGCACTGGAATCGGACCCCTTCACCTCCTGCCATTAGGAGAACACCCTACATAATACACAGGTACGTCCTAGAGACCGTCCAGGGACACACGGGCAAAACGGGGCAGAGTGGGAGAGCTCGGAGTCGGGGGGCACAGAGTCAAATCGACAGGCTGCTGACACTATGAAGAAAACCACTCCTCGCTGTCCTTCCACCTGCATTCACCTAGCAGCAGTCCCTGGTCCCTGGATGGTAACAGACTTCATGGCGACTCCACAGAGTCAGGAGGGGATGGGGTGGCGGGGAGGGAGGGGACGGTGGGGGGCAAGAGGATGGGGAAGAGGGAGCTCTGCTGTAGAAACTTGGCCTTTGGAGGTTCTAGCACCGCTCACCTGACAGAGGTTTCCAGAGAAACCAGTGGGACACAGACACTGGAATCTGTTGATTTCATTCTGACAGTGACCCCCATTCAAACAGGGGTTGCTGGCGCATTCATCGATGTCCCTCTCACAGTGATCGCCTGCATAGCCAGGTGGACAGATACAGCGATAACCATTAACCAAATCCTGCAAGAGGAGAAGGAAGGGGGAGAAACACATGCTTTTGTCTCTGTACTCCACGAACACAGGGCTGTGACAGTCCAGCATGACTGCCAGGGTTCCAATGATCCACTGAAATCGCTTAGTGCCCAGCCTCTCGAAATGTGTGAGAGGAATTTCCAAGTGCATGCCTTTGGGATGGCTCCCAGGAGGCTGGGGGAGGGGGGGCGGCGGTTAACAGGAGCCCAAGTGAAACTTCCAGAGAATCACTTTTCACCTGCCTTTTTTAATCTCAGAGGGACAGAGCCCTCCCAGGGTCACATACACAGATTCGTGTCAGTAAGGTTTTCATTTTAAGCCAAGATTTACATACCCGACAGGAGGCATCATTCTGACACTGGCCAAGGCAGTCATTAATATCTGAAAAATAAACAAATCATATTAAAGAGGCAATTTACATTGAAATTGGGCTTAATTGAAAAGCGTTCTCCGATCAGGACAGATAAAAACCTCAAATCAGATTTCCTGTGTGCTTCCCCTGACATAAGGTTATTACACTGGGTGGGACTCCTCCCTCATCACACCAGACTGAGCGAGTGAAACTTCACATCATTGTTTTAGCCACCTTATCAGCATATGGCTGTTTTACCGGCTAATGAGCCTGATAAAGTGCCATGTTTTCATGTGCAGTGCAGACTAATCACTCCCTCTCCAAAAACACTGCCTCTCCGAGGTTTTCCTTTTACCACTCAAGTCTTCGAGCTGGAGCTGACATACGGGCTGAGAAAGCCTTCAATACCCAAGTTCCACAAAAATCAAAATCGAAACAAAGGTACTCACTTATGTCACAATTCTGACCCGTCCAACCCGGGAGGCAATCACAGTAGTAGCTCGCAATCAGATTCTTACAGGATTTGGCATTTACACAAGGTTTGGCCTCGCACTCATTTGCATCTGAAAGAAAATGTGGAGGGGCAGTGAGAAATGGAAATTTACCCCCACCCCCACACACAAAACACCCTATCGATAGTTTCTCTGAACCGGGAGACATTTTAATAACCTAGCTAAATCACAGATACTAGGTTCCCACTACTTTGAACAGCTGATCCCTCTCCCTAGCCACTACCCAATAAGGAATGCTAATTGATAACTTTCCGGCTGCTGGTTAACAACTGGCCCCCAACAGGAGAGCAGAAAGCCACCAGGCATTGCTGTGCGAAACTCGCCGCAGCCTAGTTGCTGGGATTTAAATGTGGCAGGAAGAATGCAGACAGCTCATTCCTCATGAGACCATCCCCGTTTGGAACCCAGCTGAACACTCCTCGGACAGACGATAGACATGGTTCAAGGAATCCCACGACTTTCCCACAGGGCCTAAAAGAGCTAGGCCATTTGTATTCGAGTTCTCTCTCCCAGGCCCGCTGGACTCTTGACAATAAATTACTTTTCAGTATGATGGTGTGCAAACTCACACCACTAGCCACATGCTCATCTTCCCTAACAGCTCGGGTCCTCAAAGCCAACCTTGGTGCAGGAATTTCCTTACCTAACTGGCACGTTTTGCCAGTCCACTGGGGTGGGCACACACACTTGAATCCATTAACCAAGTCCTGGCAGGTGCCCCCGTGGGAACAGTTATTTGGAGAACAGTCATCAATATCTGTTGGACAAAAGGGAAAAGGGTTGGCAATTTAATCTCCGTCTGTTTGACAATTAGATAATTTAATGCCAACCCTCACATGAGGGGCCTTCACTTAAGGGCCAGACACCTGCTGTAAGTGACTGCTATGACGATAAGGCCTGATTTTAGCTTTAAATCCTCCACTGCCCCAGTTCATTTAATCCCCGACCTAAGCAGCAGGGAAAGCCAGCTGGATCCCCAGAGCATCGACCCACCGGGAACATGGGACATCTTGCTCTGCTTACTCTGTATTTTTAAAAGAAAAGTTTCCGCATGGCTCAGGGGTAGCTAAGAAGAGGTAAGGAAAAATAAGTCGTCTTTACTGGTAGGAAACTTCATCTCATTTGCTCACAGAGTTCTCCCCAAATTACATAGCTGGGGTCCCCACCCCCGTACTTCTGCATGGGACTATAGTGGCCTCTTCATTCATCTGCTGCCCACTTAAAAAGGATCAGGCTCTCTCTGTGAACTTGCTCGTGGGTTCTTCACAACCGTAGGGGATGGCAATTGCTCCTGCCCCGTCTAAACAGGGCCCGGGGAGGTAAAGACCAGTTCCCCAAGAGGCAGGCAGGGTGACAGTACCAGCCCCGGTGCCCCGACCCCGGAACCCACATTCTTCACCAGGCATGCTGCTCTCAGGGTCCTACCGACAGTGCTCCTCAGGCCCGGCTGCACCTCAGAAGCCCAGGTGCTTGTTACAGAATGTGGACTCCCCAATCCTGAAGAGAGACTGCGGACCCCACATCTGCACTGTCCAGCACCCCAGTGGTTCTGATGTGCAGCCAGGCCTCGCAGCCATGACAACTCCCTAGCCTAGGTCCCTCTTTTGGGGCCACCTACACCCCCGACCAAATTCAGGAGTGACCGCCTCCCCTGCGGGCAGCCGAGTCTCCATGGCGGCAAGGAGAAGAACTAGGACTCGATTCCATGGAGGCAGAGCTCCAGGGAGCACACGAGAAGCACACAAGAGGGACAGAGGTGTCCCATGGAGAAGTTTCTCCCAGTAGCCGCCACACATACTAACTTAGTGCGGTAGGGGGAGAGCGCCCGGAGACTTCCAGTGTAAAGGCTGGAAGCCCAAGCCAGACCCACCGGACACCCCTCCCACCAAGACAGACCCATCACGGAGACCTGACAATGAACCCAGCCCAGGTCCCCGCCCCCACCCCAACACTCGATACAGCGATCCCCTGGAAAAGACCCAGGCCAAAGCCCAGACTTACTTGTGGAACACGTGGGGCCCGTCCAGCCGGGAGAACACTCACACTCAAACCCCAGTGAGGTCTCCCTGCAGCTGCCTCTATTGTGGCAGGGGTCAGACAGGCAGGCGTGCTCCGCTGCGAAAACCAGGAGGGCAGTCAGCAAGGGACTCCCGCTTGTGGCTACCTATGTCCTCTCCCCGCAGCCAAGTCCCAATGCCTGGGCCACCACCAGCTCAAGCTCGCTTCGAAAAAATGAAAGCAAGCACGTGCTATAACCCTGCTGCGTCTAGGGAAGACAGGAAGGCCTCTTTGACCCCGAGTGTCTCCAGCCACATTCCAGGGCATCTCCGAGCCCGGGTCACCGCGCGGCAAACACCCCACCCCCCACGGTAGGCAGCATCGCCGGAGACCCTCGCGCTGCTTGAAGGAAGCCTCGAAGACCCACAGAACTGCTGGGATGGCAAGTCTTCACTCTGGAGGCTATTTTCATCTTTTTACGAATCCTCAAGAGTGCTGTTATTTTTTAAGCTGAGCGTACCCAAAAATTAAACGAAGGGCTCTCGGTCCGCCTGGACCACTTACCAATTTCACAGTTGGATCCTGAATAGCCCTCAGGGCACGAACACTGATACTTGTCGGGACCCGTGTTGCTGCAGGTTCCCCCGTTGAGACAGGGCTGGCGGGTCCCACAGTAGTTGAGATCTGCCAGAGACCCCCGGACGGCAGTGGCTCAGAGCGGACGGTACAGGCTGCCGAGCTGCCATGTTCCCAGCGCTGCCCCCACCCCACCCCCACCAACCAGAAAAAAAGATCCCAAACCACGGCGTGAAAGGCAAACTCTAACAGATTCAGAATGAAAACCCCTACAAATAAAAATAAAAAGAAAAAACCCGATTACGGCCGCCCCACCCCTTAAGGTCTCCGGCGTCTCCCGCAGCCCCTGTCCTGCCCCAGGGTCTGGTCCCCAAGGTGCATACCTTTGTCGCAGAGCTGGCCGCCCCAGTTGGTCTCACAGAGGCACTGCCAGGGCTCGTTACAGGTGCCATGGACGCACCCAGGGTGCGGGATGCACTTGTCACAGTACAAGCCTTGCCAGCCGTACTGGCACCTGGGGACAGACAGCACACCCCCCCTTTAGTCCTTACAACGTTCGGGGAGATCTGTGCCCTTTAAATGCAAGGCTAAGAAGTCCAGGCCTTTCTGGTCTTGTTTCATTTTCAGTAACAGGACAGTCAGACTTGCAAGGTTTGTGCGGGGGCTCCGTCTAAACAAACATTTTCGGTGGTTGGGCTGAGGTCCCCTCCCAGGCGACTCACGACAAAAGCAGAGCTGTCTGGGGAGAGGCCGGCGGGGGCTGCCCTCACAAAGCCACTCTCTTCTCAGGCTCACAGGGCTGGGCGAGGGTGGGGGCGTGGAATAAATCAGTTCAGGGCCCAGCCAGCTACGGAGGCCACGGAAGGACTCTCGGGTGACAATAGCCGTGTGACAGTCTTCGCAAAGGCGGCCTGGCTCTTTGTCTAAACAGCAAGTCACGACCCCAGTGCTCAAAAAATGCAACAAGACACCCAGGGCGGCAGGAAGCCGCCTCCCGATGAATCAAACAAGCGGGGGAAGGGGGCACCCTCCTCTGGCAAAGAGGCGGCGAAGATCTCGGAACCCACTTCTGCAGGAGAGTGAGGGAAGCCACAGCACTTGGAACCAATCCCATAGATAATTTATGACCCACTACCGGGGCTGCTTACGCTAATTCATTTTATAGTTATTTCTCACTTTGGGGCGGGGGGAGGTCAACTCGGTTTATCTAGTATTGGGGAACAGAGTCAAATTTCCTTTATAAGCGCCTCATTAATCGGACTCTTTTGAGGCCAAATGGTGCCTTTGATCCCCAAACAAAAACACAAACATAAACCTTCACCTGGGGTGGGTGAGAGGGCAGAGCCTCCGCCACCCTACCCTCAAGTTTCAAACCCTGGGAAACTCTGACTGCCCTCTCAAAACTCGAGCTTTGACAAACAGGAGAAAGCCCGGGGATGGTGGGGATGAGCATGGAACAGGGATGGGCAGAGCATTTCTAGAACAGGACCTGGGAAAAGCCACAGTGAGAACGACCAGCACCCTCCCCCAGCCCGAGCCACTCAGCTGTAACGTTGGAAAACAAGCACCCTCAAGAAGGGAAGGCTTTCCGTTTCCAGAGAGCCAGAGGCAGGCTAGCAAATTCTTATCCTGGGAAAATTATAGGGATCCAGCTAATAGCTAATCACCCACGGCCAAGAGTCAACTTAACCCCTGAGAACACTGACTAACCACTTCCTAACTTCCACAAACAAGCTGTCCACACCCCAATTCAAAGAACCCCCAGAATGTGTGGTTTAAACTGAATCAGACGGAGGGTTTGGCTTTATGTAAAACAGAACAGCAGCCTAAATGACCGTGACCATTCAGAGCAGTAAGAAAAAAAAAAAATTTCTACCGAATTTTTTTTTTTTTTTAAATAGTGGGGACACTCAAGTTAGCGGGACTTGGGGGAGGGGGTTTCATTCAGTAAAAGATTATCTTAGCTTGAAAGCTATTAAGAGGGAACTGATTTGGAAATAGCAGTATTTACTGTGTTCTCTAACTCCCTTCCAAATTATGGATGGCTACACCTCTTCAATTTGCCTAATAAAAGCAAGAAAAGGCAGCTGAGGACCCAACCTCACCTCTTAATTAATGAGAGCTGGATCCCCAAGCATAAAGAAGAAACCACAAGAGGCCATGGATGACTTCAAAAGAAAACAAATAAAAATACTGACCCTAAAAGAGGCATCCACAAAGTTATCCCAGTTTAATAATATATGATTAAGGTTCTCATGAGAATTTGAAGTGACTTTCCTCATACGATGATTCATCATTAAGTTTGATATTATTGGCAGGCTTGCAATAAAGCAAGCATGTGCACCCAGGAGAAGGAATCTAAGTCTACTTGGGAACAACAAAACCAGTGAAGTTTTCTCATGTGGGGATTAAAAACAAAACAAAACGAAAACAAAAACCCACTGCTTCTGTAATACATAACCCATAAGACAACTTACAGGTAACTCGCCACTCAACTATTTCTGGAGCAGGACGCAACCTGAACTTCCTCAGCTAGAAGGTTTTTTGATTTTCTTTCAAGGTAGGCAGAACAAGATGGGCTGGGAGACTATGCAAATGACGTGTGGGAAAATCGCACCTTAAGTAAATAAGGGCACTGGTGCGTGTCTGGGCAGCGAGTGGGAGGGGAGACTTCGAAAGAGAAAGGGCTAAATTCTGGAAACAAAGCCTGTTGTTCTGGCTGGGAGGGCCCTCCCCTGCGCAGTGGCCTGCCCATTCTGATGACAGTAGCAGAAATCGCGGTCGGCCTCCACTGATACTCATCTGAGCGGGGAGCGGGCCCAGAGTCGCTAATAACGCTGCCGATCTGACATTCTCTAGAACACCCTTAATTAAGAAGGGTGAAGGCAGGTGGATTCCTGCTCGAACTTTGACAGCAACGCTGTCAAATACGACACTCAGTGGCCACCAGTGCGGCTTAGTAGGCGAACCCCCACAGCCTTCCAGAAAATAAACTTCTCTCTCAAGTGGAGGAAGAGACCGTTCCAGGTCACCCTGGTTTTATTTTACTTCCAGCTGCCTCAGTTCTTAGTTCTTCAGTGTCAGGCCTCAGAGCCCAGTGCCCTCCCGCTGCACAGGAGGGGAACAGATGCGGTGGTGGAGACGCAAAGTAAAGACCCCAGAGAATTCTCTGTAAAGCAGAAGTCCTCCAGATACACGGAGCAGCACGATCATTTGGTGGGCTCGCCAAAATGCAGATTCCTGGGCCAAACCCTGGCCTGGGATTCAGTGGGTGTGGGGTGGCACCCGGGAATCTGCATTTCGACAGCTCCTCTGTTAAATCGGGGAATTAGCGACGTGGGCACTGAGGTTTGGGGCAGCAATTCCCAAAGTATGGTCCTACCAGCAAGAGTGGTGTCACTGGGGGGCGCGTTAGCAATGCAGAGACTCGGGCCCACCCCGACCTGTGGACTCAGGCTCTGCATCTTAAGAGCTCCGGGTAACGTGAGTTTGAGATGCACTGGTTTAGACGGTTTTGTAGGCCTCCCGTGGCTCAAACCAGGGTGGCTTCTGGGGCACAAGTGATAGGCCCCAAGGACCCTTTCAGTGTCACACTAGATGTGCTAATCCTTCAGATCTGGGAGGAGGGAGAGTAAAGTGTGAGATTGTGTCAGAATGCCACGGACACCAACGCCGTTTCCTGAAACAAGCCTTTCCCAAATGGGCATAGTGTACGTTTCAAGAAGGTTCCAAAAACTGTAATCATGAAGCAGTCGGGGTGGGTCTCTGTTTGGCTTCTGCATTGTCCGGGACCATAAAAGACCAGACTTCAAAGGCCGGCAGCAAAAGTCTACATTCATCAGGCTCAACTGACAAGATTCCAGCGCAGCCATTAACCTCTCAGCACCGGCCGGCTCCCGCCTGCAAAGGGGCCAGGAGATTGTACTAATCCCGTTCTAAAGAATGCTCCGCTGTCCCCTAGTGATGGGAAAAGTGGGGGAGGGCTGGGAGACGGAAAACCAGGTTGGGAGAGGAGACAGACGCAAAGAAACCCACATCCCTCCATCTCATCCATTAGCACTTTAAGGGGAAGATTATAAAAACGTGTTATCAATTTACAGAACAGTTAATACATGACGTCACCGACTATGCCCATAAGAGTTTTTTCTCTTCCAAGAGAGAAGTGCGCACATTCCACCAGACAGCTGGTATAATTTAATAAGCTTCGGATGTGCCTATTTGACTTTTTTTTTTTTAAGCTTTCTTGCCCTCCAAAGAAAAAGAGGCATATTCACAATAAATTCAGTCCCCCTCTTGCATTAAAGGATTAAAAAAAAAAAAGTTTAGTCATTTACCTGCAGTCACCTGGGAGTTTGCAAGACCCATGCTTGGGACTACAGCCCTGTCGGCAAATAGCTGTAAAAACAAAACAAAACAAAACAAACACAGATGAGTCAAGCACACTGTTTCTTGCACCACCACCATCATGAGAATGGCCTAGCACATTAAGCCTACAAAATCCACAACTTTCAGAGATCTCATGTCAAGTCCATTGTAAGGAGAGGAAGATGGGAGGTGCCCAAACAGCAAATCCAGCTTTAAATTTCAAGGCCATGCTAGCAGATCTTCAAAACATGATACTACTCAGGGACAAAATGCAGGCAAGTCGATGGGAGGAGGTGGGCGGGGGGGGGGGGGGGCGGTCTTCATCCAGTCTCTCTCAACAATAGCTATCCTGCTCCCTGTCAATTCCCACCCTCTCCAAAAGAACAGAAGCTGTGATCCCTCCTCATTTCAACCGCTCTGTCCCATGAGGGGCACATTCAGAGGAGTCCCAGCCTCCTTAACCCCCGCACCCCCAACCCCTAAAAACGTCTGATGGTTCAAAAATCCCATGGGACTAACAAAGCCAACCAGGCTGACTTCATTTGGCAGGCTAAATCCAGAGGCCAGGTCGGGTGGTACTTTTGCAAAGTATCCTCGCAAAGCAATTCTGCTTCCTTTATTCAAAAAAAAATTTTTTTTGAACAGATGGTAAAAAATACTAAACATGGTTTTTAAGTAATTGTTCCTGATTTTTAGAACACCAACTACTTTAAGTACATTTGCCAATTCTTTCATTTGGATCCCAGAAATGCCATCCTTTTAAAACTCTAGTGATTTAAGAAAAGCTCAGGAGACCTGCAAATTCCTCTTTGTCCTGCCCTTCAGTCACAATTCAAAAACTCCCTTTTTAATTTGAGTGCATCCTGAAAGAATTTACCAAATTAGGTGAAATAAGCAGAGTACAGTCATGTTTGGAGGGCCTACTCTGGTCAATGAGAATTACCCATTTACTAAGAATTAGAAGCTTTGTAAAGGTACAAACCACAGATGATGCTGTGAACATCTGTGACTATGCAGTTAAGTCCCTGAATCCCAGTAGAAGGGCTGGGACAACGGACAGCACATCTGCAAGCTTACACTGCTGTGATGGGTCCAACTCTACACGAGTGTGAAAGCTCGGGTTCACCACTCAGCCCTTCCCCCTCAATGCCATGGCCCCCGAGATGCCCCATGAAAGCTCGCCACAGGCCACATGGAGCTCAGGGGCGTCATTTCCTACAGGATCACAAGTTCAGGCACAGAGCTAACCCTGTCCCATTTGGCATCTGTTTTGGGTCAGGTTCCTTAGAAGCAGAGCCTGACACAAGGATCTGGGTATAGGAGAAGGGGGCTGAAGGCAGCAGATGGGGCAGGGGAAGGAGCTGAGCAGGGGGTCTCAGCTGGAGTCTGACTTCCACTTGATCCCAGAGGAAGCCCTGGAGTGTGAACTGTAGCATGGAGTGCAAGAAGGTTGGCCGGGGGTGAGGTGCCTGGCCTTTGCACCTCCATCCAGTCATTCACAGACTGTGAGCTGGAGGGAAGGGGCATGGAGTGCCTGTTTGGCCAAGGCCAATGCTCTAGAGAAGAAACAGCTGTGAGCTGTAGCAGCCAACACGGGGGGTGGGGTGGGGTGGGGGGACACCAACAGCATCTTTGTGCCTCAGGCCTAGAAGAACAGCCCAAACATCTCCCCATCCCCCCACCTGAGACAGCCACTTGGCTGGGTGGGGACAGAACCTGACCCCAACGGCGACAGCCCCTCAGAGCTGGTAATAACCCACGCAGGTTATGACAGGCCCACGCACCTCTGTTACACTCTGGGCCCATCCAGCCCTCCATGCACGTTTTGTTGCCATTCAGGTCGCAGGCATAGTGTCCAAAGAAGTCATCTCGGGGTCGGCAGAACTTATTGCAGCCAAAGCCGTAGTAATAGTCATCACAGGTGACGCGGATCTGATACTCAAAGTGGGCAACCCCTGTGTTCTGCTTCAGCGTTTGCCACTGCCTACTGGGGTTTATCATGCCCGAGTGGGAAGCCTTCTCAATAATGCTGTCAGGCTCTAGAGGCAAAAAATAAATAAAAATTAAAAAGCATTGACTGCATCAACAATCAGAGCCTCTCCCCTGACCATTTTGCCTATTTCACAACAACGAAAACAAAGGTACGGGGTACAAAATGCGAACAGTATTCAAAAGGGCAGAAAAGTACAAAGTCTGTCCCGCTCCCCAGAGGCAACTGCCTTCACATTTATTTACCCTTGTTAATGGGTGCATAGTATTTCCCTGTCTGGGAATACAGTGAAATACATTCACCTAGTTCCCGACAAAGGTGCATTTAGGTTATTTTGACATTTTACAATTCAGCCAAGCCACAACGAACATCCTTGAGCCCATCAGCCCGTGTGTGTGGTTCTAGCAGTAAGAGACCTTCTAGAAACGGAAGTGCACCCAATCTGCGTCCATCCAGCCAACCACAAACTGCCACGAATGAAGCCCCATCAGCCTGTCGTTCCACCTGCACGGGAAACTGGGTTTCCCAACAGCGATGCCAACACAGTATAGATTATCCAACTTTCTGATCTCCGCCTGATAGGTAAAGAAGTAGCTCTTACTTTAATTAGCATTTAATTAAGGGATGGTGAGCACCCTTCCACGTGGTTACCAAGCCATCTGCAGCTGTTCCTGCGAACTGTGACCGGTTTCTCTCCTTTGCCAAGTGTTCTATTGCAGTGCTGGGCATTTGCAAAAGCTCTTTACATATTATAGAAAGCACCTGATTCCAGGTAAAGGTTAGCAAGCCTGCTCTTCTGGTTTTAGAGCCTCGGATCTTGATTTAGAAAGAATTGGTCTACCTTCCAAACTCTTCACTAGAAGCCAAGGGGTAGAGTTAGGTTTTTAAAAAATGATAAACTTTGCCACCTTGTCAGCAGCTGGCCCTTGTGACACGGACTTGAAGCATCTCACGTTTCACCTTTGCCCAGAAGGCAGAGGGGGAAAGGGACACACCCCAGTTTAGAGACAGATAGCTTGGGGGTTTTTCTGAGCTAAGTCATGCTCCTTAAAAGGTGCCTATTGGAAATGAACACGCCCAGAGCTCGGGCAGCCAGCTCTCACGAGGAGCAAGAAGTGGTCCTGCCCCGAGGTCACTTATCATCTAGTCTGAGAGAACAGCCAGGTACCACGTGCCAGGAGTCCAGGGGAGGGACGTGAAAAGGAAGCGAGGCACGAAGTCACACCACAGCCTGATCTGGGGTTTTGTTTTCTTAAACCTGCTGGCACCAACCCTTCACCACCTTGTCAGACTCGAGGCCACCTCGGAGAGCCCGTATTAGGACCTACTCGCAACATCTGTGGTTCTTACCCACCCACGCCCCTGTTGTTCTAGGCCCAGGGCCTGCGCTCATTTACAAGGTTATGCAAAGCCAACAGGTGACCAGGGGAGGAGGAGCTGAGGGGCTCCTTCCACACAACTCCCAGCTTTGCCCTAGTGTTCACCCTCTGGCTTTAACTGTCGTGTGGGCAGGACAAGCCTTGAACAAGCCACATACCTGCGGACTCACACCCCAGCGCACACAGAACCACTTGCAGATAACACTTCCCTAACATGAAGTTTTACAAATAAACACAGGCCGAAGAATGACAAAAATGTCCCTCCGTTAACTGTGTGTGTGCTCTGCTCGTTCAATTAAAAAGTGAAGCGAGCTATTACCATGTGATTAGGAGGCCTTAATAAAGGAATTATTTAAACACATGGCTCAAAGGCCTCCAGCATCTCTGGGGCAGGTAACAACCACAAACAACTCAGCCGAGAGTCCAGGGCAATCCTAAAGGCACACGCTGAAGGGTCTTTTTCAGTAGTTTGGTAGGCTTTCCACCCAGGTCTAAAAAATATGAAAACGATCATTTCGGAATCCTCCATGTGGCTAACAGATCAGTAGAGCTAACTTCGCAGCTGTGTGGCAGGTTTCTCCCAGCAGGCCCAGAGGCAGGGAGTCGGGGGTGTGGGACATGCTGTCTGGCATCTGGGTTATAGAGATCACGTCTGCTGCCTGCTTCTTCCAAGCTGCCGCCCTGAATCGTACTTCCTCTCAGCTTGGGGCATAGAGGTGTAACCAGGGGCGGGGGGGGAGGAATAGTTCACTTGGGAGTCCAGCTTTATGACTGAAAAAGGATGTTAGCAGACCCTCCTGTGATCTTCAACTGTGTGAAGATGGAGCACAAAGCCCCCACCACAGCCTCACAGGCCAAGGTGGAGGTAATGAGGCGAGTCAGAGCACAACCCCGGGGCCACACCAACCCACAAACCTAGGACAGGAGCATCGTCAAGATGGCTAAGCTAGGAGGAAACCCTGGTCTGAGTAAGCTTATTTGTGCTGACGTATCTCCAGAGCAGTCCCATAAACTGCAATCATTTGCACTGGGGGAGACCGAAAAATTTGTACCCTTATCTAGTGCAGCTCTGAAACAGAAGAGAAAGGATCTCAGAGGATGGACGCCAGGAGGGCCAGCCTTAGACAATACTCTAACACACAAACGGTACCTGGGCTTCCTCTGGGCCAGCCTCTCTCTGCAGAGCCCATGTGAGAAGGAATTCTCCATCCTAAAACTCAGGGCTCTGCCTCTAAGCTGAAGCCAGGATTTTGGCAACTTGTTCGGCCCCCAAAGAGCAGCCAACTCCATCTGGGTTGCTCCACATCCTTGGCCTTTGCCCTCATGGAGTACCAGTCCCATGGGAGGGACAGAGGGTAAAGAGAGTAATAAGCAAAACATTCCAGGCAGTGCAAACAGCATGTGCAAGGGCCCTGCGGCAGGACAGAATGAGAGGACGCATCGGAGGACAGAACGGTGACTGGTGGAATAGGACCAGAATCCGGATATGGTAGAGGACAACATGGGACGGAGTTAGCAGGGAGACAAGACGGCTGTGCAAGCCTTTTGCGCCGCACGAAGAGCTGTCCCAAGAGCCACAGAAAGCAGCCAAGTGGCTCTTAGTGAAGCTAACCACCAAATAGAATCAAGATGTACACCAGAAACTAACAGAGGACATTGTAGGTCAATCACATTTACATTAAAAAAGAAAAAAATGCCCTGGAATGGAGGATGGAGAGGCAGGAGGATGGAGAAAGCAGTGGAGGTGGGCCAGAGCAGATATGGATCGACTAATTCGGCCACCACCATAGGAGTTCAGGCGTCAGCAGAGGGTGACTTGACTAGCATAGTGGCAGGGGACATGGCAGGACGTGGCAGGACTCCAGTGCGGCACCGGAGAGATTTTTCAGAACCTGGAGGTGGATTCGATATGGATGCTCAGAGAAAGGGAGGTACAACAGGGTGTCCTCCAGATTTCTGGCTCATGGTACTAGGCGTTGAAATGCTGGTGCCAGTCATCCATGAAGGGCCCTAGGCAGGATCTCATTTGGAGAGAGAAGATGCCAAATATGGTTCTGAATGTGAATTCAAGATCCTTTGAAAGCACTGTAAAAAGAGAGGCTGAATAAGCCAGTGGCTTATTCACTCCTCTTTGGGGTTCACTAAGTGAGCTTCAGTGACCTGCAGTAGGGCATTCCAGGACTTTGGGGCAATTCCTATTCTTCAAGAGTAGAGGTCTGAAAACTCCTTGTCCCTACAAGTCTTCCTTGTGCCCTTCCAGTGACCTGGTGGGCCCCTCCCCAGCAAGGAAATGCCCCAGAACCCCAAAACAAGGCTACCCTGAAATGCAGACTGCCGTGGGCAGCTCTGGAGAGGCACCAGCTTCCCAGGGGCACAGCTACCTGACCCGTGGGGTGAGGGAAGGCCCAGGAAGGGCCCTGCAGGGGCTAGGTATCCTGCACGCCCTAACAGGTGTCCTGAATTAGCTCTTGCCACAAGCCAGGATCCATCTCAAGGACGTTCACTCTACCAAACTCTTAACATCTCAGCAGGAAGGGAAGGAGAAGCCACATTGGCACCAGAGTATCTGATGAGTCTATTTCCCCCCTACCCACCCCCCATCTCCCCAATGCTTAGTTACCACTGTAACCAGGTCACAGCGACACCAGGCTCACACAATCTCCAATGCTTGTGGCAGGGGAGGGAGAACACACAGGTGTCTGTGACCTTGACTGGCATCGGCCACAACCACTGCTGGTTACCCCCCTCCCCTCCCACCACACCACAGAGGGACTGGGGATCCCCCTCAGGGAAGAAGTCCACAGATCTGGGCTTTGATGATGTTGAAGCAAGAGGAGGGACCCAAATGGCCTGCAGCCGCAGGCACACCAGGGCTCAGCAATAATTACATGGCCCTGGGGGGCCCCCAATGAGCCAGACTCAGCCTGAAGCAGCCCGCCTCACAAGTACCAAGCCCTCACTGGGCCCACTCTGGGCACTCGCCATTCTTAGATCCGCTTAAAAAAAGAAGGCATGGTGAGAAAACGAGGGGAAATGTTATCAGCAGCAAAAACAAAGAAAGGGTCAGTAAGGTAGAGATGCGAAAGGGAGGAGACATTCAGAGAAGGGAGGGCAAGGACAAAGAGTTGGATCAACCCTTCCTCCTACGCAGACTAAGGGATTTCAGCATGAATCAAGTTTTCCCAGGACAACCCTCCAGATCCTGCCAGCTAAAAGGAAGCGCGGTTTCCACACGTGAGGGAAATCGCCTTTAAGTCACATTTAAAGAGCAAAGACTACCCCATGTAAGCCAGGCTACTGCCATTTCCAGACACACCCTCTGTGACTTCCCCACCAAAAGCCACCCCCCCGCAGCTCTGAAAAGCAACCTGCCCTGAAATAGTCCTCGTTCAGAAGGGGCCGAGGCAGCCGTGGTGCCTGTGAGGCTCTGGGATTCCACTTCAATGAAAGGTGGGTCATGCCCAGTGTGGGAAAGAAACCCCCACCCACCGGCTAGAAGCTCACCTGCCCACCAAGTGAAATTCAAGGTCGGTCTTTAGATTTAGAGCCCAGCTCCACCTTTGCGGGCTTTATCTTCCTGATGAGAGATTAAACACTCACTTAAAGTTTAAATGGACTTTTAAAAAGTCACTACTTTGATCCTTTAGCAGTCTACAAGGTTTTAAAGTTGTAAAACCATTAAGATCGCTATCCTAAAGATAATCTAGGTCCCATATTCAGGGACTCAGTTAACTGGGACTCTGTCCCGGCCACTTAATATTCCAAGCGGACATTCTAGGGGAGGTTGTAGAAAGGACTCCACGGAGCAGTTCACCATGGGGGGGGGGGGGGGGGGGCAGGGGGGGGAACGGGGGGGGTGCAGACAGCAGGGAGTGGCCCAAGTCCTCTGAAGCACTCAGGAGACAGATCCAGCTCTGACACTACCATACTCCAAGCACTAGCTTCCAGAAAGACACACCCGGAGGAAAGCCCATTGCTGTGATACTTACGGAGAGTGTCGTTACTGGAATCCCACGCTTCCACAAGCAAAGTGTAGGACCTCTGCAACACAGAACAACAGCAGCTTAGTATCCAGAAATAGGGATCAGCTCCCAAATGTCCTACTTGCTTGGCCTCCCCTCATACCTCGCCAAATAAAACCGTAAAGTCAAAATGAAAACTCTGTTTGCTGTGGAACTGAGGTCCCTCCCCTCCCTGGCACCCACCCCCAGGCGGACTCCTTCCACCTGGCGGGGGCCCACTGCGTGTTGGTCATCGTCCTCTTACGCAAGCAGCCCAAAGTCATGATCAGGAAATACCACCTCCCTGTATGTGAACACTCTAAGTTTTCCAAAACTTTCCAGACCCCTAACGCTAGTGCAAGAGAAAAAGAAAAAAAAACCCACAAAGAATTTCTTCAAGCTAACCTAACCAGGTATTTGTATTGGGGGTGGGGGGGGCATCTAGTGAGGAGGGCCGGGTATTGCTAAGGTTACACTTTGGGCCCTGGTGGGGCAATCCCTAGGGAGGCCCCCTTTTCCTTTTCAGAACCCTTTTGAAAGCCCTGTCTGTGCAAGACCATCTCAGCTCCCACAAGTATCAGGTGACTCTAGGAAGCAGGGCGGGGCGGGGGGGTAGGTAGGTGCAAAGAGACAAAGGCAGCGACCCAACTTGGGGTGCTTGGGGGGGCAGACTCTGGGGACGAAAGTACAAAAGGGAGAAATAACCGCACACCCATAGGTTATAGCTATTGATGGACTTATCTGTCAATAAGATCTAACATTCCAGGAATAATCAGAGTCCACTAACTAAACAAATTCCCTGGACACTGGCAGGATGCCAGCTATTATACTGAAGGCACCTTTTATCTTCCAGGCTTATCTCGGAATTCTACCCCCCACCCCCAATCCAAGCCATTAGCAAATTCCCGCTTTTACTCAAATCTTCATTTGTAATTTAAAATGAGGTCAGTCTCACAAAACACCAGGGTTTAAATAAACCTGCTATCTTGGCGCTGGAGAAGGCTATCGGAGGGGGGGTGGGGGAAAAAAAGTCCCTCCTCCTCTGTATCCCTCTTGTCACCGACAGATACCAGTGCATCGGAAATAGCAAATTGAGCACATTGCTCAAATAATACCCTGCGCCAGAAACACCATCACCAAGAGAAGGCACCTACAAGGGGAGGCGAAAGTGGAGCAAAAGAGAGAGAGAAAAAAAAAGTGCTTCATTCATAACTCTAGGCAAGCTTACTGCTCACACACAGACACAGCGTGTTGTCTCCGAATATAAAAATATCTTGTGATGGACCCTGCCTTGGAATTCAGCCGAAATATGTTTCATACTAAAAGCAGAGCAGGATTCCATTTCGTTCACTGATAACTGTGGGAAAATGCTCAGAAAAGCAAGCAAAACCAGGCAAGCCGGGGCACATACCCAGCCCTCTCCTGTTTGGTGGCCCTGGGTCCAAATTCATTGTTGTCGTCATTAATATTTTATTAGTAAAAGTTACACCTTATTTACAGCCTCTAAGTTTCCTGGGACTAACTACAAATTACAGGACTCTTCCCTGAGAGCAGCAAGAAATTACATTTCTCCACTGATTGGAGGGGAGAGCCAAGTCCAAATGAGGCCAGATGTGGGGCTGTTTCTGTATAATTAAGCCTTTCGGTCACTGGCCACGTCGAGACCCATGTTCTCTACTTCCACGTATTGTTGTAATTAATCCTCTGATTAAATGCATTGATACTCGTAGTTCTGACAGACCCGGACAAGCGCTCAACATGTCATCGCCACAAACCCTGCAGAAGGGGAAGGCGTGCCAGGCCTGAGCTGGCATGACAGTATTAATTCTGCTTCAGGCTCAAAGGAGGAGGCATCCTTCCGTCCTTGCACAAGAGCCTGGAAGACCAAGCTGTGTCCCAGGCTCCTCCTCACCGGAGCTGGGAAGACCTCAGGAGGTGCTGACCAACACTGCCCAACCTTGAGGGAAGAGAGTTAAGCAGAGCGGCACCAGAGCTCAGGGACACCAAGTGTCACGATCGTCCATGAACTGCCTTCTCAGAGGTGGACAGGGGGTGAGGGCTGGGGGCTCCAGCATTGGCACCAAGGCCTTGCCAAACAAAATAAGTAAGACTCTCTGGACTGTCTCACTCTCCCTGGTTTCCGAGAAGGGCCGATGCTTCTGGGCCTCACCTCCCAGGGCAGGATTCCTCCCACCCAGCCTTCAGAAGATAGGATTCCCTCCAACGTCCCTATTAGGAGGCCTCTTACCTCCCACTCCAACCCCACACTATAGATCAACAATCAAGATAATTTGGTAATGATTATTTGTTGCTAGGAACTTTAATTTTTCCCAGGCCCATGCTTGACCTCTGTACATCCCAGAATATACATCCAGACTTGGGAAATCCAGACCATGCACTTTATGTCAGATTAGGCCAGTACCAGACTAAAAATCGGATGCAATCTGCTAGGATCATGTCACCCCCAATTTGTAACTGCAAATCTGACCCCCAGCAGAGGCCAAGCCGCTAGGCACCCCCCCAAGGGCTTGGAAAGAGGGTGCCAGGCCAGATGATGGGCAAGTGTCCAACTTAACAAGTTCATACAAAAATACCACCCACAAGAAACAGAAATAGCAAATACCTGGATTTTTCTTGGTTTTACACTACAAAAGAAAGACTAGGAAAGTCCCCTTGCTTTCTTCTTTTTTCGTAAATCTCCCCAGAATGATGAGGGCGGGGGAGGGCAAAGCGGGAGGGTGGGGGGAGCTAACAGAACTTGGGTGTGGGTTTGCGCCTCCCCCTTCCCACACCTCCAGGCCCAGGGCAATCTGGCCACAGAGGCTGGTCCTCGTGCTTGGGGAGCAGGAAAGAGGAATGGCCAGCTCTCAGGACAACCTTTGGGGAGGACTGCCATGGCCTTTTACCTAGAGGAGGGGCCTGGCCTCCAACTCCCCAGGCGTCCCAGGCGTCCCAGGGAGGGCTGCGGCGGGCGGTGTCCTGCGCCCATCTGACTCCACAGTGGTTACCTTGGCACCGGGCACAGGGCTAAGCACTTAATTGCCACATTAAGAAGGGGGATGTAAGAAACAAAGGTAATTGTGTTGGCAGCTGGGAACTTCCTTTTCCTGGCAACAGTGGCAGCCAAACCAAGCCCTGAGAAGAGACTGCTTCCATTCCTGCCAAGCTGACGGACACAAACAAACCGCCATCCAAACGGCACGCGAGCGGCGTCCAAAACCCCAGGCCGCTGTGCTGGGCGGCTGGGGAGCCCACACTCTGGGGATGCCCGACGTGCCCGGGGGGGGCCCATTGTGCCAGGCGGCCAGCCCCGGGGTTGGTCTGGGGCCCTGCGCTCTGCTGACTCAACTGTCGCTTCCTGTCGCGGGCCCTGTATTAGCAGTATTTTTTGGAAAGGCTGCATTATTCTCTGTAATCCTCATTTCAGTCAATTCGGCCACACTATTGTCCTGCCTGTGTCTGGGTGGCCACAGTATAAAATATTCCAGTCACAGACATATTAAATAAAGGCTTCGGAGATCGCATGTGTGGGCGCACGCACGCTCACACGAACAATTCACGGGTCCCACGGCTGTGGCAATGGGAGGCTTGAAGAGAGGACAACTGCCCCACAGCGGCCAGGCTAAGACGACTTCAGCCGGAGACGGCAATTTAGTCTGCGGGGCTTGACATTTCAATAGAGTCCTATCTGGTTACAAAGGGTGATTTTCTCATGAAAGCCCACCTCAAAGACTCACCAAGTGGGCCCCACAGCTCATATCCAGATTGGAGGCTGTCCATGAGATGCCCCCACCCCCTTTCCCATCATTACCCTTACCTGTTTGAAAAGCATCCCACTGATAATTAAATGCACCAGTTACAAAAGGGTGGCGAGGTTAATAGATAGAATACCGAGAAGCCAGCCAAGCACAACCGTCCGGTTCACACAGAGCAAGCCTGAACAAGAAGCCTTTCTACTTATTTACCAAAAGTGCATAAAAACTAGGCTGAGCTGGTAGAGGACTCTGAACGTTTGACTATTTATGTACCACTTTTAACCACTGGGAGCCACGTTGCAGAACTTCTTCCCTGCACATGTATTGCCCCAGTGACAAATATCGCGGGCACCATGAAGACAAGGGCCACAGGGCAGGGCAGTCCCTGCTGTGGTCAGAAGCAAGCAAGGAGCTCACAACACGGCCACTCAGCACCACAAGCCAAGATAAAGTTGGAGCATTTCTGAATGTGGAACCCTGTCCCATCTCTGCCACCGTTTTAGGAATCGCAAGAATCATCACTTCCCGTGCATCCTAATAGATCTTCCTAAAGTTGAAAAGTAGGTTAAATGTACTTTGTTCTAATTTTTTAAGTGTATTTAAAAGCTGGAGCCAAGTGTCCCTTCTCTCAGAAGGAACACACTTAGAGTTTACCAAGGGGGGCTGCTCTGGAATATCTGCCTTTATGGATGATATGCTAACTATATGCACACCCAGAGATTAGTTACTATGTAAGAATGCATAATCTGGAAAGCTGGACATTGGAACCAAGGGCTGGCCCTTTACAATGGGCTGGTGGCTGCTGTGAATCCAGCCACGGCCTCTGTTTGCATCCCTGTTTTCAGCTCAGGAACATGAAGACTTCTTATTGCCTTGGCTACAATTCTTCATGAAGAACATTTTTCCTCCATGCTAAACTTCCCACACGCCTTCTGCCCAAAGGGTCCCTTACCGCTCTTCGCTATAAAGATTTTAGGCAGTATTCAGATCGCTGGTTTTCAGGGGAGTGACATGCCTGTAAGAGGCTGATGCCGCTCCTCCTCACCCCAACGGCCTTGGTGCCAAAACTTCACTGTTCCCCACAAATGTCTGAAGTCCCTGTAGAATTATGGGTGTGGAGTTGGTGGGTTGCAAAGTCATACAAGTACTGGAGGTTTGAATAAGTTGCTAAGAAACAAGACAATAAGGAGGAAGAAAACAGAGCAGTTTACACCTGGAAGAGAAAAAAAAATTAGAAACCAAGTACCTTGAATGGTGATTTCATTTGGGGAACGGCCATTCTGCAGACACATAGCACAAAGTGAGCACAGGTTCCCCTCCCCCACCAAGCCTGGTTTTGTAATGCAGACATGTCATTTCATCACTTTAATTTGACACAGGTGTCAGAGCAGAAGAGGTTTTCTCCACATGAGCACAATCCCTTGCTCTGAGCACTTACACTCCTGGGCGCGGTCTGTCTGCATGCACTGTGGCCACATGGGTTGTTGATACTGGCTGCTGAAAGGAGCCGGTTCAAATGAGAACCCCATCCCTCCACCCTCCACACCACACCCACAGAGGTGCAGGGACCCAGAAACACAGCAGAGGGCAGGAAGACAAGGACATGTCAATTATATTCTGTGATGAACCTTGGGGCATCTGATTTACCCAAACTCGTGGCAGTTGTTCAGTCAGGCCTTAAGCGTGAAGGGGGCCAAAGCTGGCATCCCTCTGGTATGCAAGAAACACACTTCACGGGATTTCCCTGAAAAACTCAGTTGTTCTCAGCAGCCTTTTATCATGGTCAATGGCGTTTAAATAGGAGGCCAAGAAGAGACCAGATACGTCAACTGCTTCCCCCCAAGTTCCTCTAGATGCACTTCACTGCAGGGCCTGCAATGCATCAATTCAGCGAACTGGGGTTCTGGAGTTCCTAAAAAGCTTCAGGGGCTGGGTAGTGGTAAGTACACTAATGGATTTTTAATAAGCAGGTACTACCGGGATTTAGCACTAATTTTGGGAGGTGCAACTTAACCATTTCAATGACTTATAAATGGTTACTCCCAAATCACTTCCCGTTGAGCCCAATTACCTTCCATAATGTATGTTCTTATCACGGGGTCCCCCTGATTGGAGGGTCATAAATGAGGCCAGTTGCTTCAAGTCAAAACCCTGTGAGCACAGCACTGGTATGGGGATTAGAAGCCACCAATGAGAACCACGAGCCTGGGGCTGGGACAGCAGACATTCAGTGGAACACAACCAGATACTATCCAATGGGCAGACCCACCTCTACAGAGCTCCCCACGTGGACACTGGAATGTGGACTAGATTTCAAATGTGACCGCTCATTTCCTCTTCTTCCTCTCTAGAACATGAACAGTTTGACTGAGTTTGTAATTCCCAACAAAGACATGAATTATACCACCTTCTAAACTGACCTTCTACCGTGCACCCTGGACCACAGCTCTTCCGTGGTCAGCACATTTGGGAGGACCCATGCGAACAGTAACCGGGACTGCCTAAGGGTCTCGGGCGCAAGTGGCTGGAAGTCCAAGGTGGTTTGATTAAAAAAAAAAAAAAAACCCAGATCGTCTTTTCATCTTGAATTCTGTACCAAGTTCAGTTATTACTTATTCAAGAAAGTCAGTTTTAAATAGACATGCTTATTAATATTCAATTGCCAAACTGAATGAAACTGCTCTATGTACATCAATACCTAAGTGCTTTCACTTCGGTTAACACTTACCCTGGAATCATTCTTGAAAGTTTCAGACTGTGGTGTTTCTCTAACCACACTCGGGAAAATAAACTAAAACAATACACCTAAACGCCACTTTCTCTTGGGAAGTAAAGCTTATGTTTCACAGCAGGCCTTTTAGGGGGGCAGGGTGGAGACTCATTTATGAGTGATACATGCATTTGGCCCAACTTCAAAAGAACCACAGTCAGTGTAGCCCCAGCGGTCTCCCTATTCTAGAAAAGCCGAGAGTCTATTTCATGGTTGGTGACCCGTGGGCCCTGAAACCACAGAAGAGCACCAGCAAATCAATCGACTCTGCCCCACACACTGCTTCTGCTCATTCCCCATCTAGGACTCTGCCAAGTGTCAAATGGGGACAGACACACCTTCTAGGTCACTTTTCCAGAACCAGTCCAGGGAGCAAGGCTCCCTGTTCTCATCCAAGCGGTCCTCTGACCCTACTCTCCAAAGTGAGCCTCAGCCAGGCCTGCAGCTTTTCCACATCACTAATAAGATTCCTTTTATGGTCTTGTGAAAAGCAAGGGGCTCCGGACTGATCCTCTGGAACCACCTGCAGGCCCCTTCCCCCTAAACTCCAAACACAAGTTCAAGGGCGGTCAGTATTCACAGTTAACTTGGGCACAGATTAAAAAGTGGCCAGCCTCTTTAAAGTTCTCCCTAGCAGGGGATTAACAAACAAGATAAACACTCTTTGTAAAACTGAAATCCCACAACAGACGCAGCCCTCCATTCTCAGAGAACTCTACATACCACGGGTTTTTATAAGTCCCTTTTAATGGCATGTTTCCGATAACTGTCTTATCTCACTCATGGCAGAGGGCACTTTATAATGCCAGCTCCGGTAAATGCGGGCCTTGAGAGCCACCCCAAGATACACACAGCACCCAGGCACTCTCCCCCTTCCTCCCCTCCCGGCGATTCGAATCACAGCCCCAGCCCGCGGATAGGAGGCAGTAGAGTGCACCCCATCAGAGCACGTGGCAGAGAGTATTCCCCTGGGCACTGAGCTTCCCCCTCCCCCCTCAACGCCCACCCTGGCAGCACCGGCTGGGCCAAGCCCCAGTCCTGGCGACGAGCCACGCCTCCTGGACAGCGCGAGCGGAGCAGAGGGCACCAGCATTTTCCCCTTTCCTCCCCTTCTGCAATCACGCTCATCTTCCTTCTACCCAGTTTGGGATGTTGCAAGGGCCTCGTTGCAGGGTCGGTGAGCGGCGCCCGGGGCCTCGAGCGGCGCCCGGGGCCTCGAGCGGCGCCCGGGGC